>NW_026870970.1:1200000-1500000 GCF_033118175.1 Dama dama
GGTGGAGGGGGCAGGAACAGACGTGTGCATGTTGTTGTGCCTTGGCCTGGGACTGTGGATCCCCTGCCTGGCCCCCAGTCTCAGGGGCAAGGGCCCGGAGAGAGCACCACCCCGAAGCGCTTTTCTCCCGGGATGGGAGCATTGTGCGCGCTTGGTGGGAACAGTGGGCGGGAGTGCGTGCAAAACGGCCTTTGGAGGCAGCCGGGGAGGTCTTCCAGTGGGAGAGGGCCGGTTGTGCTCAGAGGCCCCACAGGCCAGGGGCAGGACCCAGCAGGGCCCCTGCCCCTGGCCAGCCTTGCCCAGACCTTCCTGGCCTCCGGGGGTACTGCCCCACCAAGGGGCAGGCTGCGGGGACTGGGTCCAGACATGCCCGTGCGCCTCCACTGGCTCATCCCCGCTGGTGCCTTTCCCCTGGGCCTAGGCCTCGGTTGAGGCCTCCTTGGAGAAGAGGTTGCTGGCAGGGGCTGTCTCCACACTGCAAGGTGCTGGAGCTCAGAGGGCCTCGTCAGAGGGAAGGGACCAGCAAGGGGCTGGATGCCCAAGACCTCTTTGGCCCAGCAGCCTCAGGGCAGCAGGGAGAGCAAGAGGCCCAACTTGCCCCTAGGTCGGCTCTGCCCCTTCCCACACAGGCGGCCAGCCCAGCAGCTGCCTGACAGACTCTGGCTCCCCCCAGCTCTCTGCCGGTGGAGGGGGCAGGAACAGACGTGTGCATGTGGTTCTGCCTTGGCCTGGGACTGTGGATCCCCTGCCTGGCCCCCAGGCTCAGGGGCAGGGGCCCGGAGAGACCACCACCCCGAAGCGCTTTTCTCCCGGGCTTGGGAGCATTGTGCGCGCCTGGCGGGAACAGTGGGCGGGAGTGCTTGCAAACCGGCCTTTGGAGGCAGCCGGGGAGGTCTTCCAGTGGGCAAGGGCCGGTTGTGCTCAGAGGCCCCACAGGCCAGGGGCAGGACCCAGCAGGGCCCCTGCCCCTGGCCAGCCTTGCCCAGACCTTCCTGGCCTCCGGGGGTACTGCCCCACCAAGGGGCAGGCTGCGGGGACAGGGTCCAGACATGCCCGGGCGCCTCCACTGGCTCAACCCCGCTGGTGCCTTTTCCCTGGGCCTAGGCCTCGGTTGAGGCCTCCTTGGAGAGGAGATTGCTGGCAGGGGCTGTCTCCACACTGCAAGGGGCTGGAGCTCAGAGGGCCTCGTCAGAGGGAAGGGACAAGCAAGGGGCTGGATGCCCAAGACCTCTTTGGCCCAGCAGCCTCAGGGCAGCAGGGAGAGCAAGAGGCCCAACTTGCCCCTAGGTCGGCTCTGCCCCTTCCCACACAGGCGGCCAGCCCAGCAGCTGCCTGACAGACTCTGGCTCCCCCGAGCTCTCTGCCGGTGCAGGGGGCAGATCAGACGTGTGCATGTGGTTCTGCCTTGGCCTGGGAGTGTGGACACCCTGCCTTGCCCCCAGGCTCAGGGGCAAGGGCCCGGAGAGAGCACCACCCCGAAGCGCTTTTCTCCCGGGCTTGGGAGCATTGTGCACGCCTGCTGGGAACAGTGGGCGGGAGCGCTTGTTAACAGGCCTTTGGAGGCGGCCGGGCAGGTCTTCCAGCGGGAGAGTGCCGGTTGTGCTCAGACGCCCCACAGGCCAGGGGCAGGACCCAGCAGTGTCCCTGCCCCTGGCAGCCTTGCTCAGACCTTCCTGGCCTCCGGGGGTACTGCCCCACCAAGGGGCAGGCTGCGGGGACTGGGTCCAGACATGCCCGTGCGCCTCCACTGGCTCATCCCCGCTGGTGCCTTTCCCCTGGGCCTAGGCCTCGGTTGAGGCCTCCTTGGAGAGGAGGTTGCTGGCAGGGGCTGTCTCCACACTGCAAGGTGCTGGAGCTCAGAGGGCCTCGTCAGAGGGAAGGGACCAGCAAGGGGCTGGATGCCCAAGACCTCTTTGGCCCAGCAGCCTCAGGGCAGCAGGGAGAGGAAGAGGCCCAACTTGCCCCTAGGTCGGCTCTGCCCCTTCCCACACAGGCGGCCAGCCCAGCAGCTGCCTGACAGACTCTGGCTCCCCCGAGCTCTCTGCCGGTGCAGGGGTCAGGAACAGACGTGTGCATGTGGTTCTGCCTTGGTCTGGGAGTGTGGACCAACTGCCTGGCCCCCAGGCTCAGGGGCAAGGGCCCGAGGAGAGCACCACCCCGAAGCGCTTTTCTCACGGACTTGGGAGCATTGTGCGTGCCTGGCGGGAACAGCGGGCGGGAGTGTTGGCAAACTGGCCTTTGGAGGCATCCGGGGAGTTCTTCCAGTGGGAGAGGGCCGGTTGTGCTCAGAGGCCCCACAGGCCAGGGGCAGGACCCAGCAGGGCCCCTGCCCCTGGCCAGCCTTGCCCAGACCTTCCTGGCCTCCGGGGGTACTGCCCCACCAAGGGGCAGGCTGCGGGGACTGGGTCCAGACATGCCCGGGCGCCTCCCCAGGCTCATCCCCGCTGGTGCCTTTCCCCTGGGCCTAGGCCTCGGTTGAGGCCTCCTTGGAGAGGAGGTTGCTGGCAGGGGCTGTCTCCACACTGCAAGGTGCTGGAGCTCAGAGGGCCTCGTCAGAGGGAAGGGACCAGCAAGGGGCTGGATGCCCAAGACCTCTTTGGCCCAGCAGCCTCAGGGCAGCAGGGAGAGCAAGAGGCCCAACTTGCCCCTAGGTCGGCTCTGCCACTTCCCACACAGGCGGCCAGCCCAGCAGCTGCCTGACAGACTCTGGCTCCCCCGAGCTCTCTGCCGGTGCAGGGGGCAGGTCAGACGTGTGCATGTGGTTCTGCCTTGGCCTGGGAGTGTGGACACCCTGCCTTGCCCCCAGGCTCAGGGGCAAGGGCCCAGAGAGAGCACCACCCTGAAGCGCTTTTCTTCCGGGCTTAGGAGCATTGTGCCCGCCTGCTGGTAACAGTGGCCGGGAGCGCTTGCAAACCGGCCTTTGGAGGCAGCCGGGGAGGTCTTCCAGTGGGAGAGGGCCGGTTGTGCTCAGAGGCCCCACAGGCCAGGGGCAGGACCCAGCAGGGCCCCTGCCCCTGGCCAGTCTTACCCAGACCTTCCTGGCCTCCGGGGGTACTGCCCCACCAAGGGGCAGGCTGCGGGGACTGGGTCCAGACATGCTCGGGCGCCTCCCCTGGCTCATCCCCGCTGGTGCCTTTCCCCTGGGCCTAGGCCTCGGTTGAGGCCTCCTTGGAGAGGAGGTTGCTGGCAGGGGCTGTCTCCACACTGCAAGGTGCTGGAGCTCAGAGGGCCTCGTCAGAGGGAAGGGACCAGTAAGGGGCTGGATGCCCAAGACGTCTTTGGCCCAGCAGACTCAGGGCAGCAGGGAGAGCAAGAGGCCCAACTTGCCCCTAGGGCGGCTCTGCCCCTTCCCACACAGGCGGCCAACCCAGCAGCTGCCTGACAGACTCTGGCTCCCCCAAGCTCTCTGCCGGTGCAGGGGACAGGAACAGACGTCGGCATGTGGTTCTGCCTTGGCCTGGGAGTGTGTTCCCCATGCCTTGCCCCCAGGCTCAGGGGCAAGGGCCCGGAGAGAGCACCACCCCGAAGCGCTTTTCTCCCGGGCTTGGGAGCATTGTGCGTGCCTGGCGGGAACAGCGGGCGGGAGTGCTTGCAAACCGGCCTTTCGAGGCAGACGGGGAGGTCTTCCAGCGGGAGAGTGCCGGTTGTGCTCAGACGCCCCATAGGCCAGGGGCAGGACCCAGCAGTGTCCCTGCCCCTGGCAGCCTTGCCCAGACCTTCCTGGCCTCCGGGGGTACTGCCCCACCAAGGGGCAGGCTGCGGGGACTGGGTCCAGACATGCCCGGGCGCCTCCCCAGGCTCATCCCCGCTGGTGCCTTTCCCCTGGGCCTAGGCCTCGGTTGAGGCCTCCTTGGAGAGGAGGTTGCTGGCAGGGGCTGTCTCCACACTGAAAGGTGCTGGAGCTCAGAGGGCCTCGTCAGAGGGAAGGGACCAGCAAGGGGCTGGATGCCCAAGACCTCTTTGGCCCAGCAGCCTCAGGGCAGCAGGGAGAGCAAGAGGCCCAACTTGCCCCTAGGTCGGCTCTGCCCCTTCCCACACAGGCGGCCAGCCCAGCAGCTGCCTGACAGACTCTGGCTCCCCCGAGCTCTCTGCCGGTGCAGGGGGCAGATCAGACGTGTGCATGTGGTTCTGCCTTGGCCTGGGAGTGTGGACACCCTGCCTTGCCCCCAGGCTCAGGGGCAAGGGCCCGGAGAGAGCACCACCCTGAAGCGCTTTTCTCCCGGGCTTGGGGGCATTGTGCACGCCTGCTGGGAACAGTGGGCGGGAGCGCTTGCAAACCGGCCTTGGAGGCAGCCGGGGAGGTCTTCCAGTGGGAGAGGGCCGGTTGTGCTCAGAGGCCCCACAGGCCAGGGGCAGGACGCAGCAGGGCCCCTGCCCCTGGCCAGCCTTGCCCAGACCTTCCTGGCCTCCGGGGGTACTGCCCCACTAAGGGGCAGGCTGCGGGGCCTGGGTCCAGAGATGCCCGGGCCCCTCCCCAGGCTCATCCCCGCTGGTGCCTTTCCCCTGGGCCTAGGCATCGGTTGAGGCCTCCTTGGAGAGGAGGTTGCTGGCAGGGGCTGTCTCCACACTGCAAGGTGCTGGAGCTCAGAGGGCCTCGTCAGCGGGAAGGGACCAGCAAGGGGCTGGATGCCCAAGACCTCTTTGGCCCAGCAGCCTCAGGGCAGCAGGGAGAGCAAGAAGCCAAACTTGCCCCTAGGTCGGCTCTGCCCCTTCCCACACAGGCAGCCAACCCAGCAGCTGCCTGACAGACTCTGGCTCCCCCGAGCTCTCTGCCGGTGCAGGGGTCAGGAACAGACGTGTGCATGTGGTTCTGCCTTGGTCTGGGAGTGTGGACCCACTGCCTGGACCCCAGGCTCAGGGGCAAGGGCCCGGAGAGAGCACCACCCCGAAGCGCTTTTCTCCCGGGCTTGGGAGCGTTGTGCGTGCCTGGCGGGAACAGCGGGCGGGAGTGTTGGCAAACCCGCCTTTGGAGGCAGCCGGGGAGGTCTTCCAGTGGGAGAGGGCCGGTTGTGCTCAGAGGCCCCACAGGCCAGGGGCAGGACGCAGCAGGGACCCTGCCCCTGGCCAGCCTTGCCCAGAACTTCCTGGCCTCCGGGGGTACTGCCCCACCAAGGGGCAGGCTGCAGGGACTGGGTCCTGATATGCCCGTGCGCCTCCACTGGCTCATCCCCGCTGGTGCCTTTCCACTGTGCCTAGGCCTCGGTTGAGGCCTCCTTGGAGAGGAGGTTGCTGGCAGGGGCTGTCTCCACACTGCAAGGTGCTGGAGCTCAGAGGGCCTCGTCAGAGGGAAGGGACCAGCAAGGGGCTGGATGCCCAAGACCTCTTTGGCCCAGCAGCCTCAGGGCAGCAGGGAGAGCAAGAGGCCCAACTTGCCCCTAGGTCGGCTCTGCCCCTTCCCACACAGGCGGCCAGCCCAGCACCTGCCTGAGAGACTCTAGCTCCCCCCAGCTCTCTGCCGGTGGAGGCGGCAGGAACAGACGTGTGCATGTTGTTGTGCCTTGGCCTGGGACTGTGGATCCCCTGCCTGGCCCCCAGGCTCAGGGGCAAGGGCCCGGAGAGACCACCACCCCGAAGCGCTTTTCTCCCGGGTTTGGGAGCATTGTGCGCGCCTGGCGGGAACAGTGGGCGGGAGTGCTTGCAAACAGGACTTTGGAGGCAGCCGGGGAGGTCTTCCAGTGGGAGAGGGCCGGTTGTGCTCAGAGGCCCCACAGGCCAGGGGCAGGACCCAGCAGGGCCCCTGCCCCTGGCCAGCCTTGCCCAGACCTTCCTGGCCTCCGGGGGTACTGCCCCACCAAGGGGCAGGCTGCGGGGACAGGGTCCAGACATGCCCGGGCGCCTCACCTGGCTCAACCCCGCTGGTGCCTTTCCCCTGGGCCTAGGCCTCGGTTGAGGCCTCCTTGGAGAGGAGATTGCTGGCAGGGGATGTCTCCACACTGCAAGGTGCTGGAGCTCAGAGGGCCTCGTCAGAGGGAAGGGACCAGTAAGGGGCTGGATGCCCAAGACGTCTTTGGCCCTGCAGCCTCAGGGCAGCAGGGAGAGCAAGAGGCCCAACTTGCCCCTAGGTCGGCTCTGCCCCTTCCCACACAGGCGGCCAGCCCAGCACCTGCCTGAGAGACTCTGGCTCCCCCGAGCTCTCTGCCGGTGCAGGGGACAGGAACAGACGTGTGCATGTGTTTCTGCCTTGGTCTGGGAGTGTGTTCCCCCTGCCTTGCCCACTGGCTCAGGGGCAAGGGCCCGGAGAGAGCACCACCCCGAAGCGCTTTTCTCCCGGGCTTGGGAGCATTGTGCGTGCCTGGCGGGAAGAGCGGGCAGGAGTGTTGGCAAACTGGCCTTTGGAGGCAGCCGGGGAGGTCTTCCAGTGGGAGAGGGCCGGTTGTGCTCAGAGGCCCCACAGGCCATGGGGAGGACCGAGCAGGGCCCCTGCCCCTGGCCAGCCTTGCCCAGATCTTCCTGGCCTCCGGGGGTACTGCCCCACCAAGGGGCAGGCTGCGGGGACTGGGTCCAGACATGCCCGGGCGCCTCCCCAGGCTCATCCCCGCTGGTGCCTTTCCCCTGGGCCTAGGCCTCGGTTGAGGCCTCCTTGGAGAGGATGTTGCTGGCAGGGGCTGTCTCCACACTGCAAGGTGCTAGAGCTCAGAGGGCCTCGTCAGAGTGAAGGGACCAGCAAGGGGCTGGATGCCCAAGACCTATTTGGCCCAGCAGCCTCAGGGCAGCAGGGAGAAGAAGAGGCCCAACTTGCCCCTAGGTCGGCTCTGCCCCTTCCCACACAGGCGGCCAGCCCAGCAGCTGCCTGACAGACTCTGGCTCCCCCGAGCTCTCTGCCGGTGCAAGGGTCAGGAACAGACGTGTGCATGTGGTTCTGCCTTGGTCTGGGAGTGTGGACCAACTGCCTGGCCCCCAGGCTCAGGGGCAAGGGCCCGAGGAGAGCACCACCCCGAAGTGCTTTTCTCCCGGGCTTGGGAGCATTGTGCGTGCCTGGCGGGAACAGCGGGCGGGAGTGTTGGCAAACTGGCCTTTGGAGGCAGCCGGGGAGTTCTTCGAGTGGGAGAGGGCCGGTTGTGCTCAGAGGCCCCACAGGCCAGGGGCAGGACCCAGTAGGGCCCCTGCCCCTGGCCAGCCTTGACCAGACCTTCCTGGCCTCCGGGGGTACTGCCCCACCAAGGGGCAGGCTGCGGGCACTGGGTCCAGACATGCCTGGGCGCCTCCCCAGGCTCATCCCCGCTGGTGCCTTTCCCCTGGGCATAGGCCTCGGTTGATGCCTCGTTGGAGAGGAGGTTGCTGGCAGGGGCTGTCTCCACACTGCAAGGTGCTGGAGCTCAGAGGGCCTCGTCAGCGGGAAGGGACCAGCAAGGGGCTGGATGCCCAAGACCTCTTTGGCCCAGCAGCCTCAGGGCAGCAGGGAGAGCAAGAGGCCCAACTTGCCCCTAGGTCGGCTCTGCCCCTTCCCACACAGGCGGCCAGCCCAGCAGCTGCCTGACAGACTCTGGCTCCCCCGAGCTCTCTGCCGGTGCAAGGGTCAGGAACAGACGTGTGCATGTGGTTCTGCCTTGGTCTGGGAGTGTGGACCAACTGCCTGGCCCCCAGGCTCAGGGGCAAGGGCCCGAGGAGAGCACCACCCCGAAGTGCTTTTCTCCCGGGCTTGGGAGCATTGTGCGCGGCTGGCGGGAACAGCAGGCAGGACTGCTTGCAAACTGGCCTTTGGAGGCAGCCGGGGAGGTCTTCCAAGGGCCCGGAGTGAGCACCACCCCAAAATGCTTTTCTCCCGGGCTTGGGAGCATTGTGCGCGGCTGGTGGGAACAACGGGCATGAGTGCTTGCAAACCGGCCTTTGGAGGCAGCCGGGGACGTCTTCCAAGGGCCCGGAGAGAGCACCACCCCGAAGCGCTTTTCTACCGGGCTTGGGAGCATTGTGCGCGGCTGGCGGGAACAACAGGCAGGACTGCTTGCAAACTGGCCTTTGGAGGCAGCCGGGGAGGTCTTCCAAGGGCCCGGAGTGAGCACCACCCCAAAATGCTTTTCTCCCGGGCTTGGGAGCATTGTGCGCGGCTGGTGGGAACAACGGGCATGAGTGCTTGCAAACCGGCCTTTGGAGGCAGCCGGGGACGACTTCCAAGGGCCCGGAGAGATCACCACCCCGAAGCACTTTTCTCCCGGGCTTGGGAGCATTGTGCGTGGCTGGCGGGAACAGCAGGAAGGAGTCCTTGCAAACCGGCCTTTGGAGGCAGCGGGGGAGGTCTTCCAAGGGCCTGTAGAGAGCACCACCCCGAAGCGCTTTTCTCCCGGGCTTGGGAGTATTGTGCGCGGGTGGCGGGAACAGCAGGCAGGAGTGCTTGAAAACCGGCCTTTGCAGGCAGCCGGGGAGGTCTTCCAGGGCCCGGTGTGAGCACCACCCCAAAAAGCTTTTCTCCCGGGCTTGGGAGCATTGTGCGCGGCTGGTGGGAACAGCGGGCATGAGTGCTTGCAAACTGGCCACTGGAGGCAGCCGGGGAGGTCTTCCAAGGGCCTGTAGAGAGCACCACCCCAAAATGCTTCTCTCCCGGGCTTGGAAGCTTTGTGCGTGGCTGGCGGGAACAGCAGGAAGGAGTCCTTGCAAACCGGCCTTTGGAGGCAGCCGGGGAGGTCTTCCAAGGGCCTGTAGAGAGCACCACCCCGAAGCGCTTTTCTCCCGGGCTTGGGAGCATTGTGCGCGGGTGGCGGGAACAGCAGGCAGGAGTGCTTGAAAACCGTCCTTTGGAGGCAGCCGGGGAGGTCTTCCAGGGCCCGGTGTGAGCACCACCCCAAAATGCTTTTCTCCCGGGCTTGGGAGCATTGTGCGCGGATGGCGGGAACAGCGAGTGGGAGTGCTTGCAAACCGGCCTTTGGGGGCACCCCGGGAGGTCTTCCATGGGCACGGAGAGAACACCACCCCGAAGCGCTTTTCTCCGGGGTTTTGGAGGATTGTGCGTGGCTGGCGGGAACAGCGAGTGGGAGTGCTTGCAAACCGGCCTTTGGGGGCAGCCAGGGAGGTCCTCCATTGGCACGGAGAGAACACCACCCCGAAGCGCTTTTCTCCCGGTCTTGGGAGCATTGTGCGAGGCTGGCGGGAACAGCGGGCGGGAGTGCTTGCAAACCGGCCTTTGGAGGCAGCTTGGGAGGTCTTCCAAGGGCCCGGAGAGAGCACCATCCCGAAGCACTTTTCTCACGGAATTGGGAGCATTGTTCGCGGCTGTCGGGAACAGAGGACATGAGTGCTTGCAAACCGGCCTTTAGAGGCAGCCGGGGAGTCTTCCAAGGGCCCGGAGAGAGACCACCCCAAAATGCTTTTCTCCCGGGCTTGGGAGCATTGTGTGCGGCTGGCGGGTCAGCGGGAGGGAGTTCTCGAAAACCAGCCTTTGGAGGCAGCCGGGGAGGTCTTCCAAGGGCCAGGAGAGAGCACCACCCCAAAGCGCTTTTCTCCCGGGCTTGGGAGCATTGTGCGCGGCTGGCGGGAACAGCGGGATTGAGTGCTTGCAAACCGGCCTTTGGAGGCAGCCGGGGAGGTCTTCCAAGGGCCGGGAGAGAGCACCACCCCGAAGCGCTTTTCTCCTAGGCTTGGGAGCATTGTGCGCGGCTGACGGGAACAGCGGGCATGAGTGCTTGCAAACCGGCCTTTGGAGACAAACGGGGAGGTCTTCCAAGGGCCCGTAGAGAGCACCACCCCGAAGCGCTTTTCTCCCGTGATTGGGAGCATTGTGTGCAGCTGGCGGGACAGCGGGAGGGAGTACTTGAAATCCAGCCTTTGGAGGCAGCCGGGGAGGTCTTCCAAGGGCCGGGAGAGAGCACCACCCTGAAGGGCTTTTCTCCTGGGCTTGGAGCATTTGCACGGATGGCGGGAACAGCGAGTGGGAGTGCTTGCAAACCGGCATTTGGGGGCAGCCCGGGAGGTCTTTCTTGGGCCCAGAGAGAACACCACCCCGAAACGCTTTTCTCCCAGGCTTGGGAGCATTGTGCGCGGGTGGCGGGAACAGCAGGCAGAAGTGCTTGCAAACCGGCCTTGGAGGCAGCCGGGGAGGTCTTCCAGCGGGAGAGTGCCAGTTGTTCTCAGAGGCCCCACAGGCCAGGGGCAGGACCCAGCAGTGTCCCTGCCTCTGGCAGCCTTGCCCAGACCTTCCTGGCCTCCGGGGGTACTACCCCACCAAGGGGCAGGCTGCGGGGCCTGGGTCCAGACATGCCCGGGCGCCTCCCCAGGCTCATCCCCGCTGGTGCCTTTCCCCTGGGCCTAGGCCTCGGTTGAGGCCTCCTTGGAGAGGAGGTTGCCGGCAGGGGCTGTCTGCACACTGCAAGGTGCTGGAGCTCAGAGGGCCTCGTCAGAGGGAAAGGACCAGCAAAGGGCTGGATGCCCAAGACCTCTTTGACCCAGCAGCCTCAGGGCAGCAGGGAGAGCAAGAGGCCCAACTTGCCCCTAGGTCGGCTCTACCCCGTCCCACACAGGCAGCCAGCCCAGCAGCAGCCTGGCAGTCTCTGGCTCCCCCGAACTCTCTGCCGGTGTAGGGGGCAGGAACAGACGTGTGCATGTCGTTCTGCCTTGGCCTGGGAGTGTGTTCCCCCTCCCTGTCCCCCAGGCTCAGGGGCAAGGGCCCGGAGAGAGCACCACCCCGAAGTGCTTTTCTCCCGGGCTTGGGAGCATTGTGCGTGCCTGGCGGGAACAGCGGGCGGGAGTGCTTGCAAACCGGCCTTTGGAGGCAGCCGGGGAGGTCTTCCAGCGGGAGAGTGCCGGTTGTGCTCAGACGCCCCACAGGCCAGGGGCAGGACCCAGCAGTGTCCCTGCCCCTGGCAGCCTTGCCCAGACCCTCCTGGCCTCCGGGGGTACTGCCCCACCAAGGGGCAGGCTGCGGGGACTGGGTCCAGACATGGCCGGGCGCCTCCCCAGGCTCATCCCCGCTGGTGCCTTTCCCCTGGGCCTAGGCCTCGGTTGAGGCCTCCTTGGAGAGGAGGTTGCTGGCAGGGGCTGTCTCCACACTGCAAGGTGCTGGAGCTCAGAGGGCCTCGTCAGAGGGAAGGGACCAGTAAGGGGCTGGATGCCCAAGACGTCTTTGGCCCAGCAGCCTCAGGGCAGCAGGGAGAGCAAGAGGCCCAACTTGCCCCTAGGTCGGCTCTGCCCCTTCCCACACAGGCGGCCAACCCAGCAGCTGCCTGACAGACTCTGGCTCCCCCAAGCTCTCTGCCGGTGCAGGAGACAGGAACAGACGTGGGCATGTGGTTCTGCCTTGGCCTGGGAGTGTGTTCCCCATGCCTTGCCCCCAGGCTCAGGGGCAAGGGCCCGGAGAGAGCACCACCCCGAAGCGCTTTTCTCCCGGGCTTGGGAGCATTGTGCAAGTCTGGCGTGAACAGCGGGTGGGAGTGTTGGCAAACAGGACTTTGGAGGCAGCCGGGGAGGTCTTCCAGTGGGAGAGGGCCGGTTGTGCTCAGAGGCCCCACAGGCCAGGGGCAGGACCCAGCAGGTCCCCTGCCCCTGGCCAGCCTTTCCCAGACCTTCCTGGCCTACGGGGGTACTGCCCCACCAAGGGGCAGGCTGCGGGGACTGGGTCCAGACATGCCTGGGCGCCTCCCCAGGCTCATCCCCGCTGGTGCCTTTCCCCTGGTCCTAGGTCTCGGTTGAGACCTCCTTGGAGAGGAGGTTGCTGGCAGGGGCTGTCTCCACACTGCAAGGTGCTGGAGCTCAGAGGGCCTCGTCAGAGGGAAGGGACAAGCAAAGGGCTGGATGCCCAAGACCTCTTTGGCCCAGCAGCCTCAGGGCAGCAGGGAGAGCAAGAGGCCCAACTTGCCCCTAGGTCGGCTCTGCCCATTCCCACAAAGGCGGCCAGCCCAGCAGCTGCCTGACAGACTCTGGCTCCCCCGAGCTCTCTGCCGGTGCAGGGGTCAGGAACAGACGTGTGCATGTGGTTCTGCCTTGGCCTGGGAGTGTGGACCCCCTGCCTGGCCCCCAGTCTCAGGGGCAAGGGCCCGGAGAGAGCACCACCCCGAAGCGCTTTTCTCCCGGGATGGGAGCATTGTGCGCGCTTGGTGGGAACAGTGGGCGGGAGTGCGTGCAAAACGGCCTTTGGAGGCAGCCGGGGAGGTCTTCCAGTGGGAGAGGGCCGGTTGTGCTCAGAGGCCCCACAGGCCAGGGGCAGGACCCAGCAGGTCCCCTGCCCCTGGTCAGCCTTGCCCAGACCTTCCTGGCCTCCAGGGGTACTGCCCCACCAAGGGGCAGGCTGCGGGGACTGGGTCCAGACATGCCCGGGCGCCTCTCCAGGCTCATCCCCACTGGTGCCTTTCCCCTGGGCCTAGGCCTCGGTTGAGGCCTCCTTGGAGAGGAGATTGCTGGCAGGTGCTGTCTCCACACTGCAAGGTCTGGAGCTCAGAGGGCGTCGTCAGAGGGAAGGGACCAGCAAAGGGCTGGATGCCCAAGACGTCTTTGGCCCAGCAGCCTCAGGGCAGCAGGGAGAGCAAGAGGCCCAACTTGCCCCTAGGTCGGCTCTGCCCCTTCCCACACAGGCGGCCAGCCCAGCACCTGCCTGAGAGACTCTGGCTCCCCCGAGCTCTCTGCTGGTGTAGGGGGCAGGAACAGACGTGTTCATGTCGTTCTGTCTTGGCCTGGGAGTGTGTTCCCCCTGCCTGGCCCGCAGGCTTAGGGGCAAGGGCCCGGAGAGAGCACCACCCCGAAGCGCTTTTCTACCGGGCTTGGGAGCATTGTGCGTGCCTGGCGGGAACAGCGGGCGGGAGTGCTTGCAAACCGGCCTTTCGAGGCAGACGGGGAGTTCTTCCAGCGGGAGAGTGGCGGTTGTGCTCAGACGTCCCACAGGCCAGGGGCAGGACCCAGCGCTGTCCCTGCCCCTGGCAGCCTTGCACAGACCTTCCTGGCCTCCGGGGGTACTGCCCCACCAAGGGGCAGGCTGCAGGGACTGGGTCCAGACATGCCCGGGCGCCTCCCCAGGCTCATCCCCGCTGGTGCCTTTCCCCTGGGCCTAGGCCTCGGTTGAGGCCTCCTTGGAGAGGAGGTTGCTGGCAGGGGCTGTCTCCACACTGCAAGGTGCTGGAGCTCAGAGGGCCTCGTCAGAGGGAAGGGACCAGCAAGGGGCTGGATGCCCAAGACCTCTTTGGCCCAGCAGCCTCAGGGCAGCAGGGAGAGCAAGAGGCCCAACTTGCCCCTAGGTCGGCTCTGCCCCTTCCCACACAGGCGGCCAGCCCAGCAGCTGCCTGACAGACTCTGGCTCCCCCGAGCTCTCTGCCGGTGCAGGGGTCAGGAACAGACGTGTGCATGTGGTTCTGCCTTGGTCTGGGAGTGTGGACCAACTGCCTGGCCCCCAGGCTCAGGGGCAAGGGCCCGAGGAGAGCACCACCCCGAAGTGCTTTTCTCACGGGCTTGGGAGCATTGTGCGTGCCTGGCGGGAACAGCGGGCGGGAGTGTTGGCAAACTGGCCTTTGGAGGCAGCCGGGGAGTTCTTCCAGTGGGAGAGGGCCGGTTGTGCTCAGAGGCCCCACAGGCCAGGGGCAGGACCCAGCAGGGCCCCTGACCCTGGCCAGCCTTGCCCAGACCTTCCTGGCCTCCGGGGGTACTGCCCCACCAAGGGGCAGGCTGCGGGGACTGGGTCCAGACATGCCCGGGCGCCTCCCCAGGCTCATCCCCGCTGGTGCCTTTCCCCTGGGCCTAGGCCTCGGTTGAGGCCTCCTTGGAGAGGAGGTTGCTGGCAGGGGCTGTCTCCACACTGCAAGGTGCTGGAGCTCAGAGGGCCTCGTCAGAGGGAAGGGACCAGCAAGGGGCTGGATGCCCAAGACGTCTTTGGCCCAGCAGCCTCAGGGCAGCAGGGAGAGCAAGAGGCCCAACTTGCCCCTAGGTCGGCTCTGCCACTTCCCACACAGGCGGCCAGCCCAGCAGCTGCCTGACAGACTCTGGCTCCCCCGAGCTCTCTGCCGGTGCAGGGGGCAGGTCAGACGTGTGCATGTGTTTCTGCCTTGGCCTGGGAGTGTGGACACCCTGCCTTGCCCCCAGGCTCAGGGGCAAGGGCCCAGAGAGAGCACCACCCTGAAGCGCTTTTCTTCCGGGCTTAGGAGCATTGTGCCCGCCTGCTGGTAACAGTGGCCGGGAGCGCTTGCAAACCGGCCTTTGGAGGCAGCCGGGGAGGTCTTCCAGTGGGAGAGGGCCGGCTGTGCTCAGAGGCCCCACAGGCCAGGGGCAGTACCCAGCAGGTCCCCTGCCCCTGGCCAGCCTTTCCCAGACCTTCCTGGCCTCCGGGGGTACTGCCCCACCAAGGGGCAGGCTGCGGGGACTGGGTCCAGACATGCCTGGTCGCCTCCCCAGGCTCATCCCCGCTGGTGCCTTTCCCCTGGTCCTAGGTCTCGGTTGAGGCCTCCTTGGAGAGGAGGTTGCTGGCAGGGGTTGTCTCCACACTGCAAGGTGCTGGAGCTCAGAGGGCCTCGTCAGAGGGAAGGGACAAGCAAAGGGCTGGATGCCCAAGACCTCTTTGGCCCAGCAGCCTCAGGGCAGCAGGGAGAGCAAGAGGCCCAACTTGCCCCTAGGTCGGCTCTGCCCCTTCCCACACAGGCGGCCAGCCCAGCAGCTGCCTGACAGACTCTGGCTCCCCCGAGCTCTCTGTCGGTGCAGGGGTCAGGAACAGACGAGTGCATGTGGTTCTGCCTTGGTCTGGGAGTGTGGACCCACTGCCTGGACCCCAGGCTCAGGGGCAAGGGTCCGGAGAGGGCAACACCCCGAAGCGCTTTTCTCCCGGGCTTGGGAGCATTGTGCGTGCCTGGCGGGAACAGCGGGCGGGAGTGTTGGCAAACCGGCCTTTGGAGGCAGCCGGGGAGGTCTTCCAGTGGGAGAGGGCCGGTTGTGCTCAGAGGCCCCACAGGCCAGGGGCAGGACCCAGCAGGGCCCCTGCCCCTGGCCAGCCTTGCCCAGACCTTCCTGGCCTCCGGGGGTACTGCCCCACCAAGGGGCAGGCTGCGGGGACTGGGTCCAGACATGCCCGTGCGCCTCCACTGGCTCATCCCCGCTGGTGCCTTTCCCCTGGGCCTAGGCCTCGGTTGAGGCCTCCTTGGAGAGGAGGTTGCTGGCAGGGGCTGTCTCCACACTGCAAGGTGCTGGAGCTCAGAGGGCCTCGTCAGAGGGAAGGGACCAGCAAGGGGCTGGATGCCCAAGACCTCTTTGGCCCAGCAGCCTCAGGGCAGCAGGGAGAGCAAGAGGCCCAACTTGCCCCTAGGTCGGCTCTGCCCCTTCCCACACAGGCGGCCAGCCCAGCAGCTGCCTGACAGACTCTGGCTCCCCCCAGCTCTCTGCCGGTGGAGGGGGCAGGAACAGACCTGTGCATGTGGTTCTGCCTTGGCCTGGGACTGTGGTTCCTCTGCCTGGGCCCCAGGCTCAGGGGCAGGGGCCCGGAGAGACCACCACCCCGAAGCGCTTTTCTCCCGGGCTTGGGAGCATTGTGCGCGCCTGGCGGGAACAGTGGGCGGGAGGGCTTGCAAACCGGCCTTTGGAGGCAGCCGGGGAGGTCTTCCAGTGGGCAAGGGCCGGTTGTGCTCAGAGGCCCCACAGGCCAGGGGCAGGACCCAGCAGGGCCCCTGCCCCTGGCCAGCCTTGCCCAGACCTTCCTGGCCTCCGGGGGTACTGCCCCACCAAGGGGCAGGCTGCGGGGACAGGGTCCAGACATGCCCGGGCGCCTCCCCTGGCTCAACCCCGCTGGTGCCTTTTCCCTGGGCCTAGGCCTCGGTTGAGGCCTCCTTGGAGAGGAGATTGCTGGCAGGTGCTGTCTCCACACTTCAAGGTGCTGGAGCTCAGAGGGCCTCGTCAGAGGGAAGGGACAAGCAAGGGGCTGGATGCCCAAGACCTCTTTGGCCCAGCAGCCTCAGGGCAGCAGGGAGAGCAAGAGGCCCAACTTGCCCCTAGGTCGGCTCTGCCCCTTCCCACACAGGCGGCCAGCCCAGCAGCTGCCTGACAGACTCTGGCTCCCCCGAGCTCTCTGCCGGTGCAGGGGGCAGGTCAGACGTGTGCATGTGGTTCTGCCTTGGCCTGGGAGTGTGGACACCCTGCCTTGCCCCCAGGCTCAGGGGCAAGGGCCCGGAGAGAGCACCACCCCGAAGCGCTTTTCTCCCGGGCTTGGGAGCATTGTGCACGCCTGCTGGGAACAGTGGGCGGGAGCGCTTGTTAACCGGCCTTTGGAGGCAGCCGGGCAGGTCTTCCAGCGGGAGAGTGCCGGTTGTGCTCAGACGCCCCACAGGCCAGGGGCAGGACCCAGCAGTGTCCCTGCCCCTGGCAGCCTTGCCCAGACCTTCCTGGCCTCCGGGGGTACTGCCCCACCAAGGGGCAGGCTGCGGGGACTGGGTCCAGACATGCCCTTGCGCCTCCCCAGGCTCATCCCCGCTGGTGCCTTTCCCCTGGGCCTAGGCCTCGGTTGAGGCCTCCTTGGAGAGGAGGTTGCTGGCAGGGGCTGTCTCCACACTGCAAGGTGCTGGAGCTCAGAGGGCCTCGTCAGAGGGAAGGGACCAGCAAGGGGCTGGATGCCCAAGACCTCTTTGGCCCAGCAGCCTCAGGGCAGCAGGGAGAGGAAGAGGCCCAACTTGCCCCTAGGTCGGCTCTGCCCCTTCCCACACAGGCGGCCAGCCCAGCACCTGCCTGAGAGACTCTGGCTCCCCCGAGCTCTCTGCCGGTGCAGGGGACAGGAACAGACGTGTGCATGTGTTTCTGCCTTGGTCTGGGAGTGTGTTCCCCCTGCCTGGCCCCCAGGCTCAGGGGCAAGGGCCCGGAGAGAGCACCACCCCGAAGCGCTTTTCTCCCGGGCTTGGGAGCATTGTGCGCGGCTGGTGGGAACAACGGGCATGAGTGCTTGCAAACCGGCCTTTGGAGGCAGCCGGGGACGTCTTCCAAGGGCCCGGAGAGAGCACCACCACGAAGCGCTTTTCTCCCGGGCTTGGGAGCATTGTGCGCGGCTGGCGGGAACAGCAGGCAGGACTGCTTGCAAACTGGCCTTTGGAGGCAGCCGGGGAGGTCTTCCAAGGGCCCGGAGTGAGCACCACCCCAAAATGCTTTTCTCCTGGGCTTGGGAGCATTGTGCGCGGCTGGTGGAAACAACGGGCATGAGTGCTTGCAAACCGGCCTTTGGAGGCAGCCGGGGACGACTTCCAAGGGCCCGGAGAGATCACCACCCCGAAGCACTTTTCTCCCGGGCTTGGGAGCATTGTGCGTGGCTGGCGGGAACAGCAGGAAGGAGTCCTTGCAAACCGGCCTTTGGAGGCAGCGGGGGAGGTCTTCCAAGGGCCTGTAGAGAGCACCACCCCGAAGCGCTTTTCTCCCAGGCTTGGGAGTATTGTGCGCGGGTGGCGGGAACAGCAGGCAAGAGTGCTTGAAAACCGGCCTTTGCAGGCAGCCGGGGAGGTCTTCCAGGGCCCGGTGTGAGCACCACCCCAAAAAGCTTTTCTCCCGGGCTTGGGAGCATTGTGCGCGGCTGGTGGGAACAGCGGGCATGAGTGCTTGCAAACTGGCCACTGGAGGCAGCCGGGGAGGTCTTCCAAGGGCCTGTAGAGAGCACCACCCCAAAATGCTTCTCTCCCGGGCTTGGGAGCATTGTGCGTGGCTGGCGGGAACAGCAGGAAGGAGTCCTTGCAAACCGGCCTTTGGAGGCAGCCGGGGAGGTCTTCCAAGGGCCTGTAGAGAGCACCACCCCGAAGCGCTTTTCTCCCGGGCTTAGGAGCATTGTGCGCAGGTGGCGGGAACAGCAGGCAGGAGTGCTTGAAAACTGGCCTTAGGAGGCAGCCGGGGAGGTCTTCCAGGGCCCGGTGTGAGCACCACCCCAAAAAGCTTTTCTCCCGGGCTTGGGAGCATTGTGCGCGGCTGGTGGGAACAGCGGACATGAGTGCTTGCAAACTGGCCATTGGAGGCAGCCGGGGAGGTCTTCCAAGGGCCCGGAGTGAGCACCACCCCAAAATGCTTTTCTCCCGGGCTTGGGAGCATTGTGCGTGGCTGGCGGGAACAGCAGGAAGGAGTCCTTGCAAACCGGCCTTTGGAGGCAGCCGGGGAGGTCTTCCAAGGGCCTGTAGAGAGCACCACCCCGAAGCGCTTTTCTCCCGCGCTTGGGAGCATTCTGCGCGGGTGGCGGGAACAGCAGGCAGGAGTGCTTGAAAACCGTCCTTTGGAGGCAGCCGGGGAGGTCTTCCAGGGCCCGGTGTGAGCACCACCCCAAAATGCTTTTCTCCCGGGCTTGGGAGCATTGTGCGCGGATGGCGGGAACAGCAGGAAGGAGTCCTTGCAAACCGGCCTTTGGAGGCAGCCGGGGAGGTCTTCCAAGGGCCTGTAGAGAGCACCACCCCGAAGCGCTTTTCTCCCGGGCTTGGGAGCATTGTGCGCGGGTGGCGGGAACAGCAGGCAGGAGTGCTTGAAAACCGTCCTTTGGAGGCAGCCGGGGAGGTCTTCCAGGGCCCGGTGTGAGCACCACCCCAAAATGCTTTTCTCCCGGGCTTGGGAGCATTGTGCGCGGATGGCGGGAACAGCGAGTGGGAGTGCTTGCAAACCGGCCTTTGGGGGCACCCCGGGAGGTCTTCCATGGGCACGGAGAGAACACCACCCCGAAGCGCTTTTCTCCGGGGTTTTGGAGGATTGTGCGTGGCTGGTGGGAACAGCGAGTGGGAGTGCTTGCAAACCGGCCTTTGGGGGCAGCCAGGGAGGTCCTCCATTGGCACGGAGAGAACACCACCCCGAAGCGCTTTTCTCCCGGGCTTGGGAGCATTGTGCGAGGCTGGCGGGAACAGCGGGCGGGAGTGCTTGCAAACCGGCCTTTGGAGGCAGCTTGGGAGGTCTTCCAAGGGCCCGGAGAGAGCACCATCCCGAAGCACTTTTCTCACGGAATTGGGAGCATTGTTCGCGGCTGTCGGGAACAGAGGACATGAGTGCTTGCAAACCGGCCTTTAGAGGCAGCCGGGGAGTCTTCCAAGGGCCCGGAGAGAGACCACCCCAAAATGCTTTTCTCCCGGGCTTGGGAGCATTGTGTGCGGCTGGCGGGTCAGCGGGAGGGAGTTCTCGAAAACCAGCCTTTGGAGGCAGCCGGGGAGGTCTTCCAAGGGCCAGGAGAGAGCACCACCCCGAAGCGCTTTTCTCCCGGGCTTGGGAGCATTGTGCGCGGCTGGCGGGAACAGCGGGATTGAGTGCTTGCAAACTGGCCTTTGGAGGCAGCCGGGGAGGTCTTCCAAGGGCCGGGAGAGAGCACCACCCCGAAGCGCTTTTCTCCTAGGCTTGGGAGCATTGTGCGCGGCTGACGGGAACAGCGGGCATGAGTGCTTGCAAACCGGCCTTTGGAGACAAACGGGGAGGTCTTCCAAGGGCCGGGAGAGAGCACCACCCTGAAGGGCTTTTCTCCTGGGCTTGGAGCATTTGCACGGATGGCGGGAACAGCGAGTGGGAGTGCTTGCAAACCGGCATTTGGGGGCAGCCCGGGAGGTCTTTCTTCGGCCCAGAGAGAACACCACCCCGAAACGCTTTTCTCCCGGGCTTGGGAGCATTGTGCGCGGGTGGCGGGAACAGCAGGCAGAAGTGCTTGCAAACCGGCCTTGGAGGCAGCCAGGGAGGTCTTCCAAAGCCCGGAGTGAGCACCACCCCAAAATGCTTTTCTCCCGGGCTTGGGAGCATTGTGCGCAGCTGGCGTGAACAGCGGGATTGAGTGCTTGCAAACCAGCCTTTGGAGGCAGCCGGGGAGGTCTTCCAGCGGGAGAGTGCCAGTTGTTCTCAGAGGCCCCACAGGCCAGGGGCAGGACCCAGCAGTGTCCCTGCCTCTGGCAGCCTTGCCCAGACCTTCCTGGCCTCCGGGGGTACTACCCCACCAAGGGGCAGGCTGCGGGGCCTGGGTCCAGACATGCCCGGGCGCCTCCCCAGGCTCATCCCCGCTGGTGCCTTTCCCCTGGGCCTAGGCCTCGGTTGAGGCCTCCTTGGAGAGGAGGTTGCCGGCAGGGGCTGTCTGCACACTGCAAGGTGCTGGAGCTCAGAGGGCCTCGTCAGAGGGAAAGGACCAGCAAAGGGCTGGATGCCCAAGACCTCTTTGACCCAGCAGCCTCAGGGCAGCAGGGAGAGCAAGAGGCCCAACTTGCCCCTAGGTCGGCTCTGCCCCGTCCCACACAGGCAGCCAGCCCAGCAGCAGCCTGGCAGTCTCTGGCTCCCCCGAACTCTCTGCCGGTGTAGGGGGCAGGAACAGACGTGTGCATGTCGTTCTGCCTTGGCCTGGGAGTGTGTTCCCCCTGCCTGTCCCCCAGGCTCAGGGGTAAGGGCCCGGAGAGAGCACCACCCCGAAGCGCTTTTCTCCCGGGCTTGGGAGCATTGTGCGTGCCTGGCGGGAACAGCGGGCGGGAGTGCTTGCAAACCGGCCTTTGGAGGCAGCCGGGGAGGTCTTCCAGCGGGAGAGTGCCAGTTGTGCTCAGACGCCCCACAGGCCAGGGGCAGGACCCAGCAGTGTCCCTGCCCCTGGCAGCCTTGCCCAGACCCTCCTGGCCTCCGGGGGTACTGCCCCACCAAGGGGCAGGCTGCGGGGACTGGGTCCAGTCATGGCCGGGCGCCTCCCCAGGCTCATCCCCGCTGGTGCCTTTCCCCTGGGCCTAGGCCTCGGTTGAGGCCTCCTTGGAGAGGAGGTTGCTGGCAGGGGCTGTCTCCACACTGCAAGGTGCTGGAGCTCAGAGGGCCTCGTCAGAGGGAAGGGACCAGCAAGGGGCTGGATGCCCAAGACCTCTTTGGCCCAGCAGCCTCAGGGCAGCAGGGAGAGGAAGAGGCCCAACTTGCCCCTAGGTCGGTTCTGCCCCTTCCCACACAGGCGGCCAGCCCAGCAGCTGCCTGACAGACTCTGGCTCCCCCGAGCTCTCTGCCGGTGCAGGGGTCAGGAACAGACGTGTGCATGTGGTTCTGCGTTGGTCTGGGAGTGTGGACCCACTGCTTCGCCCCCACGCTCAGGGGCAAGGGCCCGGAGAGAGCACCACCCCGAAGCGCTTTTCTCCCGGGCTTGGGAGAATTGTGCGTGCCTGGCGGGAACAGCGGGCGGGAGTGTTGGCAAACCGGCCTTTGGAGGCAGCCGGGGAAGTCTTCCAGTGGGAGAGGGCCGGTTGTGCTCAGAGGCCCCACAGGCCAGGGGCAGGACCCAGCAGGGCCCCTGCCCGTGGCCAGCCTTGCCCAGACCTTCCTGGTTTCCGGGGGTACTGCCCCACCAAGGGGCAGGCTGCGGGGACTGGGTCCAGACATGCCCGGGCGCCTCCCCAGGCTCATCCCCGCTGGTGCCTTTCCCCTGGGCCTAGGCCTCGGTTGAGGCCTCCTTGGAGAGGAGGTTGCTGGCAGGGGCTGTCTCCACACTGCAAGGTGCTGGAGCTCAGAGGGCCTCGTCAGAGGGAAGGGACAAGCAAGGGGCTGGATGCCCAAGATCTCTTTGACCCAGCAGCCTCAGGGCATCAGGGAGAGCAAGAGGCCCAACTTGCCCCTAGGTCGGCTCTGCCCCTTCCCACACAGGCGGCCAGCCCAGCAGCTGCCTGACAGACTTTGGCTCCCCCGAGCTCTCTGCCGGTGCATGGGGCAGGAACAGACGTGTGCATGTCGTTCTGCCTTGGCCTGGGAGTGTGGACACCCTGCCTGGCCCACAGGCTCAGGGGAAAGGGCCCGGAGAGAGCACCACCCCGAGGCGATTTTCTCCCGGGCTTGGGAGCGTTGTGCGCCCTTGGTTGGAACAGTGGGCGGGAGTGCTTGCAAACCGGCCTTTGGAGGCAGCCGGGGACGTCTTCCAGTGGGAGAGGGCCGGTTGTGCTCAGAGGCCCCACAGGCCAGGGGCAGGACCCAGCAGGTCCCCTGCCCCTGGCCAGCCTTGCCCAGACCTTCCTGGCCTCCGGGGGTACTGCCCCACCAAGGGGCAGGCTGCGGGGACTGGGTCCAGACATGCCCGGGCGCCTCCCCAGGCTCATCCCCGCTGGTGCCTTTCCCCTGTGCCTAGGCCTCGGTTGAGGCCTCCTTAGAGAGGAGGTTGCTGGCAGGGGCTGTCTCCACACTGCAAGGTGCTGGAGCTCAGAGGGCCTCGTCAGAGGGAAGGGACCAGCAAGGGGCTGGATGCCCAAGACCTCTTTGGCCCAGCAGCCTCAGGGCAGCAGGGAGAGGAAGAGGCCCAACTTGCCCCTAGTTCGGCTCTGCCCCTTCCCACACAGGCGGCCAGCCCAGCACCTGCCTGACAGACTCTGGCTCCCCAGAGCTCTCTGCCGGTGCAGGGGTCAGGAACAGACGTGTGCATGTGGTTCTGCCTTGGTCTGGGAGTGTGGACCCACTGCCTGGCCCCCAGGCTCAGGGGCAAGGGCCCGGAGAGAGCACCACCCCGAAGCGCTTTTCTCCCGGGCTTGGGAGCATTGTGCGTGCCTGGCGGGAACAGCGGGCGGGAGTGCTTGCAAACCGGCCTTTGGAGGCAGACGGGGAGGTCTTCCAGCGGGAGAGTGCCGGTTGTGCTCAGACGCCCCACAGGCCAGGGGCACGACCCAGCAGGGCCCCTGCCCCTCGCAGCCTTGCCCAGACCTTCCTGGCCTCCGGGGGTACTGCCCCACCAAGGGGCAGGCTGCGGGGACTGGGTCCAGACATGCCCGTGCGCCTCCACTGGCTCATCTCCGCTGGTGCCTTTCCCCTGGGCCTAGGCCTCGGTTGAGGCCTCCTTGGAGAGGAGGTTGCTGGCAGGGGCTGTCTCCACACTGCAAGGTGCTGGAGCTCAGAGGGCCTCGTCAGAGGGAAGGGACCAGCAAGGGGCTGGATGCCCAAGACCTCTTTGGCCCAGCAGCCTCAGGGCAGCAGGGAGAGCAAGAGGCCCAACTTGCCCCTAGGTCGGCTCTGCCCCTTCCCACACAGGCGGCCAGCCCAGCAGCTGCCTGACAGACTCTGGCTCCCCCCAGCTCTCTGCCGGTGGAGGGGGCAGGAACAGACGTGTGCATGTGGTTCTGCCTTGGCCTGGGACTGTGGATCCCCTGCCTGGCCCCCAGGCTCAGGGGCAGGGGCCCGGAGAGACCACCACCCCGAAGCGCTTTTCTCCGGGGTTTTGGAACATTGTGTGTGCCTGGCGGGAACAGCGAGTGGGAATGCTTGCAAACCGGCCTTTGGGGGCAGCCGGGGAGGTCCTCCATGGTCCCTGAGAGAACACCACCCCGAAGCGCTTTTCTCACGGTCTTGGGAGCATTGTGCGCGGCTGGCGGGAACAGCGGGCATGAGTGCTTGCAAACTGTCCTTTGGAGGCAGCCGGGGAGGTCTTCCAAGGGCCGGACTGATCACCACCCCAAAATGCTTTTCTCTCGGGCTTGGGAGCATTGTGCGCGGCTGTCGGGAACAACGGACATGAATGCTTGCAAACTGGCCTTTGGAGGCAGCCCGGGAGGTCTTCCAAGGGCCCGGAGAGAGCACCACCCCAAAATGCTTTTCTCCCGGGCTTGGGAGCATTGTGCGTGGCTGGCGGAAGCAGCGGGAATGAGTACTTACAAACCGGCCTTTGGAGGCAGCCGGGGAGGTCTTGAAAGTGCCCGGAGAGAGCACCACCCCGAAGCGCTTTTCTCCCGGGCTTGGGAACATTGTGCGCGGCTGGCGGGAACAGCAGGCAGGACTGCTTGCAAACTGGCCTTTGGAGGCAGCCGGGGAGGTCTTCCAAGGGCCCGGAGTGAGCACCACCCCAAAATGCTTTTCTCCCGGGCTTGGGAGCATTGTGCGCAGGTGGCGGGAACAACGGGCATGAGTGCTTGCAAACCGGCCTTTGGAGGCAGCCGGGGACGTCTTCCAAGGGCCCGGAGAGAGCACCACCCCAAAGCGCTTTTCTCCCGGGCTTGGGAGCATTGTGCGCGGCTGGCGGGAACAGCAGGCAGGACTGCTTGCAAACTGGCCTTTGGAGGTAGCCGGGGAGGTCTTCCAAGGGCCCGGAGTGAGCACCACCCCAAAATGCTTTTCTCCCGGGCTTGGGAGCATTGTGCGCGGCTGGTGGGAACAACGGGCATGAGTGCTTGCAAACCGGCCTTTGGAGGCAGCCGGGGAGGTCTTCCAAGGGCCTGTAGAGAGCACCACCCCGAAGCGCTTTTCTCCTGGGCTTGGGAGCATTGTGCGCAGGTGGCGGGAACAGCAGGCAGGAGTGCTTGAAAACCGTCCTTTGGAGGCAGCCGGGGAGGTCTTCCAGGGCCCGGTGTGAGCACCACCCCAAAAAGCTTTTCTCCCGGGCTTGGGAGCATTGTGCGCGGCTGGCGGGAACAGCAGGCAGGAGTGCTTGAAAACCGGCCTTTGCAGGCAGCCGGGGAGGTCTTCCAGGGCCCGGTGTGAGCACCACCCCAAAAAGCTTTTCTCCCGGGCTTGGGAGCATTGTGCGCGGCTGGTGGGAACAGCGGACATGAGTGCTTGCAAACTGGCCATTGGAGGCAGCCGGGGAGGTCTTCCAAGGGCCCGGAGTGAGCACCACCCCAAAATGCTTTTCTCCCGGGCTTGGGAGCATTGTGCGTGGCTGGCGGGAACAGCAGGAAGGAGTCCTTGCAAACCGGCCTTTGGAGGCAGCCGGGGAGGTCTTCCAAGGGCCTGTAGAGAGCACCACCCCGAAGCGCTTTTCTCCCGCGCTTGGGAGCATTGTGCGCGGGTGGCGGGAACAGCAGGCAGGAGTGCTTGAAAACCGTCCTTTGGAGGCAGCCGGGGAGGTCTTCCAGGGCCCGGTGTGAGCACCACCCCAAAATGCTTTTCTCCCGGGCTTGGGAGCATTGTGCGTGGCTGGCGGGAACAGCAGGAAGGAGTCCTTGCAAACCGGCCTTTGGAGGCAGCCGGGGAGGTCTTCCAAGGGCCTGTAGAGAGCACCACCCCGAAGCGCTTTTCTCCCGGGCTTGGGAGCATTGTGCGCGGGTGGCGGGAACAGCAGGCAGGAGTGCTTGAAAACCGGCCTTTGGATGCAGCCGGGGAGGTCTTCCAAGGGCCGGGAGAGAGCACCACCCCGAAGCGCTTTTCTCCTAGGCTTGGGAGCATTGTGCGCGGCTGACGGGAACAGCGGGCATGAGTGCTTGCAAACCGGCCTTTGGAGACAAACGGGGAGGTCTTCCAAGGGCCCGTAGAGAGCACCACCCCGAAGCGCTTTTCTCCCGTGATTGGGAGCATTGTGTGCGGCTGGCGGGACAGCGGGAGGGAGTACTTGAAATCCAGCCTTTGGAGGCAGCCGGGGAGGTCTTCCAAGGGCCGGGAGAGAGCACCACCCTGAAGGGCTTTTCTCCTGGGCTTGGAGCATTTGCACCGATGGCGGGAACAGCGAGTGGGAGTGCTTGCAAACCGGCATTTGGGGGCAGCCCGGGAGGTCTTTCTTGGGCCCAGAGAGAACACCACCCCGAAACGCTTTTCTCCCGGGCTTGGGAGCATTGTGCGCGGGTGGCGGGAACAGCAGGCAGAAGTGCTTGCAAACCGGCCTTGGAGGCAGCCGGGGAGGTCTTCCAAAGCCCGGAGTGAGCACCACCCCAAAATGCTTTTCTCCCGGGCTTGGGAGCATTGTGCGCAGCTGGCGTGAACAGCGGGATTGAGTGCTTGCAAACCAGCCTTTGGAGGCAGCCGGGGAGGTCTTCCAGCGGGAGAGTGCCAGTTGTTCTCAGAGGCCCCACAGGCCAGGGGCAGGACCCAGCAGTGTCCCTGCCTCTGGCAGCCTTGCCCAGACCTTCCTGGCCTCCGGGGGTACTACCCCACCAAGGGGCAGGCTGCGGGGCCTGGGTCCAGACATGCACGGGCGCCTCCCCAGGCTCATCCCCGCTGGTGCCTTTCCCCTGGGCCTAGGCCTCGGTTGAGGCCTCCTTGGAGAGGAGGTTGCCGGCAGGGGCTGTCTGCACACTGCAAGGTGCTGGAGCTCAGAGGGCCTCGTCAGAGGGAAAGGACCAGCAAA
This sequence comes from Dama dama, assembly GCF_033118175.1. Taxonomy (NCBI): domain Eukaryota; kingdom Metazoa; phylum Chordata; class Mammalia; order Artiodactyla; family Cervidae; genus Dama; species Dama dama. The sequence goes on from NW_026870970.1 coordinate 1,225,850, forward strand.
GGGCTGGATGCCCAAGACCTCTTTGACCCAGCAGCCTCAGGGCAGCAGGGAGAGCAAGAGGCCCAACTTGCCCCTAGGTCGGCTCTACCCCGTCCCACACAGGCAGCCAGCCCAGCAGCAGCCTGGCAGTCTCTGGCTCCCCCGAACTCTCTGCCGGTGTAGGGGGCAGGAACAGACGTGTGCATGTCGTTCTGCCTTGGCCTGGGAGTGTGTTCCCCCTGCCTGTCCCCCAGGCTCAGGGGCAAGGGCCCGGAGAGAGCACCACCCCGAAGCGCTTTTCTCCCGGGCTTGGGAGCATTGTGCGTGCCTGGCGGGAACAGCGGGCGGGAGTGCTTGCAAACCGGCCTTTGGAGGCAGCCGGGGAGGTCTTCCAGCGGGAGAGTGCCGGTTGTGCTCAGACGCCCCACAGGCCAGGGGCAGGACCCAGCAGTGTCCCTGCCCCTGGCAGCCTTGCCCAGACCCTCCTGGCCTCCGGGGGTACTGCCCCACCAAGGGGCAGGCTGCGGGGACTGGGTCCAGACATGGCCGGGCGCCTCCCCAGGCTCATCCCCGCTGGTGCCTTTCCCCTGGGCCTAGGCCTCGGTTGAGGCCTCCTTGGAGAGGAGGTTGCTGGCAGGGGCTGTCTCCACACTGCAAGGTGCTGGAGCTCAGAGGGCCTCGTCAGAGGGAAGGGACCAGCAAGGGGCTGGATGCCCAAGACCTCTTTGGCCCAGCAGCCTCAGGGCAGCAGGGAGAGGAAGAGGCCCAACTTGCCCCTAGGTCGGCTCTGCCCCTTCCCACACAGGCGGCCAGCCCAGCAGCTGCCTGACAGACTCTGGCTCCCCCGAGCTCTCTGCCGGTGCAGGGGTCAGGAACAGACGTGTGCATGTGGTTCTGCGTTGGTCTGGGAGTGTGGACCCACTGCTTCGCCCCCACGCTCAGGGGCAAGGGCCCGGAGAGAGCACCACCCCGAAGCGCTTTTCTCCCGGGCTTGGGAGAATTGTGCGTGCCTGGCGGGAACAGCGGGCGGGAGTGTTGGCAAACCGGCCTTTGGAGGCAGCCGGGGAAGTCTTCCAGTGGGAGAGGGCCGGTTGTGCTCAGAGGCCCCACAGGCCAGGGGCAGGACCCAGCAGGGCCCCTGCCCGTGGCCAGCCTTGCCCAGACCTTCCTGGCTTCCGGGGGTACTGCCCCACCAAGGGGCAGGCTGCGTGGACTGGGTCCAGACATGCCCGGGCGCCTCCCCAGGCTCATCCCCGCTGGTGCCTTTCCCCTGGGCCTAGGCCTCGGTTGAGGCCTCCTTGGAGAGGAGGTTGCTGGCAGGGGCTGTCTCCACACTGCAAGGTGCTGGAGCTCAGAGGGCCTCGTCAGAGGGAAGGGACAAGCAAGGGGCTGGATGCCCAAGATCTCTTTGACCCAGCAGCCTCAGGGCATCAGGGAGAGCAAGAGGCCCAACTTGCCCCTAGGTCGGCTCTGCCCCTTCCCACACAGGCGGCCAGCCCAGCAGCTGCCTGACAGACTTTGGCTCCCCCGAGCTCTCTGCCGGTGCATGGGGCAGGAACAGACGTGTGCATGTCGTTCTGCCTTGGCCTGGGAGTGTGGACACCCTGCCTGGCCCACAGGCTCAGGGGAAAGGGCCCGGAGAGAGCACCACCCCGAGGCGATTTTCTCCCGGGCTTGGGAGCGTTGTGCGCCCTTGGTTGGAACAGTGGGCGGGAGTGCTTGCAAACCGGCCTTTGGAGGCAGCCGGGGACGTCTTCCAGTGGGAGAGGGCCGGTTGTGCTCAGAGGCCCCACAGGCCAGGGGCAGGACCCAGCAGGTCCCCTGCCCCTGGCCAGCCTTTCCCAGACCTTCCTCGCCTCCGGGGGTACTGCCCCACCAAGGGGCAGGCTGCGGGGACTGGGTCCATACATGCCCGGGCGCCTCCCCAGGCTCATCCCCGCTGGTGCCTTTCCCCTGTGCCTAGGCCTCGGTTGAGGCCTCCTTGGAGAGGAGGTTGCTGGCAGGGGCTGTCTCCACACTGCAAGGTGCTGGAGCTCAGAGGGCCTCGTCAGAGGGAAGGGACCAGCAAGGGGTTGGATGCCCAAGACCTCTTTGGCCCAGCAGCCTCAGGGCAGCAGGGAGGGCAAGAGGCCCAACTTGCCCCTAGGTCGGCTCTGCCACTTCCCACACAGGCGGCCAGCCCAGCAGCTGCCTGACAGACTCTGGCTCCCCCGAGCTCTCTGCCGGTGCAGGGGGCAGGAACAGACGTGTGCATGTGGTTCTGACTTGGCCTGGGAGTGTGGACACCGTGCCTTGACCCCAGGCTCAGGGGCAAGGGCCCGGAGAGAGCACCACCCTGAAGCGCTTTTCTCCCGGGCTTGGGAGCATTGTGCACGCCTGCTGGGAACAGTGGGCGGGAGCGCTTGCAAACCGGCCTTTGGAGGCAGCCGGGGAGGTCTTCCAGTGGGAGAGGGCCGGTTGTGCTCAGAGGCCCCACAGGCCAGGGGCAGGACGCAGCAGGGCCCCTGCCCCTGGCCAGCCTTGCCCAGACCTTCCTGGCCTCCGGGGGTACTGCCCCACCAAGGGGCAGGCTGCGGGGACTGGGTCCAGACATGCTCGGGCGCCTCCCCTGGCTCATCCCCGCTGGGGCCTTTCCCCTGGGCCTAGGCCTCGGTTGAGGCCTCCTTGGAGAGGAGGTTGCTGGCAGGGGCTGTCTCCACACTGCAAGGTGCTGGAGCTCAGAGGGCCTCGTCAGAGGGAAGGGACCAGTAAGGGGCTGGATGCCCAAGACGTCTTTGGCCCAGCAGCCTCAGGGCAGCAGGGAGAGCAAGAGGCCCAACTTGCCCCTAGGTCGGCTCTGCCCCTTCCCACACAGGCGGCCAACCCAGCAGCTGCCTGTCAGACTCTGGCTCCCCCAAGCTCTCTGCCGGTGCAGGGGACAGGAACAGACGTGGGCATGTGGTTCTGCCTTGGCCAGGGAGTGTGTTCCCCGTGCCTTGCCCCCAGGCTCAGGGGCAAGGGCCCGGAGAGAGAACCACCCCAATGCGCTTTTCTCCCGGGCTTGGGAGCTTTGTGCGAGCCTGGCGTGAACAGCGGGCGGGAGTGTTAGCAAACAGGACTTTGGAGGCAGCCGGGGAGGTCTTCCAGTGGGAGAGGGGCGGTTGTGCTCAGAGGCCCCACAGGCCAGGGGCAGGACCCAGTAGGGCCCCTGACCCTGGCCAGCCTTGCCCAGACCTTCCTGGCCTCCGGGGGTACTGCCCCACCAAGGGGCAGGCTGCGGGGACTGGGTCCAGACATCCCCGGGCGCCTCCCCAGGCTCATCCCCGCTGGTGCCTTTCCCCTGGGCATAGGCCTCGGTTGAGGCCTCCTTGGAGAGGAGGTTGCTGGCAGGGGCTGTCTCCACACTGCAAGGTGCTGGAGCTCAGAGGGCCTCGTCAGCGGGAAGGGACCAGCAAGGGGCTGGATGCCCAAGACCTCTTTGGCCCAGCAGCCTCAGGGCAGCAGGGAGAGCAAGAGGCCCAACTTGCCCCTAGGTCGGCTCTGCCCCTTCCCACACAGGCAGCCAACCCAGCAGCTGCCTGATAGACTCTGGCTCCCCCGAGCTCTCTGCCGGTTCAGGGGTCAGGAACAGACGTGTGCATGTGGTTCTGCCTTGGTCTGGGAGTGTGGACCCACTGCCTGGACCCCAGGCTCTGGGGCAAGGGCCCGGAGAGAGCAACACCCCGAAGCGCTTTTCTCCTGGCCTTGGGAGCGTTGTGCGTGCCTGGCGGGAACAGCGGGCGGGAGTGTTGGCAAACCCGCCTTTGAAGGCAGCCGGGGAGGTCTTCCAGTGGGAGAGGGCCGGTTGTGCTCAGAGGCCCCACAGGCCAGGGGCAGGACCCAGCAGGGACCCTGCCCCTGGCCAGCCTTGCCCAGACCTTCCTGGCCTCCGGGGGTACTGCCCCACCAAGGGGCAGGCTGCGGGGACTGGGTCCAGACATGCCCGGGCGCCTCCACTGGCTCATCCCCGCTGGTGCCTTTCCCCTGGGCCTAGGCCTCGGTTGAGGCCTCCTTGGAGAGGAGGTTGCTGGCAGGGTCTGTCTCAACACTGCAAGGTGCTGGAGCTCAGAGGGCCTCGTCAGAGGGAAGGGACCAGCAAGGGGCTGGATGCTCAAGACCTCTTTGGCCCAGCAGCCTCAGGGCAGCAGGGAGAGCAAGAGGCCCAACTTGCCCCTAGGTCGGCTCTGCCCCTTCCCACACAGGCGGCCAGCCCAGCAGCTGCCTGACAGACTCTGGCTCCCCCCAGCTCTCTGCCGGTGGAGGGGGCAGGAACAGACGTGTGCATGTTGTTGTGCCTTGGCCTGGGACTGTGGATCCCCTGCCTGGCCCCCAGGCTCAGGGGCAAGGGCCCGGAGAGACCATCACCCCGAAGCGCTTTTCTCCCGGGCTTGGGAGCATTGTGCGCGCCTGGCGGGAACAGTGGGCGGGAGTGCTTCCAAACCGGCCTTTGGAGGCAGCCGGGGAGGTCTTCCAGTGGGAGAGGGCCGGATGTGCTCAGAGGCCCCACAGGCCAGGGGCAGGACCCAGCAGGGCCCCTGCCCCTGGCCAGCCTTGCCCAGACCTTCCTGGCCTCCGGGGGTACTGCCCCACCAAGGGGCAGGCTGCGGGGACTGGGTTCAGACATGCCTGGGCGACTCCCCAGGCTCATCCCCGCTGGTGCCTTTCCCCTGGGCATAGGCCTCGGTTGATGCCTCCTTGGAGAGGAGGTTGCTGGCAGGGGCTGTCTCCACACTGCAAGGTGCTGGAGCTCAGAGGGCCTCGTCAGCGGGAAGGGACCAGCAAGGGGCTGGATGCCCAAGACCTCTTTGGCCCAGCAGCCTCAGGGCAGCAGGGAGAGCAAGAGGCCCAACTTGCCCCTAGGTCGGCTCTGCCCCTTCCCACACAGGCAGCCAACCCAGCAGCTGCCTGATAGACTCTGGCTCCCCCGAGCTCTCTGCCGGTTCAGGGGTCAGGAACAGACGTGTGCATGTGGTTCTGCCTTGGTCTGGGAGTGTGGACCCACTGCCTGGACCCCAGGCTCTGGGGCAAGGGCCCGGAGAGAGCAACACCCCGAAGCGCTTTTCTCCTGGCCTTGGGAGCGTTGTGCGTGCCTGGCGGGAACAGCGGGCGGGAGTGTTGGCAAACCCGCCTTTGAAGGCAGCCGGGGAGGTCTTCCAGTGGGAGAGGGCCGGTTGTGCTCAGAGGCCCCACAGGCCAGGGGCAGGACCCAGCAGGGACCCTGCCCCTGGCCAGCCTTGCCCAGACCTTCCTGGCCTCCGGGGGTACTGCCCCACCAAGGGGCAGGCTGCGGGGACTGGGTCCAGACATGCCCGGGCCCCTCCACTGGCTCATCCCCGCTGGTGCCTTTCCCCTGGGCCTAGGCCTCGGTTGAGGCCTCCTTGGAGAGGAGGTTGCTGGCAGGGTCTGTCTCAACACTGCAAGGTGCTGGAGCTCAGAGGGCCTCGTCAGAGGGAAGGGACCAGCAAGGGGCTGGATGCTCAAGACTTCTTTGGCCCAGCAGCCTCAGGGCAGCAGGGAGAGCAAGAGGCCCAACTTGCCCCTAGGTCGGCTCTGCCCCTTCCCACACAGGCGGCCAGCCCAGCAGCTGCCTGACAGACTCTGGCTCCCCCCAGCTCTCTGCCGGTGGAGGGGGCAGGAACAGACGTGTGCATGTTGTTGTGCCTTGGCCTGGGACTGTGGATCCCCTGCCTGGCCCCCAGGCTCAGGGGCAAGGGCCCGGAGAGACCACCACCCCGAAGCGCTTTTCTCCCGGGCTTGGGAGCATTGTGCGCACTTGGTGGGAACAGTGGGCGGGAGTGCGTGCAAAACGGCCTTTGGAGTCAGCCGGGGAGGTCTTCCAGTGGGAGAGGGCCGGTTGTGCTCAGAGGCCCCACAGGCCAGGGGCAGGACCCAGCAGGTCCCCTGCCCCTGGTCAGACTTGCCCAGACCTTCCTGGCCTCCAGGGGTACTGCCCCACCAAGGGGCAGGCTGCGGGGACTGGGTCCAGACATGCCCGGGCGCCTCCCCAGGCTCATCCCCGCTGGTGCTTTTCCCCTGGGCCTAGGCCTCGGTTGAGGCCTCCTTGGAGAGGAGATTGCTGGCAGGTGCTGTCTCCACACTGCAAAGTGCTGGAGCTCAGAGGGCCTCGTCCGAGGGAAGGGACCAGCAAAGGGCTGGATGCCCAAGACGTCTTTGGCCCAGCAGCCTCAGGGCAGCAGGGAGAGCAAGAGGCCCAACTTGCCCCTAGGTCGGCTCTGCCCCTTCCCACACAGGCGGCCAGCCCAGCACCTGCCTGAGAGACTCTGGCTCCCCCGAGCTCTCTGCCGGTGTAGGGGGCAGGAACAGACGTGTTCATGTCGTTCTGTCTTGGCCTGGGAGTGTGTTCCCCCTGCCTGGCCCGCAGGCTTAGGGGCAAGGGCCCGGAGAGAGCACCACCCCGAAGCGCTTTTCTCCCGGGCTTGGGAGCATTGTGCGTGCCTGGCGGGAACAGCGGGCGGGAGTGCTTGCAAACCGGCCTTTGGAGGCAGACGGGGAGGTCTTCCAGCGCGAGAGTGCCGGTTGTGCTCAGACGTCCAACAGGCCAGGGGCAGGACCCAGCACTGTCCCTGCCCCTGGCAGCCTTGCACAGACCTTCATGGCCTCCGGGGGTACTGCCCCACCAAGGGGCAGGCTGCGGGGACTGGGTCCAGACATGCCCGGGCGCCTCCCCAGGCTCATCCCCGCTGGTGTCTTTCCCCTAGGCCTAGGCCTCGGTTGAGGCCTCATTGGAGAGGAGGTTGCTGGCAGGGGCTGTCTCCACACTGCAAGGTGCTGGAGCTCAGAGGGCCTCGTCAGAGGGAAGGGACCAGCAAGGGGCTGGATGCCCAAGACCTCTTTGGCCCAGCAGCCTCAGGGCAGCAGGGAGAGGAAGAGGCCCAACTTGCCCCTAGGTCGGCTCTAACCCTTCCCACACAGGCGGCCAGCCCAGCACCTGCCTGACAGACTCTGGCTCCCCAGAGCTCTCTGCCGGTTCAGGGGTCAGGAACAGACGTGTGCATGTGGTTCTGCCTTGGTCTGGGAGTGTGGACCCACTGCCTGGCCCCCAGGCTCAGGGGCAAGGGCCCGGAGAGAGCACCACCCCGAAGCGCTTTTCTCCCGGGCTTGGGAGCATTGTGCGAGCCTGGCGTGAACAGCGGGCGGGAGTGTTTGCAAACAGGACTTTGGAGGCAGCTGGGGAGGTCTTCCAGTGGGAGAGGGCCGGTTGTGCTCAGAGGCCTCACAGGCCAGGGGCAGGACCCAGCAGGGCCCCTGCCCCTGGCCAGCCTTGCCCAGACCTTCCTGGCCTCCGGGGGTACTGCCCCACCAAGGGGCAGGCTGCGGGGACTGGGTCCAGACATGTCCGTGCGCCTCCCCAGGATCATCCCCGCTGGTGCCTTTCCCCTGGGCGTAGGCCTCTGTTGAGGCCTCTTTGGAGAGGAGGTTGCTGGCAGGGGCTGTCTCCACACTGCAAGGTGCTGGAGCTCAGAGGGCCTCGTCAGAGGGAAGGGACAGCAAAGGGCTGGATGCCCAAGACCTCTTTGACCCAGCAGCCTCAGGGCAGCAGGGAGAGCAAGAGGCCCAACTTGCCCCTAGGTCGGCTCTGCCCCTTCCCACACAGGCGGCCAGCCCAGCACCTGCCTGAGAGACTCTGGCTCCCCCGAGCTCTCTGCCGGTATAGGGGGCAGGAACAGACGTGTTCATGTCGTTCTGTCTTGGCCTGGGAGTGTGTTCCCCCTGCCTGGCCCGCAGGCTTAGGGGCAAGGGCCCGGAGAGAGCACCACCCCGAAGCGCTTTTCTCCCGGGCTTGGGAGCATTGTGCGTGCCTGGCGGGAACAGCGGGCGGGAGTGCTTGCAAACCGGTCTTTGGAGGCAGACGGGGAGGTCTTCCAGCGCGAGAGTGCCGGTTGTGCTCAGACGTCCAACAGGCCAGGGGCAGGACCCAGCACTGTCCCTGCCCCTGGCAGCCTTGCACAGACCTTCATGGCCTCCGGGGGTACTGCCCCACCAAGGGGCAGGCTGCGGGGACTGGGTCCAGACATGCCCGGGCGCCTCCCCAGGCTCATCCCCGCTGGTGTCTTTCCCCTAGGCCTAGGCCTCGGTTGAGGCCTCATTGGAGAGGAGGTTGCTGGCAGGGGCTGTCTCCACACTGCAAGGTGCTGGAGCTCAGAGGGCCTCGTCAGAGGGAAGGGACCAGCAAGGGGCTGGATGCCCAAGACCTCTTTGGCCCAGCAGCCTCAGGGCAGCAGGGAGAGGAAGAGGCCCAACTTGCCCCTAGGTCGGCTCTAACCCTTCCCACACAGGCGGCCAGCCCAGCACCTGCCTGAGAGACTCTGGCTCCCCCGAGCTCTCTGCCGGTGCAGGGGTCAGGAACAGACGTGTGCATGTGGTTCTGCCTTGGTCTGGGAGTGTGGACCCACTGCCTGGCCCCCAGGCTCAGGGGCAAGGGCCCGGAGAGAGCACCACCCCGAAGCGCTTTTCTCCCGGGCTTGGGAGAATTGTGCGAGCCTGGCGTGAACAGTGGGCGGGAGTGTTTGCAAACAGGACTTTGGAGGCAGCTGGGGAGGTCTTCCAGTGGGAGAGGGCCGGTTGTGCTCAGAGGCCTCACAGGCCAGGGGCAGGACCCAGCAGGGCCCCTGCCCCTGGCCAGCCTTGCCCAGACCTTCCTGGCCTCCGGGGGTACTGCCCCACCAAGGGGCAGGCTGCGGGGACTGGGTCCAGACATGTCCGTGCGCCTCCCCAGGATCATCCCCGCTGATGCTTTTCCCCTGGGCGTAGGCCTCGGTTGAGGCCTCTTTGGAGAGGAGGTTGCTGGCAGGGGCTGTCTCCACACTGCAAGGTGCTGGAGCTCAGAGGGCCTCGTCAGAGGGAAGGGACCAGCAAAGGGCTGGATGCCCAAGACCTCTTTGACCCAGCAGCCTCAGGGCAGCAGGGAGAGCAAGAGGCCCAACTTTCCCCTAGGTCGGCTCTGCCCCTTCCCACACAGGCGGCCAGCCCAGCAGCTGCCTGACAGACTTTGGCTCCCCCGAGCTCTCTGCCGGTGCATGGGGCAGGAACAGACGTGTGCATGTCGTTCTGCCTTGGCCTGGGAGTGTGGACACCCTGCCTGGCCCCCAGGCTCAGGGGAAAGGGCCCGGAGAGAGCACCACCCCGAGGCGATTTTCTCCCGGGCTTGGGAGCGTTGTGCGCCCTTGGTTGGAACAGTGGGCGGGAGTGCTTGCAAACCGGCCTTTGGAGGCAGCCGGGGAGGTCTTCCAGTGGGAGAGGGCCGGTTGTGCTCAGAGGCCCCACAGGCCAGGGGCAGGACCCAGCAGGTCCCCTGCCCCTGGCCAGCCTTTCCCAGACCTTCCTCGCCTCCGGGGGTACTGCCCCACCAAGGGGCAGGCTGCGGGGACTGGGTCCATACATGCCCGGGCGCCTCCCCAGGCTCATCCCCGCTGGTGCCTTTCCCCTGTGCCTAGGCCTCGGTTTAGGCCTCCTTGGAGAGGAGGTTGCTGGCAGGGGCTGTCTCCACACTGCAAGGTGCTGGAGCTCAGAGGGCCTCGTCAGAGGGAAGGGACCAGCAAGGGGTTGGATGCCCAAGACCTCTTTGGCCAAGCAGCCTCAGGGCAGCAGGGAGGGCAAGAGGCCCAACTTGCCCCTAGGTCGGCTCTGCCACTTCCCACACAGGCGGCCAGCCCAGCAGCTGCCTGACAGACTCTGGCTCCCCCGAGCTCTCTGCCGGGCAGGGGGCAGGAACAGACGTGTGCATGTGGTTCTGACTTGGCCTGGGAGTGTGGACACCGTGCCTTGCCCCCAGGCTCAGGGGCAAGGGCCCGGAGAGAGCACCACCCCGAAGCGCTTTTCTCCCGGGCTTGGGAGCATTGTGCAAGTCTGGCGTGAACAGCGGGTGGGAGTGTTGGCAAACAGGACTTTGGAGGCAGCCGGGGAGTTCTTCCAGTGGGAGAGGGCCGGTTGTGCTCAGAGGCCCCACAGGCCAGGGGCAGGACCCAGTAGGTCCCCTGCCCCTGGCCAGCCTTTCCCAGACCTTCCTGGCCTCCGGGGGTACTGCCCCACCAAGGGGCAGGCTGCGGGGCCTGGGTCCAGACATGCCCGGGCGCCTCCCCAGGCTCATCCCCGCTGGTGCCTTTCCCCTGGTCCTAGGTCTCGGTTGAGGCCTCCTTGGAGAGGAGGTTGCTGGCAGGGGCTGTCTCCACACTGCAAGGTGCTGGAGCTCAGAGGGCCTCGTCAGAGGGAAGGGACAAGCAAAGGGCTGGATGTCCAAGACCTCTTTGGCCCAGCAGCCTCAGGGCAGCAGGGAGAGCAAGAGGCCCAACTTGCCCCTAGGTCGGCTCTGCCCCTTCCCACAAAGGCGGCCAGCCCAGCAGCTGCCTGACAGACTCTGGCTCCCCCGAGCTCTCTGCCGGTGCAGGGGTCAGGAACAGACGTGTGCATGTGGTTCTGCCTTGGCCTGGGAGTGTGTTCCCCCTGCCTGGCCCCCAGGCTCAGGGGCAAGGACCCGGAAAGAGCACCACCCCGAAGCGCTTTTCTCCCGGGCTTGGGAGCATTGTGCGCACTTGGTGGGAACAGTGGGCGGGAGTGCGTGCAAAACGGCCTTTGGAGGCAGCCGGGGAGGTCTTCCAGTGGGAGAGGGCCGGTTGTGCTCAGAGGCCCCACAGGCCAGGGGCAGGACCCAGCAGGTCCCCTGCCCCTGGTCAGACTTGCCCAGACCTTCCTGGCCTCCAGGGGTACTGCCCCACCAAGGGGCAGGCTGCGGGGACTGGGTCCAGACATGCCCGGGCGCCTCCCCCGGCTCATCCCCGCTGGTGCTTTTCCCCTGGGCCTAGGCCTCGGTTGAGGCCTCCTTGGAGAGGAGATTGCTGGCAGGTGCTGTCTCCACACTGCAAGGTGCTGGAGCTCAGAGGGCCTCGTCCGAGGGAAGGGACCAGCAAAGGGCTGGATGCCCAAGACGTCTTTGGCCCAGCAGCCTCAGGGCAGCAGGGAGAGCAAGAGTCCCAACTTGCCCCTAGGTCGGCTCTGCCCCTTCCCACACAGGCGGCCAGCCCAGCACCTGCCTGAGAGACTCTGGCTCCCCCGAGCTCTCTGCCGGTGTAGGGGGCAGGAACAGACGTGTTCATGTCGTTCTGTCTTGGCCTGGGAGTGTGTTCCCCCTGCCTGGCCCGCAGGCTTAGGGGCAAGGGCCCGGAGAGAGCACCACCCCGAAGCGCTTTTCTCCCGGGCTTGGGAGCATTGTGCGTGCCTGGCGGGAACAGCGGGCGGGAGTGCTTGCAAACCGGCCTTTGGAGGCAGACGGGGAGGTCTTCCAGCGCGAGAGTGCCGGTTGTGCTCAGACGTCCAACAGGCCAGGGGCAGGACCCAGCACTGTCCCTGCCCCTGGCAGCCTTGCACAGACCTTCATGGCCTCCGGGGGTACTGCCCCACCAAGGGGCAGGCTGCGGGGACTGGGTCCAGACATGCCCGGGCGCCTCCCCAGGCTCATCCCCGCTGGTGTCTTTCCCCTAGGCCTAGGCCTCGGTTGAGGCCTCATTGGAGAGGAGGTTGCTGGCAGGGGCTGTCTCCACACTGCAAGGTGCTGGAGCTCAGAGGGCCTCGTCAGAGGGAAGGGACCAGCAAGGGGCTGGATGCCCAAGACCTCTTTGGCCCAGCAGCCTCAGGGCAGCAGGGAGAGGAAGAGGCCCAACTTGCCCCTAGGTCGGCTCTAACCCTTCCCACACAGGCGGCCAGCCCAGCACCTGCCTGACAGACTCTGGCTCCCCAGAGCTCTCTGCCGGTGCAGGGGTCAGGAACAGACGTGTGCATGTGGTTCTGCCTTGGTCTGGGAGTGTGGACCCACTGCCTGGCCCCCAGGCTCAGGGGCAAGGGCCCGGAGAGAGCACCACCCCGAAGCGCTTTTCTCCCGGGCTTGGGAGCATTGTGCGAGCCTGGCGTGAACAGCGGGCGGGAGTGTTTGCAAACAGGACTTTGGAGGCAGCTGGGGAGGTCTTCCAGTGGGAGAGGGCCGGTTGTGCTCAGAGGCCTCACAGGCCAGGGGCAGGACCCAGCAGGGCCCCTGCCCCTGGCCAGCCTTGCCCAGACCTTCCTGGCCTCCGGGGGTACTGCCCCACCAAGGGGCAGGCTGCGGGGACTGGGTCCAGACATGCCCGGGCGCCTCCCCAGGCTCATCCCCGCTGGTGCCTTTCCCCTGTGCCTAGGCCTCGGTTTAGGCCTCCTTGGAGAGGAGGTTGCTGGCAGGGGCTGTCTCCACACTGCAAGGTGCTGGAGCTCAGAGGGCCTCGTCAGAGGGAAGGGACCAGCAAGGGGTTGGATGCCCAAGACCTCTTTGGCCAAGCAGCCTCAGGGCAGCAGGGAGGGCAAGAGGCCCAACTTGCCCCTAGGTCGGCTCTGCCACTTCCCACACAGGCGGCCAGCCCAGCAGCTGCCTGACAGACTCTGGCTCCCCCGAGCTCTCTGCCGGTGCAGGGGGCAGGAACAGACGTGTGCATGTGGTTCTGACTTGGCCTGGGAGTGTGGACACCGTGCCTTGCCCCCAGGCTCAGGGGCAAGGGCCCGGAGAGAGCACCACCCCGAAGCGCTTTTCTCCCGGGCTTGGGAGCATTGTGCAAGTCTGGCGTGAACAGCGGGTGGGAGTGTTGGCAAACAGGACTTTGGAGTCAGCCGGGGAGGTCTTCCAGTGGGAGAGGGCCGGTTGTGCTCAGAGGCCCCACAGGCCAGGGGCAGGACCCAGCAGGTCCCCTGCCCCTGGCCAGCATTTCCCAGACCTTCCTGGCCTCCGGGGGTACTGCCCCACCAAGGGGCAGGCTGCGGGGACTGGGTCCAGACATGCCCGGGCGCCTCCCCAGGCTCATCCCCGCTGGTGTCTTTCCCCTAGGCCTAGGCCTCGGTTGAGGCCTCATTGGAGAGGAGGTTGCTGGCAGGGGCTGTCTCCACACTGCAAGGTGCTGGAGCTCAGAGGGCCTCGTCAGAGGGAAGGGACCAGCAAGGGGCTGGATGCCCAAGACCTCTTTGGCCCAGCAGCCTCAGGGCAGCAGGGAGAGGAAGAGGCCCAACTTGCCCCTAGGTCGGCTCTAACCCTTCCCACACAGGCGGCCAGCCCAGCACCTGCCTGACAGACTCTGGCTCCCCAGAGCTCTCTGCCGGTGCAGGGGTCAGGAACAGACGTGTGCATGTGGTTCTGCCTTGGTCTGGGAGTGTGGACCCACTGCCTGGCCCCCAGGCTCAGGGGCAAGGGCCCGGAGAGAGCACCACCCCGAAGCGCTTTTCTCCCGGGCTTGGGAGCATTGTGCGAGCCTGGCGTGAACAGCGGGCGGGAGTGTTTGCAAACAGGACTTTGGAGGCAGCTGGGGAGGTCTTCCAGTGGGAGAGGGCCGGTTGTGCTCAGAGGCCTCACAGGCCAGGGGCAGGACCCAGCAGGTCCCCTGCCCCTGGCCAGCCTTTCCCAGACCTTCCTCGCCTCCGGGGGTACTGCCCCACCAAGGGGCAGGCTGCGGGGACTGGGTCCAGACATGCCCGGGCGCCTCCCCAGGCTCATCCCCGCTGGTGCCTTTCCCCTGTGCCTAGGCCTCGGTTTAGGCCTCCTTGGAGAGGAGGTTCCTGGCAGGGGCTGTCTCCACACTGCAAGGTGCTGGAGCTCAGAGGGCCTCGTCAGAGGGAAGGGACCAGCAAGGGATTGGATGCCCAAGACCTCTTTGGCCAAGCAGCCTCAGGGCAGCAGGGAGGGCAAGAGGCCCAACTTGCCCCTAGGTCGGCTCTGCCACTTCCCACACAGGCGGCCAGCCCAGCAGCTGCCTGACAGACTCTGGCTCCCCCGAGCTCTCTGCCGGTGCAGGGGGCAGGAACAGACGTGTGCATGTGGTTCTGACTTGGCCTGGGAGTGTGGACACCGTGCCTTGACCCCAGGCTCAGGGGCAAGGGCCCGGAGAGAGCACCACCCTGAAGCGCTTTTCTCCCGGGCTTGGGAGCATTGTGCACGCCTGCTGTGAACAGTGGGCGGGAGCGCTTGCAAACCGGCCTTTGGAGGCAGCCGGGGAGGTCTTCCAGTGGGAGAGGGCCGGTTGTGCTCAGAGGCCCCACAGGCCAGGGGCAGGACGCAGCAGGGCCCCTGCCCCTGGCCAGCCTTGCCCAGACCTTCCTGGCCTCCGGGGGTACTGCCCCACCAAGGGGCAGGCTGCGGGGACTGGGTCCAGACATGCTCGGGCGCCTCCCCTGGCTCATCCCCGCTGGTGCCTTTCCCCTGGGCCTAGGCCTCGGTTGAGGCCTCCTTGGAGAGGAGGTTGCTGGCAGGGGCTGTCTCCACACTGCAAGGTGCTGGAGCTCAGAGGGCCTCGTCAGAGGGAAGGGACCAGCAAAGGGCTGGATGCCCAAGACGTCTTTGGCCCAGCAGCCTCAGGGCAGCAGGGAGAGCAAGAGGCCCAACTTGCCCCTAGGTCGGCTCTGCCCCTTCCCACACAGGCGGCCAACCCAGCAGCTGCCTGCCAGACTCTGGCTCCCCCGAGCTCTCTGCCGGTGCAGGGGACAGGAACAGACGTGGGCATGTGGTTCTGCCTTGGCCAGGGAGTGTGTTCCCCGTGCCTTGCCCCCAGGCTCAGGGGCAAGGGCCCGGAGAGAGAACCACCCCAATGCGCTTTTCTCCCGGGCTTGGGAGCATTGTGCGAGCCTGGCGTGAACAGCGGGTGGGAGTGTTAGCAAACAGGACTTTGGAGGCAGCCGGGGAGGTCTTCCAGTGGGAGAGGGCCGGTTGTGCTCAGAGGCCCCACAGGCCAGGGGCAGGACCCAGCAGGGCCCCTGACTCTGGCCAGCCTTGCCCAGACCTTCCTGGCCTCCGGGGGTACTGCCCCACCAAGGGGCAGGCTGCGGGGACTGGGTCCAGACATCCCCGGGCGCCTCCCCAGGCTCATCCCCGCTGGTGCCTTTCCCCTGGGCCTAGGCCTCGGTTGAGGCCTCCTTGGAGAGGAGGTTGCTGGCAGGGGCTGTCTCCACACTGCAAGGTGCTGGAGCTCAGAGGGCCTCGTCAGAGGGAAGGGACAAGCAAGGGGCTGGATGCCCAAGATCTCTTTGACCCAGCAGCCTCAGGGCATCAGGGAGAGCAAGAGGCCCAACTTGCCCCTAGGTCGGCTCTGCCCCTTCCCACACAGGCGGCCAGCCCAGCAGCTGCCTGACAGACTTTGGCTCCCCCGAGCTCTCTGCCGGTGCATGGGGCAGGAACAGACGTGTGCATGTCGTTCTGCCTTGGCCTGGGAGTGTGGACACCCTGCCTGGCCCACAGGCTCAGGGGAAAGGGCCCGGAGAGAGCACCACCCCGAGGCGATTTTCTCCCGGGCTTGGGAGCGTTGTGCGCCCTTGGTTGGAACAGTGGGCGGGAGTGCTTGCAAACCGGCCTTTGGAGGCAGCCGGGGACGTCTTCCAGTGGGAGAGGGCCGGTTGTGCTCAGAGGCCCCACAGGCCAGGGGCAGGACCCAGCAGGTCCCCTGCCCCTGGCCAGCCTTGCCCAGACCTTCCTGGCCTCCGGGGGTACTGCCCCACCAAGGGGCAGGCTGCGGGGACTGGGTCCAGACATGCCCGGGCGCCTCCCCAGGCTCATCCCCGCTGGTGCCTTTCCCCTGTGCCTAGGCCTCGGTTGAGGCCTCCTTAGAGAGGAGGTTGCTGGCAGGGGCTGTCTCCACACTGCAAGGTGCTGGAGCTCAGAGGGCCTCGTCAGAGGGAAGGGACCAGCAAGGGGCTGGATGCCCAAGACCTCTTTGGCCCAGCAGCCTCAGGGCAGCAGGGAGAGGAAGAGGCCCAACTTGCCCCTAGTTCGGCTCTGCCCCTTCCCACACAGGCGGCCAGCCCAGCACCTGCCTGACAGACTCTGGCTCCCCAGAACTCTCTGCCGGTGCAGGGGTCAGGAACAGACGTGTGCATGTGGTTCTGCCTTGGTCTGGGAGTGTGGACCCACTGCCTGGCCCCCAGGCTCAGGGGCAAGGGCCCGGAGAGAGCACCACCCCGAAGCGCTTTTCTCCCGGGCTTGGGAGCATTGTGCGAGCCTGGCGTGAACAGCGGGCGGGAGTGTTTGCAAACAGGACTTTGGAGGCAGCTGGGGAGGTCTTCCAGTGGGAGAGGGCCGGTTGTGCTCAGAGGCCTCACAGGCCAGGGGCAGGACCCAGCAGGGCCCCTGCCCCTGGCCAGCCTTGCCCAGACCTTCCTGGCCTCCGGGGGTACTGCCCCACCAAGGGGCAGGCTGCGGGGACTGGGTCCAGACATGTCCGTGCGCCTCCCCAGGATCATCCCCGCTGGTGCTTTTCCCCTGGGCGTAGGCCTCGGTTGAGGCCTCTTTGGAGAGGAGGTTGCTGGCAGGGGCTGTCTCCACACTGCAAGGTGCTGGAGCTCAGAGGGCCTCGTCAGAGGGAAGGGACCAGCAAAGGGCTGGATGCCCAAGACCTCTTTGACCCAGCAGCCTCAGGGCAGCAGGGAGAGCAAGAGGCCCAACTTGCCCCTAGGTCGGCTCTGCCCCGTCCCACACAGGCAGCCAGCCCAGCAGCAGCCTGGCAGTCTCTGTCTCCCCCGAGCTCTCTGCCGGTGTAGGGGGCAGGAACAGACGTGTGCATGTCGTTCTGCATTGGCCTGGGAGTGTGTTCCAACTGCCTGGACCCCAGGCTCAGGGGCAAGGGCCCGGAGAGAGCACCACCCCGAAGCGCTTTTCTCCCGGGCTTGGGAGCATTGTGCGTGCCTGGCGGGAACAGCGGGCGGGAGTGCTTGCAAACCGGCCTTTGGAGGCAGACGGGGAGGTCTTCCAGCGGGAGAGTGCCGGTGGTGCTCAGACGCCCCACAGGCCAGGGGCACGACCCAGCAGGGCCCCTGCCCCTCGCAGCCTTGCCCAGACCTTCCTGGCCTCCGGGGGTACTGCCCCACCAAGGGGCAGGCTGCGGGGACTGGGTCCAGACATGCCCGTGCGCCTCCACTGGCTCATCTCCGCTGGTGCCTTTCCCCTGGGCCTAGGCCTCGGTTGAGGCCTCCTTGGAGAGGAGGTTGCTGGCAGGGGCTGTCTCCACACTGCAAGGTGCTGGAGCTCAGAGGGCCTCGTCAGAGGGAAGGGACCAGCAAGGGGCTGGATGCCCAAGACCTCTTTGGCCCAGCAGCCTCAGGGCAGCAGGGAGAGCAAGAGGCCCAACTTGCCCCTAGGTCGGCTCTGCCCCTTCCCACACAGGCGGCCAGCCCAGCAGCTGCCTGACAGACTCTGGCTCCCCCCAGCTCTCTGCCGGTGGAGGGGGCAGGAACAGACGTGTGCATGTGGTTCTGCCTTGGCCTGGGACTGTGGATCCCCTGCCTGGCCCCCAGGCTCAGGGGCAGGGGCCCGGAGAGACCACCACCCCGAAGCGCTTTTCTCCGGGGTTTTGGAACATTGTGTGTGCCTGGCGGGAACAGCGAGTGGGAATGCTTGCAAACCGGCCTTTGGGGGCAGCCGGGGAGGTCCTCCATGGTCCCTGAGAGAACACCACCCCGAAGCGCTTTTCTCACGGTCTTGGGAGCATTGTGCGCGGCTGGCGGGAACAGCGGGCATGAGTGCTTGCAAACTGTCCTTTGGAGGCAGCCGGGGAGGTCTTCCAAGGGCCGGACTGATCACCACCCCAAAATGCTTTTCTCTCGGGCTTGGGAGCATTGTGCGCGGCTGTCGGGAACAACGGACATGAATGCTTGCAAACTGGCCTTTGGAGGCAGCCCGGGAGGTCTTCCAAGGGCCCGGAGAGAGCACCACCCCAAAATGCTTTTCTCCCGGGCTTGGGAGCATTGTGCGTGGCTGGCGGAAGCAGCGGGAATGAGTACTTACAAACCGGCCTTTGGAGGCAGCCGGGGAGGTCTTGAAAGTGCCCGGAGAGAGCACCACCCCGAAGCGCTTTTCTCCCGGGCTTGGGAACATTGTGCGCGGCTGGCGGGAACAGCAGGCAGGACTGCTTGCAAACTGGCCTTTGGAGGCAGCCGGGGAGGTCTTCCAAGGGCCCGGAGTGAGCACCACCCCAAAATGCTTTTCTCCCGGGCTTGGGAGCATTGTGCGCAGGTGGCGGGAACAACGGGCATGAGTGCTTGCAAACCGGCCTTTGGAGGCAGCCGGGGACGTCTTCCAAGGGCCCGGAGAGAGCACCACCCCAAAGCGCTTTTCTCCCGGGCTTGGGAGCATTGTGCGCGGCTGGCGGGAACAGCAGGCAGGACTGCTTGCAAACTGGCCTTTGGAGGTAGCCGGGGAGGTCTTCCAAGGGCCCGGAGTGAGCACCACCCCAAAATGCTTTTCTCCCGGGCTTGGGAGCATTGTGCGCGGCTGGTGGGAACAACGGGCATGAGTGCTTGCAAACCGGCCTTTGGAGGCAGCCGGGGAGGTCTTCCAAGGGCCTGTAGAGAGCACCACCCCGAAGCGCTTTTCTCCTGGGCTTGGGAGCATTGTGCGCAGGTGGCGGGAACAGCAGGCAGGAGTGCTTGAAAACCGTCCTTTGGAGGCAGCCGGGGAGGTCTTCCAGGGCCCGGTGTGAGGACCACCCCAAAAAGCTTTTCTCCCGGGCTTGGGAGCATTGTGCGCGGCTGGCGGGAACAGCAGGCAGGAGTGCTTGAAAACCGGCCTTTGCAGGCAGCCGGGGAGGTCTTCCAGGGCCCGGTGTGAGCACCACCCCAAAAAGCTTTTCTCCCGGGCTTGGGAGCATTGTGCGCGGCTGGTGGGAACAGCGGACATGAGTGCTTGCAAACTGGCCATTGGAGGCAGCCGGGGAGGTCTTCCAAGGGCCCGGAGTGAGCACCACCCCAAAATGCTTTTCTCCCGGGCTTGGGAGCATTGTGCGTGGCTGGCGGGAACAGCAGGAAGGAGTCCTTGCAAACCGGCCTTTGGAGGCAGCCGGGGAGGTCTTCCAAGGGCCTGTAGAGAGCACCACCCCGAAGCGCTTTTCTCCCGCGCTTGGGAGCATTGTGCGCGGGTGGCGGGAACAGCAGGCAGGAGTGCTTGAAAACCGTCCTTTGGAGGCAGCCGGGGAGGTCTTCCAGGGCCCGGTGTGAGCACCACCCCAAAATGCTTTTCTCCCGGGCTTGGGAGCATTGTGCGTGGCTGGCGGGAACAGCAGGAAGGAGTCCTTGCAAACCGGCCTTTGGAGGCAGCCGGGGAGGTCTTCCAAAGGCCTGTAGAGAGCACCACCCCGAAGCGCTTTTCTCCCGGGCTTGGGAGCATTGTGCGCGGGTGGCGGGAACAGCAGGCAGGAGTGCTTGAAAACCGGCCTTTGGAGGCAGCCGGGGAGGTCTTCCAAGGGCCGGGAGAGAGCACCACCCCGAAGCGCTTTTCTCCTAGGCTTGGGAGCATTGTGCGCGGCTGACGGGAACAGCGGGCATGAGTGCTTGCAAACCGGCCTTTGGAGACAAACGGGGAGGTCTTCCAAGGGCCCGTAGAGAGCACCACCCCGAAGCGCTTTTCTCCCGTGATTGGGAGCATTGTGTGCGGCTGGCGGGACAGCGGGAGGGAGTACTTGAAATCCAGCCTTTGGAGGCAGCCGGGGAGGTCTTCCAAGGGCCGGGAGAGAGCACCACCCTGAAGGGCTTTTCTCCTGGGCTTGGAGCATTTGCACCGATGGCGGGAACAGCGAGTGGGAGTGCTTGCAAACCGGCATTTGGGGGCAGCCCGGGAGGTCTTTCTTGGGCCCAGAGAGAACACCACCCCGAAACGCTTTTCTCCCGGGCTTGGGAGCATTGTGCGCGGGTGGCGGGAACAGCAGGCAGAAGTGCTTGCAAACCGGCCTTGGAGGCAGCCGGGGAGGTCTTCCAAAGCCCGGAGTGAGCACCACCCCAAAATGCTTTTCTCCCGGGCTTGGGAGCATTGTGCGCAGCTGGCGTGAACAGCGGGATTGAGTGCTTGCAAACCAGCCTTTGGAGGCAGCCGGGGAGGTCTTCCAGCGGGAGAGTGCCAGTTGTTCTCAGAGGCCCCACAGGCCAGGGGCAGGACCCAGCAGTGTCCCTGCCTCTGGCAGCCTTGCCCAGACCTTCCTGGCCTCCGGGGGTACTACCCCACCAAGGGGCAGGCTGCGGGGCCTGGGTCCAGACATGCCCGGGCGCCTCCCCAGGCTCATCCCCGCTGGTGCCTTTCCCCTGGGCCTAGGCCTCGGTTGAGGCCTCCTTGGAGAGGAGGTTGCCGGCAGGGGCTGTCTGCACACTGCAAGGTGCTGGAGCTCAGAGGGCCTCGTCAGAGGGAAAGGACCAGCAAAGGGCTGGATGCCCAAGACTTCTTTGACCCAGCAGCCTCAGGGCAGCAGGGAGAGCAAGAGGCCCAACTTGCCCCTAGGTCGGCTCTACCCCGTCCCACACAGGCAGCCAGCCCAGCAGCAGCCTGGCAGTCTCTGGCTCCCTCGAACTCTCTGCCGGTGTAGGGGGCAGGAACAGACGTGTGCATGTCGTTCTGCCTTGGCCTGGGAGTGTGTTCCCCCTGCCTGTCCCCCAGGCTCAGGGGCAAGGGCCCGGAGAGAGCACCACCCCGAAGCGCTTTTCTCCCGGGCTTGGGAGCATTGTGCGTGCCTGGCGGGAACAGCGAGCGGGAGTGCTTGCAAACCGGCCTTTGGAGGCAGCCGGGGAGGTCTTCCAGCGGGAGAGTGCCGGTTGTGCTCAGACGCCCCACAGGCCAGGGGCAGGACCCAGCAGTGTCCCTGCCCCTGGCAGCCTTGCCCAGACCCTCCTGGCTTCCGGGGGTACTGCCCCACCAAGGGGCAGGCTGCGGGGACTGGGTCCAGACATGGCCGGGCGCCTCCCCAGGCTCATCCCCGCTGGTGCCTTTCCCCTGGGCCTAGGCCTCGGTTGAGGCCTCCTTGGAGAGGAGGTTGCTGGCAGGGGCTGTCTCCACACTGCAAGGTGCTGGAGCTCAGAGGGCCTCGTCAGAGGGAAGGGACCAGCAAGGGGCTGGATGCCCAAGACCTCTTTGGCCCAGCAGCCTCAGGGCAGCAGGGAGGGCAAGAGGCCCAACTTGCCCCTAGGTCGGCTCTGCCACTTCCCACACAGGCGGCCAGCCCAGCAGCTGCCTGACAGACTTTGGCTCCCCCGAGCTCTCTGCCGGTGCATGGGGCAGGAACAGACGTGTGCATGTCGTTCTGCCTTGGCCTGGGAGTGTGGACACCCTGCCTGGCCCACAGGCTCAGGGGAAAAGGCCCGGAGAGAGCACCACCCCGAGGCGATTTTCTCCCGGGCTTGGGAGCGTTGTGCGCCCTTGGTTGGAACAGTGGGCGGGAGTGCTTGCAAACCGGCCTTTGGAGGCAGCCGGGGACGTCTTCCAGTGGGAGAGGGCCGGTTGTGCTCAGAGGCCCCACAGGCCAGGGGCAGGACCCAGCAGGTCCCCTGCCCCTGGCCAGCCTTTCCCAGACCTTCCTCGCCCCGGGGGTACTGCCCCACCAAGGGGCAGGCTGCGGGGACTGGGTCCATACATGCCCGGGCGCCTCCCCAGGCTCATCCCCGCTGGTGCCTTTCCCCTGTGCCTAGGCCTCGGTTGAGGCCTCCTTGGAGAGGAGGTTGCTGGCAGGGGCTGTCTCCACACTGCAAGGTGCTGGAGCTCAGAGGGCCTCGTCAGAGGGAAGGGACCAGCAAGGGGTTGGATGCCCAAGACCTCTTTGGCCCAGCAGCCTCAGGGCAGCAGGGAGGGCAAGAGGCCCAACTTGCCCCTAGGTCGGCTCTGCCACTTCCCACACAGGCGGCCAGCCCAGCAGCTGCCTGACAGACTCTGGCTCCCCCGAGCTCTCTGCCGGTGCAGGGGGCAGGAACAGACGTGTGCATGTGGTTCTGATTTGGCCTGGGAGTGTGGACACCGTGCCTTGACCCCAGGCTCAGGGGCAAGGGCCCGGAGAGAGCACCACCCTGAAGCGCTTTTCTCCCGGGCTTGGGAGCATTGTGCACGCCTGCTGGGAACAGTGGGCGGGAGCGCTTGCAAACCGGCCTTTGGAGGCAGCCGGGGAGGTCTTCCAGTGGGAGAGGGCCGGTTGTGCTCAGAGGCCCCACAGGCCAGGGGCAGGACGCAGCAGGGCCCCTGCCCCTGGCCAGCCTTGCCCAGACCTTCCTGGCCTCCGGGGGTACTGCCCCACCAAGGGGCAGGCTGCGGGGACTGGGTCCAGACATGCTCGGGCGCCTCCCCTGGCTCATCCCCGCTGGTGCCTTTCCCATGGGCCTAGGCCTCGGTTGAGGCCTCCTTGGAGAGGAGGTTGCTGGCAGGGGCTGTCTCCACACTGCAAGGTGCTGGAGCTCAGAGGGCCTCGTCAGAGGGAAGGGACCAGTAAGGGGCTGGATGCCCAAGACCTCTTTGGCCCAGCAGCCTCAGGGCAGCAGGGAGAGCAAGAGGCCCAACTTGCCCCTAGGTCGGCTCTGCCCCTTCCCACACAGGCGGCCAACCCAGCAGCTGCCTGTCAGACTCTGGCTCCCCCAAGCTCTCTGCCGGTGCAGGGGACAGGAACAGACGTGGGCATGTTGTTCTGCCTTGGCCAGGGAGTGTGTTCCCCGTGCCTTGCCCCCAGGCTCAGGGGCAAGGGCCCGGAGAGAGAACCACCCCAATGCGCTTTTCTCCCGGGCTTGGGAGCTTTGTGCGAGCCTGGCGTGAACAGCGGGCGGGAGTGTTAGCAAACAGGACTTTGGAGGCAGCCGGGGAGGTCTTCCAGTGGGAGAGGGGCGGTTGTGCTCAGAGGCCCCACAGGCCAGGGGCAGGACCCAGTAGGGCCCCTGACCCTGGCCAGCCTTGCCCAGACCTTCCTGGCCTCCGGGGGTACTGCCCCACCAAGGGGCAGGCTGCGGGGACTGGGTCCAGACATCCCCGGGCGCCTCCCCAGGCTCATCCCCGCTGGTGCCTTTCCCCTGGGCATAGGCCTCGGTTGAGGCCTCCTTGGAGAGGAGGTTGCTGGCAGGGGCTGTCTCCACACTGCAAGGTGCTGGAGCTCAGAGGGCCTCGTCAGCGGGAAGGGACCAGCAAGGGGCTGGATGCCCAAGACCTCTTTGGCCCAGCAGCCTCAGGGCAGCAGGGAGAGCAAGAGGCCCAACTTGCCCCTAGGTCGGCTCTGCCCCTTCCCACACAGGCAGCCAACCCAGCAGCTGCCTGATAGACTCTGGCTCCCCCGAGCTCTCTGCCGGTTCAGGGGTCAGGAACAGACGTGTGCATGTGGTTCTGCCTTGGTCTGGGAGTGTGGACCCACTGCCTGGACCCCAGGCTCTGGGGCAAGGGCCCGGAGAGAGCAACACCCCGAAGCGCTTTTCTCCTGGCCTTGGGAGCGTTGTGCGTGCCTGGCGGGAACAGCGGGCGGGAGTGTTGGCAAACCCGCCTTTGAAGGCAGCCGGGGAGGTCTTCCAGTGGGAGAGGGCCGGTTGTGCTCAGAGGCCCCACAGGCCAGGGGCAGGACCCAGCAGGGACCCTGCCCCTGGCCAGCCTTGCCCAGACCTTCCTGGCCTCCGGGGGTACTGCCCCACCAAGGGGCAGGCTGCGGGGACTGGGTCCAGACATGCCCGGGCGCCTCCACTGGCTCATCCCCGCTGGTGCCTTTCCCCTGGGCCTAGGCCTCGGTTGAGGCCTCCTTGGAGAGGAGGTTGCTGGCAGGGTCTGTCTCAACACTGCAAGGTGCTGGAGCTCAGAGGGCCTCGTCAGAGGGAAGGGACCAGCAAGGGGCTGGATGCTCAAGACCTCTTTGGCCCAGCAGCCTCAGGGCAGCAGGGAGAGCAAGAGGCCCAACTTGCCCCTAGGTCGGCTCTGCCCCTTCCCACACAGGCGGCCAGCCCAGCAGCTGCCTGACAGACTCTGGCTCCCCCCAGCTCTCTGCCGGTGGAGGGGGCAGGAACAGACGTGTGCATGTTGTTGTGCCTTGGCCTGGGACTGTGGATCCCCTGCCTGGCCCCCAGGCTCAGGGGCAAGGGCCCGGAGAGACCACCACCCCGAAGCGCTTTTCTCCCGGGCTTGGGAGCATTGTGCGCGCCTGGCGGGAACAGTGGGCGGGAGTGCTTCCAAACCGGCCTTTGGAGGCAGCCGGGGAGGTCTTCCAGTGGGAGAGGGCCGGTTGTGCTCAGAGGCCCCACAGGCCAGGGGCAGGACCCAGCAGGGCCCCTGCCCCTGGCCAGCCTTGCCCAGACCTTCCTGGCCTCCGGGGGTACTGCCCCACCAAGGGGCAGGCTGCGGGGACTGGGTTCAGACATGCCTGGGCGACTCCCCAGGCTCATCCCCGCTGGTGCCTTTCCCCTGGGCATAGGCCTCGGTTGATGCCTCCTTGGAGAGGAGGTTGCTGGCAGGGGCTGTCTCCACACTGCAAGGTGCTGGAGCTCAGAGGGCCTCGTCAGCGGGAAGGGACCAGCAAGGGGCTGGATGCCCAAGACCTCTTTGGCCCAGCAGCCTCAGGGCAGCAGGGAGAGCAAGAGGCCCAACTTGCCCCTAGGTCGGCTCTGCCCCTTCCCACACAGGCAGCCAACCCAGCAGCTGCCTGATAGACTCTGGCTCCCCCGAGCTCTCTGCCGGTTCAGGGGTCAGGAACAGACGTGTGCATGTGGTTCTGCCTTGGTCTGGCAGTGTGGACCCACTGCCTGGACCCCAGGCTCTGGGGCAAGGGCCCGGAGAGAGCAACACCCCGAAGCGCTTTTCTCCTGGCCTTGGGAGCGTTGTGCGTGCCTGGCGGGAACAGCGGGCGGGAGTGTTGGCAAACCCGCCTTTGAAGGCAGCCGGGGAGGTCTTCCAGTGGGAGAGGGCCGGTTGTGCTCAGAGGCCCCACAGGCCAGGGGCAGGACCCAGCAGGGACCCTGCCCCTGGCCAGCCTTGCCCAGACCTTCCTGGCCTCCGGGGGTACTGCCCCACCAAGGGGCAGGCTGCGGGGACTGGGTCCAGACATGCCCGGGCCCCTCCACTGGCTCATCCCCGCTGGTGCCTTTCCCCTGGGCCTAGGCCTCGGTTGAGGCCTCCTTGGAGAGGAGGTTGCTGGCAGGGTCTGTCTCAACACTGCAAGGTGCTGGAGCTCAGAGGGCCTCGTCAGAGGGAAGGGACCAGCAAGGGGCTGGATGCTCAAGACCTCTTTGGCCCAGCAGCCTCAGGGCAGCAGGGAGAGCAAGAGGCCCAACTTGCCCCTAGGTCGGCTCTGCCCCTTCCCACACAGGCGGCCAGCCCAGCAGCTGCCTGACAGACTCTGGCTCCCCCCAGCTCTCTGCCGGTGGAGGGGGCAGGAACAGACGTGTGCATGTTGTTGTGCCTTGGCCTGGGACTGTGGATCCCCTGCCTGGCCCCCAGGCTCAGGGGCAAGGGCCCGGAGAGACCACCACCCCGAAGCGCTTTTCTCCCGGGCTTGGGAGCATTGTGCGCGCCTGGCGGGAACAGTGGGCGGGAGTGCTTCCAAACCGGCCTTTGGAGGCAGCCGGGGAGGTCTTCCAGTGGGAGAGGGCCGGTTGTGCTCAGAGGCCCCACAGGCCATGGGGAGGACCCAGCAGGGCCCCTGCCCCTGGCCAGCCTTGCCCAGATCTTCCTGGCCTCCGGGGGTACTGCCCCACCAAGGGGCAGGCTGCGGGGACTGGGTCCAGACATGCCCGGGCGCCTCCCCAGGCTCATCCCCGCTGGTGCCTTTCCCCTGGGCCTAGGCCTCGGTTGAGGCCTCCTTGGAGAGGAGGTTGCTGGCAGGGGCTGTCTCCACACTGCAAGGTGCTGGAGCTCAGAGGGCCTCGTCAGAGGGAAGGGACCAGCAAGGGGCTGGATGCCCAAGACCTCTATGGCCCAGCAGCCTCAGGGCAGCAGGGAGAGCAAGAGGCCCAACTTGCCCCTAGGTCGGCTCTGCCACTTCCCACACAGGCGGCCAGCCCAGTAGCTGCCTGACAGACTCTGGCTCCCCCGAGCTCTCTGCCGGTGCAGGGGGCAGATCAGACGTGTGCATGTGGTTCTGCCTTGGCCTGGGAGTGTGGACACCCTGCCTGGCCCCCAGGCTCAGGGGCAAGGGCCCAGAGAGAGCACCACCCTGAAGCGCTTTTCTCCCGGGCTTGGGAGCATTGTGCGCACTTGGTGGGAACAGTGGGCGGGAGTGCGTGCAAAACGGCCTTTGGAGTCAGCCGGGGAGGTCTTCCAGTGGGAGAGGGCCGGTTGTGCTCAGAGGCCCCACAGGCCAGGGGCAGGACCCAGCAGGTCCCCTGCCCCTGGTCAGACTTGCCCAGACCTTCCTGGCCTCCAGGGGTACTGCCCCACCAAGGGGCAGGCTGCGGGGACTGGGTCCAGACATGCCCGGGCGCCTCCCCAGGCTCATCCCCACTGGTGCTTTTCCCCTGGGCCTAGGCCTCGGTTGAGGCCTCCTTGGAGAGGAGATTGCTGGCAGGTGCTGTCTCCACACTGCAAGGTGCTGGAGCTCAGAGGGCCTCGTCCGAGGGAAGGGACCAGCAAAGGGCTGGATGCCCAAGACGTCTTTGGCCCAGCAGCCTCAGGGCAGCAGGGAGAGCAAGAGGCCCAACTTGCCCCTAGGTCGGCTCTGCCCCTTCCCACACAGGCGGCCAGCCCAGCACCTGCCTGAGAGACTCTGGCTCCCCCGAGCTCTCTGCCGGTGTAGGGGGCAGGAACAGACGTGTTCATGTCGTTCTGTCTTGGCCTGGGAGTGTGTTCCCCCTGCCTGGCCCGCAGGCTTAGGGGCAAGGGCCCGGAGAGAGCACCACCCCGAAGCGCTTTTCTCCCGGGCTTGGGAGCATTGTGCGTGCCTGGCGGGAACAGCGGGCGGGAGTGCTTGCAAACCGGCCTTTGGAGGCAGACGGGGAGGTCTTCCAGCGCGAGAGTGCCGGTTGTGCTCAGACGTCCAACAGGCCAGGGGCAGGACCCAGCACTGTCCCTGCCCCTGGCAGCCTTGCACAGACCTTCATGGCCTCCGGGGGTACTGCCCCACCAAGGGGCAGGCTGCGGGGACTGGGTCCAGACATGCCCGGGCGCCTCCCCAGGCTCATCCCCGCTGGTGTCTTTCCCCTAGGCCTAGGCCTCGGTTGAGGCCTCATTGGAGAGGAGGTTGCTGGCAGGGGCTGTCTCCACACTGCAAGGTGCTGGAGCTCAGAGGGCCTCGTCAGAGGGAAGGGACCAGCAAGGGGCTGGATGCCCAAGACCTCTTTGGCCCAGCAGCCTCAGGGCAGCAGGGAGAGGAAGAGGCCCAACTTGCCCCTAGGTCGGCTCTAACCCTTCCCACACAGGCGGCCAGCCCAGCACCTGCCTGACAGACTCTGGCTCCCCAGAGCTCTCTGCCGGTGCAGGGGTCAGGAACAGACGTGTGCATGTGGTTCTGCCTTGGTCTGGGAGTGTGGACCCACTGCCTGGCCCCCAGGCTCAGGGGCAAGGGCCCGGAGAGAGCACCACCCCGAAGCGCTTTTCTCCCGGGCTTGGGAGCATTGTGCGAGCCTGGCGTGAACAGCGGGCGGGAGTGTTTGCAAACAGGACTTTGGAGGCAGCTGGGGAGGTCTTCCAGTGGGAGAGGGCCGGTTGTGCTCAGAGGCCTCACAGGCCAGGGGCAGGACCCAGCAGGGCCCCTGCCCCTGGCCAGCCTTGCCCAGACCTTCCTGGCCTCCGGGGGTACTGCCCCACCAAGGGGCAGGCTGCGGGGACTGGGTCCAGACATGTCCGTGCGCCTCCCCAGGATCATCCCCGCTGGTGCCTTTCCCCTGGGCGTAGGCCTCGGTTGAGGCCTCTTTGGAGAGGAGGTTGCTGGCAGGGGCTGTCTCCACACTGCAAGGTGCTGGAGCTCAGAGGGCCTCGTCAGAGGGAAGGGACAGCAAAGGGCTGGATGCCCAAGACCTCTTTGACCCAGCAGCCTCAGGGCAGCAGGGAGAGCAAGAGGCCCAACTTGCCCCTAGGTCGGCTCTGCCCCTTCCCACACAGGCGGCCAGCCCAGCACCTGCCTGAGAGACTCTGGCTCCCCCGAGCTCTCTGCCGGTATAGGGGGCAGGAACAGACGTGTTCATGTCGTTCTGTCTTGGCCTGGGAGTGTGTTCCCCCTGCCTGGCCCGCAGGCTTAGGGGCAAGGGCCCGGAGAGAGCACCACCCCGAAGCGCTTTTCTCCCGGGCTTGGGAGCATTGTGCGTGCCTGGCGGGAACAGCGGGCGGGAGTGCTTGCAAACCGGCCTTTGGAGGCAGACGGGGAGGTCTTCCAGCGCGAGAGTGCCGGTTGTGCTCAGACGTCCAACAGGCCAGGGGCAGGACCCAGCACTGTCCCTGCCCCTGGCAGCCTTGCACAGACCTTCATGGCCTCCGGGGGTACTGCCCCACCAAGGGGCAGGCTGCGGGGACTGGGTCCAGACATGCCCGGGCGCCTCCCCAGGCTCATCCCCGCTGGTGTCTTTCCCCTAGGCCTAGGCCTCGGTTGAGGCCTCATTGGAGAGGAGGTTGCTGGCAGGGGCTGTCTCCACACTGCAAGGTGCTGGAGCTCAGAGGGCCTCGTCAGAGGGAAGGGACCAGCAAGGGGCTGGATGCCCAAGACCTCTTTGGCCCAGCAGCCTCAGGGCAGCAGGGAGAGGAAGAGGCCCAACTTGCCCCTAGGTCGGCTCTAACCCTTCCCACACAGGCGGCCAGCCCAGCACCTGCCTGAGAGACTCTGGCTCCCCCGAGCTCTCTGCCGGTGCAGGGGTCAGGAACAGACGTGTGCATGTGGTTCTGCCTTGGTCTGGGATTGTGGACCCACTGCCTGGCCCCCAGGCTCAGGGGCAAGGGCCCGGAGAGAGCACCACCCCGAAGCGCTTTTCTCCCGGGCTTGGGAGCATTGTGCGAGCCTGGCGTGAACAGCGGGCGGGAGTGTTTGCAAACAGGACTTTGGAGGCAGCTGGGGAGGTCTTCCAGTGGGAGAGGGCCGGTTGTGCTCAGAGGCCTCACAGGCCAGGGGCAGGACCCAGCAGGGCCCCTGCCCCTGGCCAGCCTTGCCCAGACCTTCCTGGCCTCCGGGGGTACTGCCCCACCAAGGGGCAGGCTGCGGGGACTGGGTCCAGACATGTCCGTGCGCCTCCCAAGGATCATCCCCGCTGATGCTTTTCCCCTGGGCGTAGGCCTCGGTTGAGGCCTCTTTGGAGAGGAGGTTGCTGGCAGGGGCTGTCTCCACACTGCAAGGTGCTGGAGCTCAGAGGGCCTCGTCAGAGGGAAGGGAACAGCAAAGGGCTGGATGCCCAAGACCTCTTTGACCCAGCAGCCTCAGGGCAGCAGGGAGAGCAAGAGGCCCAACTTGCCCCTAGGTCGGCTCTGCCCCTTCCCACACAGGCGGCCAGCCCAGCAGCTGCCTGACAGACTTTGGCTCCCCCGAGCTCTCTGCCGGTGCATGGGGCAGGAACAGACGTGTGCATGTCGTTCTGCCTTGGCCTGGGAGTGTGGACACCCTGCCTGGCCCCCAGGCTCAGGGGAAAGGGCCCGGAGAGAGCACCACCCCGAGGCGATTTTCTCCCGGGCTTGGGAGCGTTGTGCGCCCTTGGTTGGAACAGTGGGCGGGAGTGCTTGCAAACCGGCCTTTGGAGGCAGCCGGGGACGTCTTCCAGTGGGAGAGGGCCGGTTGTGCTCAGAGGCCCCACAGGCCAGGGGCAGGACCCAGCAGGTCCCCTGCCCCTGGCCAGCCTTTCCCAGACCTTCCTCGCCTCCGGGGGTACTGCCCCACCAAGGGGCAGGCTGCGGGGACTGGGTCCATACATGCCCGGGCGCCTCCCCAGGCTCATCCCCGCTGGTGCCTTTCCCCTGTGCCTAGGCCTCGGTTTAGGCCTCCTTGGAGAGGAGGTTGCTGGCAGGGGCTGTCTCCACACTGCAAGGTGCTGGAGCTCAGAGGGCCTCGTCAGAGGGAAGGGACCAGCAAGGGGTTGGATGCCCAAGACCTCTTTGGCCAAGCAGCCTCAGGGCAGCAGGGAGGGCAAGAGGCCCAACTTGCCCCTAGGTCGGCTCTGCCACTTCCCACACAGGCGGCCAGCCCAGCAGCTGCCTGACAGACTCTGGCTCCCCCGAGCTCTCTGCCGGGCAGGGGGCAGGAACAGACGTGTGCATGTGGTTCTGACTTGGCCTGGGAGTGTGGACACCGTGCCTTGCCCCCAGGCTCAGGGGCAAGGGCCCGGAGAGAGCACCACCCCGAAGCGCTTTTCTCCCGGGCTTGGGAGCATTGTGCAAGTCTGGCGTGAACAGCGGGTGGGAGTGTTGGCAAACAGGACTTTGGAGGCAGCCGGGGAGGTCTTCCAGTGGGAGAGGGCCGGTTGTGCTCAGAGGCCCCACAGGCCAGGGGCAGGACCCAGTAGGTCCCCTGCCCCTGGCCAGCCTTTCCCAGACCTTCCTGGCCTCCGGGGGTACTGCCCCACCAAGGGGCAGGCTGCGGGGCCTGGGTCCAGACATGCCCGGGCGCCTCCCCCGGCTCATCCCCGCTGGTGCTTTTCCCCTGGGCCTAGGCCTCGGTTGAGGCCTCCTTGGAGAGGAGATTGCTGGCAGGTGCTGTCTCCACACTGCAAGGTGCTGGAGCTCAGAGGGCCTCGTCCGAGGGAAGGGACCAGCAAAGGGCTGGATGCCCAAGACGTCTTTGGCCCAGCAGCCTCAGGGCAGCAGGGAGAGCAAGAGTCCCAACTTGCCCCTAGGTCGGCTCTGCCCCTTCCCACACAGGCGGCCAGCCCAGCACCTGCCTGAGAGACTCTGGCTCCCCCGAGCTCTCTGCCGGTGTAGGGGGCAGGAACAGACGTGTTCATGTCGTTCTGTCTTGGCCTGGGAGTGTGTTCCCCCTGCCTGGCCCGCAGGCTTAGGGGCAAGGGCCCGGAGAGAGCACCACCCCGAAGCGCTTTTCTCCCGGGCTTGGGAGCATTGTGCGTGCCTGGCGGGAACAGCGGGCGGGAGTGCTTGCAAACCGGCCTTTGGAGGCAGACGGGGAGGTCTTCCAGCGCGAGAGTGCCGGTTGTGCTCAGACGTCCAACAGGCCAGGGGCAGGACCCAGCACTGTCCCTGCCCCTGGCAGCCTTGCACAGACCTTCATGGCCTCCGGGGGTACTGCCCCACCAAGGGGCAGGCTGCGGGGACTGGGTCCAGACATGCCCGGGCGCCTCCCCAGGCTCATCCCCGCTGGTGTCTTTCCCCTAGGCCTAGGCCTCGGTTGAGGCCTCATTGGAGAGGAGGTTGCTGGCAGGGGCTGTCTCCACACTGCAAGGTGCTGGAGCTGAGAGGGCCTCGTCAGAGGGAAGGGACCAGCAAGGGGCTGGATGCCCAAGACCTCTTTGGCCCAGCAGCCTCAGGGCAGCAGGGAGAGGAAGAGGCCCAACTTGCCCCTAGGTCGGCTCTAACCCTTCCCACACAGGCTGCCAGCCCAGCACCTGCCTGACAGACTCTGGCTCCCCAGAGCTCTCTGCCGGTGCAGGGGTCAGGAACAGACGTGTGCATGTGGTTCTGCCTTGGTCTGGGAGTGTGGACCCACTGCCTGGCCCCCAAACTCAGGGGCAAGGGCCCGGAGAGAGCACCACCCCGAAGCGCTTTTCTCCCGGGCTTGGGAGCATTGTGCAAGTCTGGCGTGAACAGCGGGTGGGAGTGTTGGCAAACAGGACTTTGGAGGCAGCCGGGGAGGTCTTCCAGTGGGAGAGGGCCGGTTGTGCTCAGAGGCCCCACAGGCCAGGGGCAGGACCCAGCAGGTCCCCTGCCCCTGGCCAGCATTTCCCAGACCTTCCTGGCCTCCGGGGGTACTGCCCCACCAAGGGGCAGGCTGCGGGGCCTGGGTCCAGACATGCCCGGGCGCCTCCCCAGGCTCATCCCCGCTGGTGCCTTTCCCCTGGTCCTAGGTCTCGGTTGAGGCCTCCTTGGAGAGGAGGTTGCTGGCAGGGGCTGTCTCCACACTGCAAGGTGCTGGAGCTCAGAGGGCCTCGTCAGAGGGAAGGGACAAGCAAAGGGCTGGATGTCCAAGACCTCTTTGGCCCAGCAGCCTCAGGGCAGCAGGGAGAGCAAGAGGCCCAACTTGCCCCTAGGTCGGCTCTGCCCCTTCCCACAAAGGCGGCCAGCCCAGCAGCTGCCTGACAGACTCTGGCTCCCCCGAGCTCTCTGCCGGTGCAGGGGTCAGGAACAGACGTGTGCATGTGGTTCTGCCTTGGCCTGGGAGTGTGTTCCCCCTGCCTGGCCCCCAGGCTCAGGGGCAAGGACCCGGAAAGAGCACCACCCCGAAGCGCTTTTCTCCCGGGCTTGGGAGCATTGTGCGCACTTGGTGGGAACAGTGGGCGGGAGTGCGTGCAAAACGGCCTTTGGAGTCAGCCGGGGAGGTCTTCCAGTGGGAGAGGGCCGGTTGTGCTCAGAGGCCCCACAGGCCAGGGGCAGGACCCAGCAGGTCCCCTGCCCCTGGTCAGACTTGCCCAGACCTTCCTGGCCTCCAGGGGTACTGCCCCACCAAGGGGCAGGCTGCGGGGACTGGGTCCAGACATGCCCGGGCGCCTCCCCAGGCTCATCCCCGCTGGTGCTTTTCCCCTGGGCCTAGGCCTCGGTTGAGGCCTCCTTGGAGAGGAGATTGCTGGCAGGTGCTGTCTCCACACTGCAAGGTGCTGGAGCTCAGAGGGCCTCGTCCGAGGGAAGGGACCAGCAAAGGGCTGGATGCCCAAGACGTCTTTGGCCCAGCAGCCTCAGGGCAGCAGGGAGAGCAAGAGGCCCAACTTGCCCCTAGGTCGGCTCTGCCCCTTCCCACACAGGCGGCCAGCCCAGCACCTGCCTGAGAGACTCTGGCTCCCCCGAGCTCTCTGCCGGTGTAGGGGGCAGGAACAGACGTGTTCATGTCGTTCTGTCTTGGCCTGGGAGTGTGTTCCCCCTGCCTGGCCCGCAGGCTTAGGGGCAAGGGCCCGGAGAGAGCACCACCCCGAAGCGCTTTTCTCCCGGGCTTGGGAGCATTGTGCGTGCCTGGCGGGAACAGCGGGCGGGAGTGCTTGCAAACCGGCCTTTGGAGGCAGACGGGGAGGTCTTCCAGCGCGAGAGTGCCGGTTGTGCTCAGACGTCCAACAGGCCAGGGGCAGGACCCAGCACTGTCCCTGCCCCTGGCAGCCTTGCACAGACCTTCATGGCCTCCGGGGGTACTGCCCCACCAAGGGGCAGGCTGCGGGGACTGGGTCCAGACATGCCCGGGCGCCTCCCCAGGCTCATCCCCGCTGGTGTCTTTCCCCTAGGCCTAGGCCTCGGTTGAGGCCTCCTTGGAGAGGAGGTTGCTGGCAGGGGCTGTCTCCACACTGCAAGGTGCTGGAGCTCAGAGGGCCTCGTCAGAGGGAAGGGACCAGCAAGGGGCTGGATGCCCAAGACCTCTTTGGCCCAGCAGCCTCAGGGCAGCAGGGAGAGGAAGAGGCCCAATATGCCCCTAGGTCGGCTCTGCCCCTTCCCACACAGGCGGCCAGCCCAGCACCTGCCTGACAGACTCTGGCTCCCCAGAGCTCTCTGCCGGTGCAGGGGTCAGGAACAGACGTGTGCATGTGGTTCTGCCTTGGTCTGGGAGTGTGGACCCACTGCCTGGCCCCCAGGCTCAGGGGCAAGGGCCCGGAGAGAGCACCACCCCGAAGCGCTTTTCTCCCGGGCTTGGGAGCATTGTGCGAGCCTGGCGTGAACAGCGGGCGGGAGTGTTTGCAAACAGGACTTTGGAGGCAGCTGGGGAGGTCTTCCAGTGGGAGAGGGCCGGTTGTGCTCAGAGGCCTCACAGGCCAGGGGCAGGACCCAGCAGGGCCCCTGCCCCTGGCCAGCCTTGCCCAGACCTTCCTGGCCTCCGGGGGTACTGCCCCACCAAGGGGCAGGCTGCGGGGACTGGGTCCAGACATGTCCGTGCGCCTCCCCAGGATCATCCCCGCTGGTGCTTTTCCCCTGGGCGTAGGCCTCGGTTGAGGCCTCTTTGGAGAGGAGGTTGCTGGCAGGGGCTGTCTCCACACTGCAAGGTGCTGGAGCTCAGAGGGCCTCGTCAGAGGGAAGGGACCAGCAAAGGGCTGGATGCCCAAGACCTCTTTGACCCAGCAGCCTCAGGGCAGCAGGGAGAGCAAGAGGCCCAACTTGCCCCTAGGTCGGCTCTGCCCCGTCCCACACAGGCAGCCAGCCCAGCAGCAGCCTGGCAGTCTCTGGCTCCCCCGAGCTCTCTGCCGGTGTAGGGGGCAGGAACAGACGTGTGCATGTCGTTCTGCATTGGCCTGGGAGTGTGTTCCAACTGCCTGGCCCCCAGGCTCAGGGACAAGGGCCCGGAGAGAGCACCACCCCGAAGCGCTTTTCTCCCGGGCTTGGGAGCATTGTGCGTGCCTGGCGGGAACAGCGGGCGGGAGTGCTTGCAAACCGGCCTTTGGAGGCAGACGGGGAGGTCTTCCAGCGGGAGAGTGCCGGTTGTGCTCAGACGCCCCACAGGCCAGGGGCACGACCCAGCAGGGCCCCTGCCCCTCGCAGCCTTGCCCAGACCTTCCTGGCCTCCGGGGGTACTGCCCCACCAAGGGGCAGGCTGCGGGGACTGGGTCCAGACATGCCCGTGCGCCTCCACTGGCTCATCTCCGCTGGTGCCTTTCCCCTGGGCCTAGGCCTCGGTTGAGGCCTCCTTGGAGAGGAGGTTGCTGGCAGGGGCTGTCTCCACACTGCAAGGTGCTGGAGCTCAGAGGGCCTCGTCAGAGGGAAGGGACCAGCAAGGGGCTGGATGCCCAAGACCTCATTGGCCCAGCAGCCTCAGGGCAGCAGGGAGAGCAAGAGGCCCAACTTGCCCCTAGGTCGGCTCTGCCCCTTCCCACACAGGCGGCCAGCCCAGCAGCTGCCTGACAGACTCTGGCTCCCCCCAGCTCTCTGCCGGTGGAGGGGGCAGGAACAGACGTGTGCATGTGGTTCTGCCTTGGCCTGGGACTGTGGATCCCCTGCCTGGCCCCCAGGCTCAGGGGCACGGGCCCGGAGAGACCACCACCCCGAAGCGCTTTTCTCCGGGGTTTTGGAACATTGTGTGTGCCTGGCGGGAACAGCGAGTGGGAATGCTTGCAAACCGGCCTTTGAGGGCAGCCGGGGAGGTCCTCCATGGTCCCTGAGAGAACACCACCCCGAAGCGCTTTTCTCACGGTCTTGGGAGCATTGTGCGCGGCTGGCGGGAACAGCGGGCATGAGTGCTTGCAAACTGTCCTTTGGAGGCAGCCGGGGAGGTCTTCCAAGGGCCGGACTGATCACCACCCCAAAATGCTTTTCTCTCGGGCTTGGGAGCATTGTGCGCGGCTGTCGGGAACAACGGACATGAATGCTTGCAAACTGGCCTTTGGAGGCAGCCCGGGAGGTCTTCCAAGGGCCCGGAGAGAGCACCACCCCAAAATGCTTTTCTCCCGGGCTTGGGAGCATTGTGCGTGGCTGGCGGAAGCAGCGGGAATGAGTACTTACAAACCGGCCTTTGGAGGCAGCCGGGGAGGTCTTCCAGGGCCCGGAGAGAGCACCACCCCGAAGCGCTTTTCTCCCGGGCTTGGGAACATTGTGCGCGGCTGGCGGGAACAGCAGGCAGGACTGCTTGCAAACTGGCCTTTGGAGGCAGCCGGGGAGGTCTTCCAAGGGCCCGGAGTGAGCACCACCCCAAAATGCTTTTCTCCCGGGCTTGGGAGCATTGTGCGCAGGTGGCGGGAACAACGGGCATGAGTGCTTGCAAACCGGCCTTTGGAGGCAGCCGGGGACGTCTTCCAAGGGCCCGGAGAGAGCACCACCCCAAAGCGCTTTTCTCCCGGGCTTGGGAGCATTGTGCGCGGCTGGCGGGAACAGCAGGCAGGACTGCTTGCAAACTGGCCTTTGGAGGCAGCCGGGGAGGTCTTCCAAGGGCCCGGAGTGAGCACCACCCCAAAATGCTTTTCTCCCGGGCTTGGGAGCATTGTGCGCGGCTGGTGGGAACAACGGGCATGAGTGCTTGCAAACCGGCCTTTGGAGGCAGCCGGGGAGGTCTTCCAAGGGCCTGTAGAGAGCACCACCCTGAAGCGCTTTTCTCCCGGGCTTGGGAGCATTGTGCGCAGGTGGCGGGAACAGCAGGCAGGAGTGCTTGAAAACCGTCCTTTGGAGGCAGCCGGGGAGGTCTTCCAGGGCCCGGTGTGAGCACCACCCCAAAAAGCTTTTCTCCCGGGCTTGGGAGCATTGTGCACGGCTGGTGGGAACAGCGGACATGAGTGCTTGCAAACTGGCCATTGGAGGCAGCCGGGGAGGTCTTCCAAGGGCCCGGAGTGAGCACCACCCCAAAATGCTTTTCTCCCGGGCTTGGGAGCATTGTGCGTGGCTGGCGGGAACAGCAGGAAGGAGTCCTTGCAAACCGGCCTTTGGAGGCAGCCGGGGAGGTCTTCCAAGGGCCTGTAGAGAGCACCACCCCGAAGCGCTTTTCTCCCGCGCTTGGGAGCATTGTGCGCGGGTGGCGGGAACAGCAGGCAGGAGTGCTTGAAAACCGTCCTTTGGAGGCAGCCGGGGAGGTCTTCCAGGGCCCGGTGTGAGCACCACCCCAAAATGCTTCTCTCCCGGGCTTGGGAGCATTGTGCGTGGCTGGCGGGAACAGCAGGAAGGAGTCCTTGCAAACCGGCCTTTGGAGGCAGCCGGGGAGGTCTTCCAAGGGCCTGTAGAGAGCACCACCCCGAAGCGCTTTTCTCCCGGGCTTGGGAGCATTGTGCGCGGGTGGCGGGAACAGCAGGCAGGAGTGCTTGAAAACCGGCCTTTGGAAGCAGACGGGGAGGTCTTCCAAGGGCCGGGAGAGAGCACCACCCCGAAGCGCTTTTCTCCTAGGCTTGGGAGCATTGTGCGCGGCTGACGGGAACAGCGGGCATGAGTGCTTGCAAACCGGCCTTTGGAGACAAACGGGGAGGTCTTCCAAGGGCCCGTAGAGAGCACCACCCCGAAGCGCTTTTCTCCCGTGATTGGGAGCATTGTGTGCGGCTGGCGGGACAGCGGGAGGGAGTACTTGAAATCCAGCCTTTGGAGGCAGCCGGGGAGGTCTTCCAAGGGCCGGGAGAGAGCACCACCCTGAAGGGCTTTTCTCCTGGGCTTGGAGCATTTGCACGGATGGCGGGAACAGCGAGTGGGAGTGCTTGCAAACCGGCATTTGGGGGCAGCCCGGGAGGTCTTTCTTGGGCCCAGAGAGAACACCACCCCGAAACGCTTTTCTCCCGGGCTTGGGAGCATTGTGCGCGGGTGGCGGGAACAGCAGGCAGAAGTGCTTGCAAACCGGCCTTGGAGGCAGCCGGGGAGGTCTTCCAAAGCCCGGAGTGAGCACCACCCCAAAATGCTTTTCTCCCGGGCTTGGGAGCATTGTGCGCAGCTGGCGTGAACAGCGGGATTGAGTGCTTGCAAACCAGCCTTTGGAGGCAGCCGGGGAGGTCTTCCAGCGGGAGAGTGCCAGTTGTTCTCAGAGGCCCCACAGGCCAGGGGCAGGACCCAGCAGTGTCCCTGCCTCTGGCAGCCTTGCCCAGACCTTCCTGGCCTCCGGGGGTACTACCCCACCAAGGGGCAGGCTGCGGGGCCTGGGTCCAGACATGCCCGGGCGCCTCCCCAGGCTCATCCCCGCTGGTGCCTTTCCCCTGGGCCTAGGCCTCGGTTGAGGCCTCCTTGGAGAGGAGGTTGCCGGCAGGGGCTGTCTGCACACTGCAAGGTGCTGGAGCTCAGAGGGCCTCGTCAGAGGGAAAGGACCAGCAAAGGGCTGGATGCCCAAGACCTCTTTGACCCAGCAGCCTCAGGGCAGCAGGGAGAGCAAGAGGCCCAACTTGCCCCTAGGTCGGCTCTACCCCGTCCCACACAGGCAGCCAGCCCAGCAGCAGCCTGGCAGTCTCTGGCTCCCCCGAACTCTCTGCCGGTGTAGGGGGCAGGAACAGACGTGTGCATGTCGTTCTGCCTTGGCCTGGGAGTGTGTTCCCCCTGCCTGTCCCCCAGGCTCAGGGGCAAGGGCCCGGAGAGAGCACCACCCCGAAGCGCTTTTCTCCCGGGCTTGGGAGCATTGTGCGTGCCTGGCGGGAACAGCGGGCGGGAGTGCTTGCAAACCGGCCTTTGGAGGCAGCCGTGGAGGTCTTCCAGCGGGAGAGTGCCGGTTGTGCTCAGACGCCCCACAGGCCAGGGGCAGGACCCAGCAGTGTCCCTGCCCCTGGCAGCCTTGCCCAGACCCTCCTGGCCTCCGGGGGTACTGCCCCACCAAGGGGCAGGCTGCGGGGACTGGGTCCAGACATGGCCGGGCGCCTCCCCAGGCTCATCCCCGCTGGTGCCTTTCCCCTGGGCCTAGGCCTCGGTTGAGGCCTCCTTGGAGAGGAGGTTGCTGGCAGGGGCTGTCTCCACACTGCAAGGTGCTGGAGCTCAGAGGGCCTCGTCAGAGGGAAGGGACAAGCAAGGGGCTGGATGCCCAAGACCTCTTTGGCCCAGCAGCCTCAGGGCAGCAGGGAGAGGAAGAGGCCCAACTTGCCCCTAGGTCGGCTCTGCCCCTTCCCACACAGGTGGCCAGCCCAGCAGCTGCCTGACAGACTCTGGCTCCCCCGAGCTCTCTGCCGGTGCAGGGGTCAGGAACAGACGTGTGCATGTGGTTCTGCGTTGGTCTGGGAGTGTGGACCCACTGCTTCGCCCCCACGCTCAGGGGCAAGGGCCCGGAGAGAGCACCACCCCGAAGCGCTTTTCTCCCGGGCTTGGGAGAATTGTGCGTGCCTGGCGGGAACAGCGGGCGGGAGTGTTGGCAAACCGGCCTTTGGAGGGAGCCGGGGAAGTCTTCCAGTGGGAGAGGGCCGGTTGTGCTCAGAGGCCCCACAGGCCAGGGGCAGGACCCAGCAGGGCCCCTGCCCGTGGCCAGCCTTGCCCAGACCTTCCTGGCTTCCGGGGGTACTGCCCCACCAAGGGGCAGTCTGCGTGGACTGTGTCCAGACATGCCCGGGCGCCTCCCCAGGCTCATCCCCGCTGGTGCCTTTCCCCTGGGCCTAGGCCTCGGTTGAGGCCTCCTTGGAGAGGAGGTTGCTGGCAGGGGCTGTCTCCACACTGCAAGGTGCTGGAGCTCAGAGGGCCTCGTCAGAGGGAAGGGACAAGCAAGGGGCTGGATGCCCAAGATCTCTTTGACCCAGCAGCCTCAGGGCATCAGGGAGAGCAAGAGGCCCAACTTGCCCCTAGGTCGGCTCTGCCCCTTCCCACACAGGCGGCCAGCCCAGCAGCTGCCTGACAGACTTTGGCTCCCCCGAGCTCTCTGCCGGTGCATGGGGCAGGAACAGACGTGTGCATGTCGTTCTGCCTTGGCCTGGGAGTGTGGACACCCTGCCTGGCC
The DNA here is from genome assembly GCF_033118175.1 of Dama dama. Taxonomy (NCBI): domain Eukaryota; kingdom Metazoa; phylum Chordata; class Mammalia; order Artiodactyla; family Cervidae; genus Dama; species Dama dama. The sequence goes on from NW_026870970.1 coordinate 1,264,963, forward strand.
CACAGGCTCAGGGGAAAGGGCCCGGAGAGAGCACCACCCCGAGGCGATTTTCTCCCGGGCTTGGGAGCGTTGTGCGCCCTTGGTTGGAACAGTGGGCGGGAGTGCTTGCAAACCGGCCTTTGGAGGCAGCCGGGGACGTCTTCCAGTGGGAGAGGGCCGGTTGTGCTCAGAGGCCCCACAGGCCAGGGGCAGGACCCAGCAGGTCCCCTGCCCCTGGCCAGCCTTTCCCAGACCTTCCTCGCCTCCGGGGGTACTGCCCCACCAAGGGGCAGGCTGCGGGGACTGGGTCCATACATGCCCGGGCGCCTCCCCAGGCTCATCCCCGCTGGTGCCTTTCCCCTGTGCCTAGGCCTCGGTTGAGGCCTCCTTGGAGAGGAGGTTGCTGGCAGGGGCTGTCTCCACACTGCAAGGTGCTGGAGCTCAGAGGGCCTCGTCAGAGGGAAGGGACCAGCAAGGGGTTGGATGCCCAAGACCTCTTTGGCCCAGCAGCCTCAGGGCAGCAGGGAGGGCAAGAGGCCCAACTTGCCCCTAGGTCGGCTCTGCCACTTCCCACACAGGCGGCCAGCCCAGCAGCTGCCTGACAGACTCTGGCTCCCCCGAGCTCTCTGCCGGTGCAGGGGGCAGGAACAGACGTGTGCATGTGGTTCTGACTTGGCCTGGGAGTGTGGACACCGTGCCTTGACCCCAGGCTCAGGGGCAAGGGCCCGGAGAGAGCACCACCCTGAAGCGCTTTTCTCCCGGGCTTGGGAGCATTGTGCACGCCTGCTGGGAACAGTGGGCGGGAGCGCTTGCAAACCGGCCTTTGGAGGCAGCCGGGGAGGTCTTCCAGTGGGAGAGGGCCGGTTGTGCTCAGAGGCCCCACAGGCCAGGGGCAGGACGCAGCAGGGCCCCTGCCCCTGGCCAGCCTTGCCCAGACCTTCCTGGCCTCCGGGGGTACTGCCCCACCAAGGGGCAGGCTGCGGGGACTGGGTCCAGACATGCTCGGGCGCCTCCCCTGGCTCATCCCCGCTGGTGCCTTTCCCCTGGGCCTAGGCCTCGGTTGAGGCCTCCTTGGAGAGGAGGTTGCTGGCAGGGGCTGTCTCCACACTGCAAGGTGCTGGAGCTCAGAGGGCCTCGTCAGAGGGAAGGGACCAGTAAGGGGCTGGATGCCCAAGACGTCTTTGGCCCAGCAGCCTCAGGGCAGCAGGGAGAGCAAGAGGCCCAACTTGCCCCTAGGTCGGCTCTGCCCCTTCCCACACAGGCGGCCAACCCAGCAGCTGCCTGTCAGACTCTGGCTCCCCCAAGCTCTCTGCCGGTGCAGGGGACAGGAACAGACGTGGGCATGTGGTTCTGCCTTGGCCAGGGAGTGTGTTCCCCGTGCCTTGCCCCCAGGCTCAGGGGCAAGGGCCCGGAGAGAGAACCACCCCAATGCGCTTTTCTCCCGGGCTTGGGAGCTTTGTGCGAGCCTGGCGTGAACAGCGGGCGGGAGTGTTAGCAAACAGGACTTTGGAGGCAGCCGGGGAGGTCTTCCAGTGGGAGAGGGGCGGTTGTGCTCAGAGGCCCCACAGGCCAGGGGCAGGACCCAGCAGGGCCCCTGACCCTGGCCAGCCTTGCCCAGACCTTCCTGGCCTCCGGGGGTACTGCCCCACCAAGGGGCAGGCTGCGGGGACTGGGTCCAGACATGCCCGGGCGCCTCCCCAGGCTCATCCCCGCTGGTGCCTTTCCCCTGGGCCTAGGCCTCGGTTGAGGCCTCCTTGGAGAGGAGGTTGCTGGCAGGGGCTGTCTCCACACTGCAAGGTGCTGGAGCTCAGAGGGCCTCGTCAGAGGGAAGGGACAAGCAAGGGGCTGGATGCCCAAGATCTCTTTGACCCAGCAGCCTCAGGGCATCAGGGAGAGCAAGAGGCCCAACTTGCCCCTAGGTCGGCTCTGCCCCTTCCCACACAGGCGGCCAGCCCAGCAGCTGCCTGACAGACTTTGGCTCCCCCGAGCTCTCTGCCGGTGCATGGGGCAGGAACAGACGTGTGCATGTCGTTCTGCCTTGGCCTGGGAGTGTGGACACCCTGCCTGGCCCACAGGCTCAGGGGAAAGGGCCCGGAGAGAGCACCACCCCGAGGCGATTTTCTCCCGGGCTTGGGAGCGTTGTGCGCCCTTGGTTGGAACAGTGGGCGGGAGTGCTTGCAAACCGGCCTTTGGAGGCAGCCGGGGACGTCTTCCAGTGGGAGAGGGCCGGTTGTGCTCAGAGGCCCCACAGGCCAGGGGCAGGACCCAGCAGGTCCCCTGCCCCTGGCCAGCCTTTCCCAGACCTTCCTCGCCTCCGGGGGTACTGCCCCACCAAGGGGCAGGCTGCGGGGACTGGGTCCATACATGCCCGGGCGCCTCCCCAGGCTCATCCCCGCTGGTGCCTTTCCCCTGTGCCTAGGCCTCGGTTGAGGCCTCCTTGGAGAGGAGGTTGCTGGCAGGGGCTGTCTCCACACTGCAAGGTGCTGGAGCTCAGAGGGCCTCGTCAGAGGGAAGGGACCAGCAAGGGGTTGGATGCCCAAGACCTCTTTGGCCCAGCAGCCTCAGGGCAGCAGGGAGGGCAAGAGGCCCAACTTGCCCCTAGGTCGGCTCTGCCACTTCCCACACAGGCGGCCAGCCCAGCAGCTGCCTGACAGACTCTGGCTCCCCCGAGCTCTCTGCCGGTGCAGGGGGCAGGAACAGACGTGTGCATGTGGTTCTGACTTGGCCTGGGAGTGTGGACACCGTGCCTTGACCCCAGGCTCAGGGGCAAGGGCCCGGAGAGAGCACCACCCTGAAGCGCTTTTCTCCCGGGCTTGGGAGCATTGTGCACGCCTGCTGGGAACAGTGGGCGGGAGCGCTTGCAAACCGGCCTTTGGAGGCAGCCGGGGAGGTCTTCCAGTGGGAGAGGGCCGGTTGTGCTCAGAGGCCCCACAGGCCAGGGGCAGGACGCAGCAGGGCCCCTGCCCCTGGCCAGCCTTGCCCAGACCTTCCTGGCCTCCGGGGGTACTGCCCCACCAAGGGGCAGGCTGCGGGGACTGGGTCCAGACATGCTCGGGCGCCTCCCCTGGCTCATCCCCGCTGGTGCCTTTCCCCTGGGCCTAGGCCTCGGTTGAGGCCTCCTTGGAGAGGAGGTTGCTGGCAGGGGCTGTCTCCACACTGCAAGGTGCTGGAGCTCAGAGGGCCTCGTCAGAGGGAAGGGACCAGTAAGGGGCTGGATGCCCAAGACGTCTTTGGCCCAGCAGCCTCAGGGCAGCAGGGAGAGCAAGAGGCCCAACTTGCCCCTAGGTCGGCTCTGCCCCTTCCCACACAGGCGGCCAACCCAGCAGCTGCCTGTCAGACTCTGGCTCCCCCAAGCTCTCTGCCGGTGCAGGGGACAGGAACAGACGTGGGCATGTGGTTCTGCCTTGGCCAGGGAGTGTGTTCCCCGTGCCTTGCCCCCAGGCTCAGGGGCAAGGGCCCGGAGAGAGAACCACCCCAATGCGCTTTTCTCCCGGGCTTGGGAGCTTTGTGCGAGCCTGGCGTGAACAGCGGGCGGGAGTGTTAGCAAACAGGACTTTGGAGGCAGCCGGGGAGGTCTTCCAGTGGGAGAGGGGCGGTTGTGCTCAGAGGCCCCACAGGCCAGGGGCAGGACCCAGCAGGGCCCCTGACCCTGGCCAGCCTTGCCCAGACCTTCCTGGCCTCCGGGGGTACTGCCCCACCAAGGGGCAGGCTGCGGGGACTGGGTCCAGACATGCCCGGGCGCCTCCCCAGGCTCATCCCCGCTGGTGCCTTTCCCCTGGGCCTAGGCCTCGGTTGAGGCCTCCTTGGAGAGGAGGTTGCTGGCAGGGGCTGTCTCCACACTGCAAGGTGCTGGAGATCAGAGGGCCTCGTCAGAGGGAAGGGACCAGCAAAGGGCTGGATGCCCAAGACCTCTTTGACCCAGCAGCCTCAGGGCAGCAGGGAGAGCAAGAGGCCCAACTTGCCCCTAGGTCGGCTCTGCCCCGTCCCACACAGGCGGCCAGCCCAGCAGCAGCCTGGCAGTCTCTGGCTCCCCCGAGCTCTCTGCCGGTGTAGGGGGCAGGAACAGACGTGTGCATGTCGTTCTGCCTTGGCCTGGGAGTGTGTTCCCCCTGCCTGGCCCCCAGGCTCAGGGGCAAGGGCCCGGTGAGAGCACCACCCCGAAGCGCTTTTCTCCCGGGCTTGGGAGCATTGTGCGTGCCTGGCGGGAACAGCGGGCGGGAGTGCTTGCAAACCGGCCTTTCGAGGCAGACGGGGAGGTCTTCCAGCAGGAGAGTGCCGGTTGTGCTCAGACGCCCCACAGGCCAGGGGCAGGACCCAGCAGTGTCCCTGCCCCTGGCAGCCTTGCCCAGACCTTCCTGGCCTCCGGGGGTACTGCCCCACCAAGGGGCAGGCTGCGGGGACTGGGTCCAGACATGCCCGGGCGCCTCCCCAGGCTCATCCCCGCTGGTGCCTTTCCCCTGGGCCTAGGCCTCGGTTGAGGCCTCCTTGGAGAGGAGGTTGCTGGCAGGGGCTGTCTCCACACTGCAAGGTGCTGGAGCTCAGAGGGCCTCGTCAGAGGGAAGGGACCAGCAAGGGGCTGGATGCCCAAGACCTCTTTGGCCCAGGAGCCTCAGGGCAGCAGGGAGAGCAAGAGGCCCAACTTGCCCCTAGGTCGGCTCTGCCCCTTCCCACACAGGCGGCCAGCCCAGCAGCTGCCTGACAGACTCTGGCTCCCCCGAGCTCTCTGCCGGTGCAGGGGGCAGATCAGACGTGTGCATGTGGTTCTGCCTTGTCCTGGGAGTGTGGACACCCTGCCTTGCCCCCAGGCTCAGGGGCAAGGGCCCGGAGAGAGCACCACCCTGAAGCGCTTTTCTCCCGGGCTTGGGAGCATTGTGCACGCCTGCTGGGAACAGTGGGCGGGAGCGCTTGCAAACCGGCCTTTGGAGGCAGCCGGGGAGGTCTTCCAGTGGGAGAGGGCCGGTTGTGCTCAGAGGCCCCACAGGCCAGGGGCAGGACGCAGCAGGGCCCCTGCCCCTGGCCAGCCTTGCCCAGACCTTCCTGGCCTCCGGGGGTACTGCCCCACCAAGGGGCAGGCTGCGGGGCCTGTGTCCAGACATGCCCGGGCGCCTCCCCAGGCTCATCCCCGCTGGTGCCTTTCCCCTGGGCCTAGGCCTCGGTTGAGGCCTCCTTGGAGAGGAGGTTGCTGGCAGGGGCTGTCTCCACACTGCAAGGTGCTGGAGCTCAGAGGGCCTCGTCAGAGGGAAGGGACCAGTAAGGGGCTGGATGCCCAAGACGTCTTTGGCCCAGCAGCCTCAGGGCAGCAGGGAGAGCAAGAGGCCCAACTTGCCCCTAGGTCGGCTCTAACCCTTCCCACACAGGCGGCCAGCCCAGCAGCTGCCTGACAGACTCTGGCTCCCCAGAGCTCTCTGCCGGTGCAGGGGTCAGGAACAGACGTGTGCATGTGGTTCTGCCTTGGTCTGGGAGTGTGGACCCACTGCCTGGCCCCCAGGCTCAGGGGCAAGGGCCCGGAGAGAGCACCACCCCGAAGCGCTTTTCTCCCGGGCTTGGGAGCATTGTGCGAGCCTGGCGTGAACAGCGGGCGGGAGTGTTTGCAAACAGGACTTTGGAGGCAGCTGGGGAGGTCTTCCAGTGGGAGAGGGCCGGTTGTGCTCAGAGGCCTCACAGGCCAGGGGCAGGACCCAGCAGGGCCCCTGCCCCTGGCCAGCCTTGGCCAGACCTTCCTGGCCTCCGGGGGTACTGCCCCACCAAGGGGCAGGCTGCGGGGACTGGGTCCAGACATGTCCGTGCGCCTCCCCAGGATCATCCCCGCTGGTGCTTTTCCCCTGGGCGTAGGCCTCGGTTGAGGCCTCTTTGGAGAGGAGGTTACTGGCAGGGGCTGTCTCCAAACTGCAAGGTGCTGGAGCTCAGAGGGCCTCGTCAGAGGGAAGGGACCAGCAAAGGGCTGGATGCCCAAGACCTCTTTGACCCAGCAGCCTCAGGGCAGCAGGGAGAGCAAGAGGCCCAACTTGCCCCTAGGTCGGCTCTGCCCCTTCCCACACAGGCGGCCAGCCCAGCAGCTGCCTGACAGACTTTGGCTCCCCCGAGCTCTCTGCCGGTGCATGGGGCAGGAACAGACGTGTGCATGTCGTTCTGCCTTGGCCTGGGAGTGTGGACACCCTGCCTGGCCCCCAGGCTCAGGGGAAAGGGCCCGGAGAGAGCACCACCCCGAGGCGATTTTCTCCCGGGCTTGGGAGCGTTGTGCGCCCTTGGTTGGAACAGTGGGCGGGAGTGCTTGCAAACCGGCCTTTGGAGGCAGCCGGGGACGTCTTCCAGTGGGAGAGGGCCGGTTGTGCTCAGAGGCCCCACAGGCCAGGGGCAGGACCCAGCAGGTCCCCTGCCCCTGGCCAGCCTTTCCCAGACCTTCCTCGCCTCCGGGGGTACTGCCCCACCAAGGGGCAGGCTGCGGGGACTGGGTCCATACATGCCCGGGCACCTCCCCAGGCTCATCCCCGCTGGTGCCTTTCCCCTGTGCCTAGGCCTCGGTTTAGGCCTCCTTGGAGAGGAGGTTGCTGGCAGGGGCTGTCTCCACACTGCAAGGTGCTGGAGCTCAGAGGGCCTCGTCAGAGGGAAGGGACCAGCAAGGGGTTGGATGCCCAAGACCTCTTTGGCCAAGCAGCCTCAGGGCAGCAGGGAGGGCAAGAGGCCCAACTTGCCCCTAGGTCGGCTCTGCCACTTCCCACACAGGCGGCCAGCCCAGCAGCTGCCTGACAGACTCTGGCTCCCCCGAGCTCTCTGCCGGTGCAGGGGGCAGGAACAGACGTGTGCATGTGGTTCTGACTTGGCCTGGGAGTGTGGACACCCGTGCCTTGCCCCCAGGCTCAGGGGCAAGGGCCCGGAGAGAGCACCACCCCGAAGCGCTTTTCTCCCGGGCTTGGGAGCATTGTGCAAGTCTGGCGTGAACAGCGGGTGGGAGTGTTGGCAAGCAGGACTTTGGAGGCAGCTGGGGAGGTCTTCCAGTGGGAGAGGGCCGGTTGTGCTCAGAGGCCCCACAGGCCAGGGGCAGGACCCAGTAGGTCCCCTGCCCCTGGCCAGCCTTTCCCAGACCTTCCTGGCCTCCGGGGGTACTGCCCCACCAAGGGGCAGGCTGCGGGGCCTGGGTCCAGACATGCCCAGGCGCCTCCCCAGGCTCATCCCCGCTGGTGCCTTTCCCCTGGTCCTAGGTCTCGGTTGAGGCCTCCTTGGAGAGGAGGTTGCTGGCAGGGGCTGTCTCCACACTGCAAGGTGCTGGAGCTCAGAGGGCCTCGTCAGAGGGAAGGGACAAGCAAAGGGCTGGATGTCCAAGACCTCTTTGGCCCAGCAGCCTCAGGGCAGCAGGGAGAGCAAGAGGCCCAACTTGCCCCTAGGTCGGCTCTGCCCCTTCCCACAAAGGCGGCCAGCCCAGCAGCTGCCTGACAGACTCTGGCTCCCCCGAGCTCTCTGCCGGTGCAGGGGTCAGGAACAGACGTGTGCATGTGGTTCTGCCTTGGCCTGGGAGTGTGTTCACCCTGCCTGGCCCCCAGGCTCAGGGGCAAGGACCCGGAAAGAGCACCACCCCGAAGCGCTTTTCTCCCGGGCTTGGGAGCATTGTGCGCACTTGGTGGGAACAGTGGGCGGGAGTGCGTGCAAAACGGCCTTTGGAGGCAGCCGGGGAGGTCTTCCAGTGGGAGAGGGCCGGTTGTGCTCAGAGGCCCCACAGGCCAGGGGCAGGACCCAGCAGGTCCCCTGCCCCTGGTCAGACTTGCCCAGACCTTCCTGGCCTCCAGGGGTACTGCCCCACCAAGGGGCAGGCTGCGGGGACTGGGTCCAGACATGCCCGGGCGCCTCCCCAGGCTCATCCCCGCTGGTGCTTTTCCCCTGGGCCTAGGCCTCGGTTGAGGCCTCCTTGGAGAGGAGATTGCTGGCAGGTGCTGTCTCCACACTGCAAGGTGCTGGAGCTCAGAGGGCCTCGTCCGAGGGAAGGGACCAGCAAAGGGCTGGATGCCCAAGACGTCTTTGGCCCAGCAGCCTCAGGGCAGCAGGGAGAGCAAGAGGCCCAACTTGCCCCTAGGTCGGCTCTGCCCCTTCCCACACAGGCGGCCAGCCCAGCACCTGCCTGAGAGACTCTGGCTCCCCCGAGCTCTCTGCCGGTGTAGGGGGCAGGAACAGACGTGTTCATGTCGTTCTGTCTTGGCCTGGGAGTGTGTTCCCCCTGCCTGGCCCGCAGGCTTAGGGGCAAGGGCCCGGAGAGAGCACCACCCCGAAGCGCTTTTCTCCCGGGCTTGGGAGCATTGTGCGTGCCTGGCGGGAACAGCGGGCGGGAGTGCTTGCAAACCGGCCTTTGGAGGCAGACGGGGAGGTCTTCCAGAGCGAGAGTGCCGGTTGTGCTCAGACGTCCAACAGGCCAGGGGCAGGACCCAGCACTGTCCCTGCCCCTGGCAGCCTTGCACAGACCTTCATGGCCTCCGGGGGTACTGCCCCACCAAGGGGCAGGCTGCGGGGACTGGGTCCAGACATGCCCGGGCGCCTCCCCAGGCTCATCCCCGCTGGTGTCTTTCCCCTAGGCCTAGGCCTCGGTTGAGGCCTCATTGGAGAGGAGGTTGCTGGCAGGGGCTGTCTCCACACTGCAAGGTGCTGGAGCTCAGAGGGCCTCGTCAGAGGGAAGGGACCAGCAAGGGGCTGGATGCCCAAGACCTCTTTGGCCCAGCAGCCTCAGGGCAGCAGGGAGAGGAAGAGGCCCAACTTGCCCCTAGGTCGGCTCTAACCCTTCCCACACAGGCGGCCAGCCCAGCACCTGCCTGACAGACTCTGGCTCCCCAGAGCTCTCTGCCGGTGCAGGGGTCAGGAACAGACGTGTGCATGTGGTTCTGCCTTGGTCTGGGAGTGTGGACCCACTGCCTGGCCCCCAGGCTCAGGGGCAAGGGCCCGGAGAGAGCACCACCCCGAAGCGCTTTTCTCCCGGGCTTGGGAGCATTGTGCGAGCCTGGCGTGAACAGCGGGCGGGAGTGTTTGCAAACAGGACTTTGGAGGCAGCTGGGGAGGTCTTCCAGTGGGAGAGGGCCGGTTGTGCTCAGAGGCCTCACAGGCCAGGGGCAGGACCCAGCAGGGCGCCTGCCCCTGGCCAGCCTTGCCCAGACCTTCCTGGCCTCCGGGGGTACTGCCCCACCAAGGGGCAGGCTGCGGGGACTGGGTCCAGACATGCCCGGGCGCCTCCCCAGGCTCATCCCCGCTGGTGCCTTTCCCCTGTGCCTAGGCCTCGGTTTAGGCCTCCTTGGAGAGGAGGTTGCTGGCAGGGGCTGTCTCCACACTGCAAGGTGCTGGAGCTCAGAGGGCCTCGTCAGAGGGAAGGGACCAGCAAGGGGTTGGATGCCCAAGACCTCTTTGGCCAAGCAGCCTCAGGGCAGCAGGGAGGGCAAGAGGCCCAACTTGCCCCTAGGTCGGCTCTGCCACTTCCCACACAGGCGGCCAGCCCAGCAGCTGCCTGACAGACTCTGGCTCCCCCGAGCTCTCTGCCGGTGCAGGGGGCAGGAACAGACGTGTGCATGTGGTTCTGACTTGGCCTGGGAGTGTGGACACCGTGCCTTGCCCCCAGGCTCAGGGGCAAGGGCCCGGAGAGAGCACCACCCCGAAGCGCTTTTCTCCCGGGCTTGGGAGCATTGTGCAAGTCTGGCGTGAACAGCGGGTGGGAGTGTTGGCAAACAGGACTTTGGAGGCAGCCGGGGAGGTCTTCCAGTGGGAGAGGGTCGGTTGTGCTCAGAGGCCCCACAGGCCAGGGGCAGGACCCAGTAGGTCCCCTGCCCCTGGCCAGCCTTTCCCAGACCTTCCTGGCCTCCGGGGGTACTGCCCCACCAAGGGGCAGGCTGCGGGGCCTGGGTCCAGACATGCCCGGGCGCCTCCCCAGGCTCATCCCCGCTGGTGCCTTTCCCCTGGTCCTAGGTCTCGGTTGAGGCCTCCTTGGAGAGGAGGTTGCTGGCAGGGGCTGTCTCCACACTGCAAGGTGCTGGAGCTCAGAGGGCCTCGTCAGAGGGAAGGGACAAGCAAAGGGCTGGATGTCCAAGACCTCTTTGGCCCAGCAGCCTCAGGGCAGCAGGGAGAGCAAGAGGCCCAACTTGCCCCTAGGTCGGCTCTGCCCCTTCCCACAAAGGCGGCCAGCCCAGCAGCTGCCTGACAGACTCTGGCTCCCCCGAGCTCTCTGCCGGTGCAGGGGTCAGGAACAGACGTGTGCATGTGGTTCTGCCTTGGCCTGGGAGTGTGTTCCCCCTGCCTGGCCCCCAGGCTCAGGGGCAAGGACCCGGAAAGAGCACCACCCCGAAGCGCTTTTCTCCCGGGCTTGGGAGCATTGTGCGCACTTGGTGGGAACAGTGGGCGGGAGTGCGTGCAAAACGGCCTTTGGAGGCAGCCGGGGAGGTCTTCCAGTGGGAGAGGGCCGGTTGTGCTCAGAGGCCCCACAGGCCAGGGGCAGGACCCAGCAGGTCCCCTGCCCCTGGTCAGACTTGCCCAGACCTTCCTGGCCTCCAGGGGTACTGCCCCACCAAGGGGCAGGCTGCGGGGACTGGGTCCAGACATGCCCGGGCGCCTCCCCAGGCTCATCCCCGCTGGTGCTTTTCCCCTGGGCCTAGGCCTCGGTTGAGGCCTCCTTGGAGAGGAGATTGCTGGCAGGTGCTGTCTCCACACTGCAAGGTGCTGGAGCTCAGAGGGCCTCGTCCGAGGGAAGGGACCAGCAAAGGGCTGGATGCCCAAGACGTCTTTGGCCCAGCAGCCTCAGGGCAGCAGGGAGAGCAAGAGGCCCAACTTGCCCCTAGGTCGGCTCTGCCCCTTCCCACACAGGCGGCCAGCCCAGCACCTGCCTGAGAGACTCTGGCTCCCCCGAGCTCTCTGCCGGTGTAGGGGGCAGGAACAGACGTGTTCATGTCGTTCTGTCTTGGCCTGGGAGTGTGTTCCCCCTGCCTGGCCCGCAGGCTTAGGGGCAAGGGCCCGGAGAGAGCACCACCCCGAAGCGCTTTTCTCCCGGGCTTGGGAGCATTGTGCGTGCCTGGCGGGAACAGCGGGCGGGAGTGCTTGCAAACCGGCCTTTGGAGGCAGACGGGGAGGTCTTCCAGCGCGAGAGTGCCGGTTGTGCTCAGACGTCCAACAGGCCAGGGGCAGGACCCAGCACTGTCCCTGCCCCTGGCAGCCTTGCACAGACCTTCATGGCCTCCGGGGGTACTGCCCCACCAAGGGGCAGGCTGCGGGGACTGGGTCCAGACATGCCCGGGCGCCTCCCCAGGCTCATCCCCGCTGGTGTCTTTCCCCTAGGCCTAGGCCTCGGTTGAGGCCTCATTGGAGAGGAGGTTGCTGGCAGGGGCTGTCTCCACACTGCAAGGTGCTGGAGCTCAGAGGGCCTCGTCAGAGGGAAGGGACCAGCAAGGGGCTGGATGCCCAAGACCTCTTTGGCCCAGCAGCCTCAGGGCAGCAGGGAGAGGAAGAGGCCCAACTTGCCCCTAGGTCGGCTCTAACCCTTCCCACACAGGCGGCCAGCCCAGCACCTGCCTGACAGACTCTGGCTCCCCAGAGCTCTCTGCCGGTGCAGGGGTCAGGAACAGACGTGTGCATGTGGTTCTGCCTTGGTCTGGGAGTGTGGACCCACTGCCTGGCCCCCAGGCTCAGGGGCAAGGGCCCGGAGAGAGCACCACCCCGAAGCGCTTTTCTCCCGGGCTTGGGAGCATTGTGCGAGCCTGGCGTGAACAGCGGGCGGGAGTGTTTGCAAACAGGACTTTGGAGGCAGCTGGGGAGGTCTTCCAGTGGGAGAGGGCCGGTTGTGCTCAGAGGCCTCACAGGCCAGGGGCAGGACCCAGCAGGGCCCCTGCCCCTGGCCAGCCTTGCCCAGACCTTCCTGGCCTCCGGGGGTACTGCCCCACCAAGGGGCAGGCTGCGGGGACTGGGTCCAGACATGTCCGTGCGCCTCCCCAGGATCATCCCCGCTGGTGCTTTTCCCCTGGGCGTAGGCCTCGGTTGAGGCCTCTTTGGAGAGGAGGTTGCTGGCAGGGGCTGTCTCCACACTGCAAGGTGCTGGAGCTCAGAGGGCCTCGTCAGAGGGAAGGGACCAGCAAAGGGCTGGATGCCCAAGACCTCTTTGACCCAGCAGCCTCAGGGCAGCAGGGAGAGCAAGAGGCCCAACTTGCCCCTAGGTCGGCTCTGCCCCTTCCCACACAGGCGGCCAGCCCAGCAGCTGCCTGACAGACTTTGGCTCCCCCGAGCTCTCTGCCGGTGCATGGGGCAGGAACAGACGTGTGCATGTCGTTCTGCCTTGGCCTGGGAGTGTGGACACCCTGCCTGGCCCCCAGGCTCAGGGGAAAGGGCCCGGAGAGAGCACCACCCCGAGGCGATTTTCTCCCGGGCTTGGGAGCGTTGTGCGCCCTTGGTTGGAACAGTGGGCGGGAGTGCTTGCAAACCGGCCTTTGGAGGCAGCCGGGGACGTCTTCCAGTGGGAGAGGGCCGGTTGTGCTCAGAGGCCCCACAGGCCAGGGGCAGGACCCAGCAGGTCCCCTGCCCCTGGCCAGCCTTTCCCAGACCTTCCTCGCCTCCGGGGGTACTGCCCCACCAAGGGGCAGGCTGCGGGGACTGGGTCAATACATGCCCGGGCGCCTCCCCAGGCTCATCCCCGCTGGTGCCTTTCCCCTGTGCCTAGGCCTCGGTTTAGGCCTCCTTGGAGAGGAGGTTGCTGGCAGGGGCTGTCTCCACACTGCAAGGTGCTGGAGCTCAGAGGGCCTCGTCAGAGGGAAGGGACCAGCAAGGGATTGGATGCCCAAGACCTCTTTGGCCAAGCAGCCTCAGGGCAGCAGGGAGGGCAAGAGGCCCAACTTGCCCCTAGGTCGGCTCTACCACTTCCCACACAGGCGGCCAGCCCAGCAGCTGCCTGACAGACTCTGGCTATCCCGAGCTCTCTGCCGGTGCAGGGGGCAGGAACAGACGTGTGCATGTGGTTCTGACTTGGCCTGGGAGTGTGGACACCGTGCCTTGCCCCCAGGCTCAGGGGCAAGGGCCCGGAGAGAGCACCACCCTGAAGCGCTTTTCTCCCGGGCTTGGGAGCATTGTGCACGCCTGCTGGGAACAGTGGGCGGGAGCGCTTGCAGACCGGCCTTTGGAGGCAGCCGGGGAGGTCTTCCAGTGGGAGAGGGCCGGTTGTGCTCAGAGGCCCCACAGGCCAGGGGCAGGACGCAGCAGGGCCCCTGCCCCTGGCCAGCCTTGCCCAGACCTTCCTGGCCTCCGGGGGTACTGCCCCACCAAGGGGCAGGCTGCCGGGACTGGGTCCAGACATGCTCGGGCGCCTCCCCTGGCTCATCCCCGCTGGTGCCTTTCCCCTGGGCCTAGGCCTCGGTTGAGGCCTCCTTGGAGAGGAGGTTGCTGGCAGGGGCTGTCTCCACACTGCAAGGTGCTGGAGCTCAGAGGGCCTCGTCAGAGGGAAGGGACCAGCAAAGGGCTGGATGCCCAAGACGTCTTTGGCCCAGCAGCCTCAGGGCAGCAGGGAGAGCAAGAGGCCCAACTTGCCCCTAGGTCGGCTCTGCCCCTTCCCACACAGGCGGCCAACCCAGCAGCTGCCTGCCAGACTCTGGCTCCCCCAAGCTCTCTGCCGGTGCAGGGGACAGGAACAGACGTGGGCATGTGGTTCTGCCTTGGCCAGGGAGTGTGTTCCCCGTGCCTTGCCCCCAGGCTCAGGGGCAAGGGCCCGGAGAGAGAACCACCCCAATGCGCTTTTCTCCCGGGCTTGGGAGCATTGTGCGAGCCTGGCGTGAACAGCGGGTGGGAGTGTTAGCAAACAGGACTTTGGAGGCAGCCGGGGAGGTCTTCCAGTGGGAGAGGGCCGGTTGTGCTCAGAGGCCCCACAGGCCAGGGGCAGGACCCAGCAGGGCCCCTGACTCTGGCCAGCCTTGCCCAGACCTTCCTGGCCTCCGGGGGTACTGCCCCACCAAGGGGCAGGCTGCGGGGACTGGGTCCAGACATCCCCGGGCGCCTCCCCAGGCTCATCCCCGCTGGTGCCTTTCCCCTGGGCCTAGGCCTCGGTTGAGGCCTCCTTGGAGAGAAGGTTGCTGGCAGGGGCTGTCTCCACACTGCAAGGTGCTGGAGATCAGAGGGCCTCGTCAGAGGGAAGGGACCAGCAAAGGGCTGGATGCCCAAGACCTCTTTGACCCAGCAGCCTCAGGGCAGCAGGGAGAGCAAGAGGCCCAACTTGCCCCTAGGTCGGCTCTGCCCCGTCCCACACAGGCGGCCAGCCCAGCAGCAGCCTGGCAGTCTCTGGCTCCCCCGAGCTCTCTGCCGGTTTAGGGGGCAGGAACAGACGTGTGCATGTCGTTCTGCCTTGGCCTGGGAGTGTGTTCCCCCTGCCTGGCCCCCAGGCTCAGGGGCAAGGGCCCGGTGAGAGCACCACCCCGAAGCGCTTTTCTCCCGGGCTTGGGAGCATTGTGCGTGCCTGGCGGGAACAGCGGGCGGGAGTGCTTGCAAACCGGCCTTTCGAGGCAGACGGGGAGGTCTTCCAGCGGGAGAGTGCCGGTTGTGCTCAGACGCCCCACAGGCCAGGGGCAGGACCCAGCAGTGTCCCTGCCCCTGGCAACCTTGCCCAGACCTTCCTGGCCTCCGGGGGTACTGCCCCACCAAGGGGCAGGCTGCGGGGACTGGGTCCAGACATGCCCGGGCGCCTCCCCAGGCTCATCCCCGCTGGTGCCATTCCCCTGGGCCTAGGCCTCGGTTGAGGACTCCTTGGAGAGGAGGTTGCTGGCAGGGGCTGTCTCCACACTGCAAGGTGCTGGAGCTCAGAGGGCCTCGTCAGCGGGAAGGGACCAGCAAGGGGCTGGATGCCCAAGACCTCTTTGGCCCAGCAGCCTCAGGGCAGCAGGGAGAGCAAGAGGCCCAACTTGCCCCTAGGTCGGCTCTGCCCCTTCCCACACAGGCAGCCAACCCAGCAGCTGCCTGATAGACTCTGGCTCCCCCGAGCTCTCTGCCGGTTCAGGGGTCAGGAACAGACGTGTGCATGTGGTTCTGCCTTGGTCTGGGAGTGTGGACCCACTGCCTGGACCCCAGGCTCAGGGGCAAGGGCCCGGAGAGAGCAACACCCCGAAGCGCTTTTCTCCTGGCCTTGGGAGCGTTGTGCGTGCCTGGCGGGAACAGCGGGCGGGAGTGTTGGCAAACCCGCCTTTGAAGACAGCCGGGGAGGTCTTCCAGTGGGAGAGGGCCGGTTGTGCTCAGAGGCCCCACAGGCCAGGGGCAGGACCCAGCAGGGACCCTGCCCCTGGCCAGCCTTGCCCAGACCTTCCTGGCCTCCGGGGGTACTGCCCCACCAAGGGGCAGGCTGCGGGGACTGGGTCCAGACATGCCCGGGCCCCTCCACTGGCTCATCCCCGCTGGCGCCTTTCCCCTGGGCCTAGGCCTCGGTTGAGGCCTCCTTGGAGAGGAGGTTGCTGGCAGGGTCTGTCTCCACACTGCAAGGTGCTGGAGCTCAGAGGGCCTCGTCAGAGGGAAGGGACCAGCAAGGGGCTGGATGCTCAAGACCTCTTTGGCCCAGCAGCCTCAGGGCAGCAGGGAGAGCAAGAGGCCCAACTTGCCCCTAGGTCGGCTCTGCCCCTTCCCACACAGTCGGCCAGCCCAGCACCTGCCTGAGAGACTCTGGCTCCCCCGAGCTCTCTGCCGGTGCAGGGGACAGGAACAGACGTGTGCATGTGTTTCTGCCTTGGTCTGGGAGTGTGTTCCCCCTGCCTTGCCCACAGGCTCAGGGGCAAGGGCCCGGAGAGAGCACCACCCCGAAGCGCTTTTCTCCTGGGCTTGGGAGCATTGTGCGTGCCTGGCGGGAACAGCGGGCGGGAGTGTTGGCAAACTGGCCTTTGGAGGGAGCCGGGGAGTTCTTCCAGTGGGAGAGGGCCGGTTGTGCTCAGAGGCCCCACAGGCCAGGGGCAGGACCCAGCAGGGCCCCTGCCCCTGGACAGCCTTGCCCAGACCTTCCTGGCCTCCGGGGGTACTGCCCCACCAAGGGGCAGGCTGCGGGGTCTGGGTCCAGACATGCCCGGGCGCCTCCCCAGGCTCATCCCCGCTGGTGCCTTTCCCCTGGGCCTAGGCCTCGGTTGAGGCCTCCTTGGAGAGGAGGTTGCTGGCAGGGGCTGTCTCCACACTGCAAGGTGCTGGAGCTCAGAGGGCCTCGTCAGAGGGAAGGGACCAGCAATGGGCTGGATGCCCAAGACCTCTATGGCCCAGCAGCCTCAGGGCAGCAGGGAGAGCAAGAGGCCCAACTTGCCCCTAGGTCGGCTCTGCCACTTCCCACACAGGCGGCCAGCCCAGCAGCTGCCTGACAGACTCTGGCTCACCCGAGCTCTCTGCCGGTGCAGGGGGCAGGTCAGACGTGTGCATGTGGTTCTGCCTTGGCCTGTTAGTGTGGACACCCTGCTTTTCCCCCAGGCTCAGGGGCAAGGGCCCAGAGAGAGCACCACCCTGAACCGCTTTTCTTCCGGGCTTAGGCGCATTGTGCCCGCCTGCTGGTAACAGTGGCCGGGAGCGCTTGCAAACCGGCCTTTGGGGGCAGCCGGGGAGGTCTTCCAGTGGGAGAGGGCCGGTTGTGCTCAGAGGCCCCACAGGCCAGGGGCAGGACCCAGCAGGACCCCTGCCCCTGGCCAGCCTTACCCAGACCTTCCTGGCCTCCGGGGGTACTGCCCCACCAAGGGGCAGGCTGCGGGGACTGGGTCCAGACATGCTCGGGCGCCTCCCCTGGCTCATCCCCGCTGGTGTCTTTCCCCTGGGCCTAGGCCTTGGTTGAGGCCTCCTTGGAAAGGAGGTTGCTGGCAGGGGCTGTCTCCACACTGCAAGGTGCTGGAGCTCAGAGGGCCTCGTCAGAGGGAAGGGACCAGTAAGGGGCTGGATGCCCAAGACGTCTTTGGCCCAGCAGCCTCAGGGCAACAGGGAGAGCAAGAGGCCCAACTTGCCCCTAGGGCGGCTCTGCCCCTTCCCACACAGGCGGCCAACCCAGCAGCTGCCTGACAGACTCTGGCTCCCCCAAGCTCTCTGCCGGTGCAGGGGACAGGAACAGACGTGGGCATGTGGTTCTGCCTTGGCCTGGGAGTGTGTTCCCCATGCCTTGCCCCCAGGATCAGGGGCAAGGGCCCAGAGAGAGCACCACCCCGAAGCGCTTTTCTCCCGGGCTTGGGAGCATTGTGCAAGTCTGGCGTGAACAGCGGGTGGCAGTGTTGGCAAACAGGACTTTGGAGGCAGCCGGGGAGGTCTTCCAGTGGGAGAGGGCCGGTTGTGCTCAGAGGCCCCACAGGCCAGGGGCAGGACCCAGCAGGGCCCCTGCCCCTGGCCAGACTTGCCCAGACCTTCCTGGCCTCCGGGGGTACTGCCCCACCAAGGGGGAGGCTGCGAGGACTGGGTCCAGACATGCCCGGGCGCCTCCCCAGGCTCAACCCCGCTGGTGCTTTTCCCCTGGGCCTAGGCCTCGGTTGAGGCCTCCTTGGAGAGGAGATTGCTGGCAGGTGCTGTCTCCACACTGCAAGGTGCTGGAGCTCAGAGGGCCTCGTCAGAGGGAAGGGACCAGCAAAGGGCTGGATGCCCAAGACGTCTTTGGCCCAGCAGCCTCAGGGCAGCAGGGAGAGCAAGAGGCCCAACTTGCCCCTAGGTCGGCTCTGCCCCTTCCCACACAGGCGGCCAGCCCAGCACCTGCCTGAGAGACTCTGGCTCCCCCGAGCTCTCTGCCGGTGTAGGGGGCAGGAACAGACGTGTTCATGTCGTTCTGTCTTGGCCTGGGAGTGTGTTCCCCCTGCCTGGCCCGCAGGCTTAGGGGCAAGGGCCCGGAGAGAGCACCACCCCGAAGCGCTTTTCTCCCGGGCTTGGGAGCATTGTGCGTGCCTGGCGGGAACAGCGGGCGGGAGTGCTTGCAAACCGGCCTTTGGAGGCAGACGGGGAGGTCTTCCAGCGCGAGAGTGCCGGTTGTGCTCAGACGTCCAACAGGCCAGGGGCAGGACCCAGCACTGTCCCTGCCCCTGGCAGCCTTGCACAGACCTTCCTGGCCTCGGGGGGTCCTGCCCCACCAAGGGGCAGGCTGCGGGGACTGGGTCCAGACATGCCCGGGCGCCTCCCCAGGCTCATCCCCGCTGGTGTCTTTCCCCTAGGCCTAGGCCTCGGTTGAGGCCTCATTGGAGAGGAGGTTGCTGGCAGGGGCTGTCTCCACACTGCAAGGTGCTGGAGCTCAGAGGGCCTCGTCAGAGGGAAGGGACCAGCAAGGGGCTGGATGCCCAAGACCTCTTTGGCCCAGCAGCCTCATGGCAGCAGGGAGAGGAAGAGGCCCAACTTGCCCCTAGGTCGGCTCTGCCCCTTCCCACACAGGCGGCCAGCCCAGCACCTGCCTGACAGACTCTGGCTCCCCAGAGCTCTCTTGCCGGTGCATGGGGCAGGTCAGACGTGTGCATGTGGTTCTGCCTTGGCCTGGGAGTGTGGACACCCTGCCTTGCCCCCAGGCTCAGGGGCAAGGGCCCAGAGAGAGCACCACCCTGAAGCGCTTTTCTTCCGGGCTTAGGAGCATTGTGCCCGCCTGCTGGTAACAGTGGCCGGGAGCGCTTGCAAACCGGCCTTTGGAGGCAGCCGGGGAGGTCTTCCAGTGGGAGAGGGCCGGTTGTGCTCAGAGGCCCCACAGGCCAGGGGCAGGACCCAGCAGGTCCCCTGCCCCTGGCCAGCCTTTCCCAGACCTTCCTGGCCTCCGGGGGTACTGCCCCACCAAGGGGCAGGCTGCGGGGACTGGGTCCAGACATGCTCGGGCGCCTTCCCTGGCTCATCCCCGCTGGTGCCTTTCCCCTGGGCCTAGGCCTCGGTTGAGGCCTCCTTGGAGAGGAGGTTGCTGGCAGGGGCTGTCTCCACACTGCAAGGTGCTGGAGCTCAGAGGGCCTCGTCAGAGGGAAGGGACCAGTAAGGGGCTGGATGCCCAAGACGTCTTTGGCCCAGCAGCCTCAGGGCAGCAGGGAGAGCAAGAGGCCCAACTTGCCCCTAGGGCGGCTCTGCCCCTTCCCACACAGGCGGCCAACCCAGCAGCTGCCTGACAGACTCTGGCTCCCCCAAGCTCCCTGCCGGTGCAGGGGACAGGAACAGACGTGGGCATGTGGTTCTGCCTTGGCCTGGGAGTGTGTTCCCCATGCCTTGCCCCCAGGCTCAGGGGCAAGGGCCCGGAGAGAGCACCACCCCGAAGCGCTTTTCTCCCGGGCTTGGGAGCATTGTGCAAGTCTGGCGTGAACAGCGGGTGGGAGTGTTGGCAAACCGGCCTTTGGAGGCAGACGGGGAGGTCTTCCAGCGGGAGAGTGCCGGTTGTGCTCAGACGCCCCACAGGCCAGGGGCACGACCCAGCAGGGCCCCTGCCCCTCGCAGCCTTGCCCAGACCTTCCTGGCCTCCGGGGGTACTGCCCCACCAAGGGGCAGGCTGCGGGGACTGGGTCCAGACATGCCCGTGCGCCTCCACTGGCTCATCTCCGCTGGTGCCTTTCCCCTGGGCCTAGGCCTCGGTTGAGGCCTCCTTGGAGAGGAGGTTGCTGGCAGGGGCTGTCTCCACACTGCAAGGTGCTGGAGCTCAGAGGGCCTCGTCAGAGGGAAGGGACCAGCAAGGGGCTGGATGCCCAAGACCTCTTTGGCCCAGCAGCCTCAGGGCAGCAGGGAGAGCAAGAGGCCCAACTTGCCCCTAGGTCGGCTCTGCCCCTTCCCACACAGGCGGCCAGCCCAGCAGCTGCCTGACAGACTCTGGCTCCCCCCAGCTCTCTGCCGGTGAAGGGGGCAGGAACAGACGTGTGCATGTGGTTCTGCCTTGGCCTGGGACTGTGGATCCCCTGCCTGGCCCCCAGGCTCAGGGGCAGGGGCCCGGAGAGACCACCACCCCGAAGCGCTTTTCTCCGGGGTTTTGGAACATTGTGTGTGCCTGGCGGGAACAGCGAGTGGGAATGCTTGCAAACCGGCCTTTGGGGGCAGCCGGGGAGGTCCTCCATGGTCCCTGAGAGAACACCACCCCGAAGCGCTTTTCTCACGGTCTTGGGAGCATTGTGCGCGGCTGGCGGGAACAGCGGGCATGAGTGCTTGCAAACTGTCCTTTGGAGGCAGCCGGGGAGGTCTTCCAAGGGCCGGACTGATCACCACCCCAAAATGCTTTTCTCTCGGGCTTGGGAGCATTGTGCGCGGCTGTCGGGAACAACGGACATGAATGCTTGCAAACTGGCCTTTGGAGGCAGCCCGGGAGGTCTTCCAAGGGCCCGGAGAGAGCACCACCCCAAAATGCTTTTCTCCCGGGCTTGGGAGCATTGTGCGTGGCTGGCGGAAGCAGCGGGAATGAGTACTTACAAACCGGCCTTTGGAGGCAGCCGGGGAGGTCTTGAAAGTGCCCGGAGAGAGCACCACCCCGAAGCGCTTTTCTCCCGGGCTTGGGAACATTGTGCGCGGCTGGCGGGAACAGCAGGCAGGACTGCTTGCAAACTGGCCTTTGGAGGCAGCCGGGGAGGTCTTCCAAGGGCCCGGAGTGAGCACCACCCCAAAATGCTTTTCTCCCGGGCTTGGGAGCATTGTGCCCGGCTGGTGGGAACAGCAGGCAGGAGTGCTTGAAAACCGGCCTTTGGAGGCAGCTGGGGAGGTCTTCCAGGGCCCGGTGTGAGCACCACCCCAAAAAGCTTTTCTCCCGGGCTTGGGAGCATTGTGCGCGGCTGGTGGGAACAGCGGGCATGAGTGCTTGCAAACTGGCCACTGGAGGCAGCCGGGGAGGTCTTCCAAGGGCCTGTAGAGAGCACCACCCCAAAATGCTTCTCTCCCGGGCTTGGGAGCATTGTGCGTGGCTGGCGGGAACAGCAGGAAGGAGTCCTTGCAAACCGGCCTTTGGAGGCAGCCGGGGAGGTCTTCCAAGGGCCTGTAGAGAGCACCACCCCGAAGCGCTTTTCTCCCGGGCTTGGGAGCATTGTGCGCAGGTGGCGGGAACAGCAGGCAGGAGTGCTTGAAAACCGTCCTTTGGAGGCAGCCGGGGAGGTCTTCCAGGGCCCGGTGTGAGCACCACCCCAAAAAGCTTTTCTCCCGGGCTTGGGAGCATTGTGCGCGGCTGGCGGGAACAGCAGGCAGGAGTGCTTGAAAACCGGCCTTTGCAGGCAGCTGGGGAGGTCTTCCAGGGCCCGGTGTGAGCACCACCCCAAAAAGCTTTTCTCCCGGGCTTGGGAGCATTGTGCGCGGCTGGTGGGAACAGCGGACATGAGTGCTTGCAAACTGGCCATTGGAGGCAGCCGGGGAGGTCTTCCAAGGGCCCGGAGTGAGCACCACCCCAAAATGCTTTTCTCCCGGGCTTGGGAGCATTGTGCGTGGCTGGCGGGAACAGCAGGAAGGAGTCCTTGCAAACCGGCCTTTGGAGGCAGCCGGGGAGGTCTTCCAAGGGCCTGTAGAGAGCACCACCCCGAAGCGCTTTTCTCCCGCGCTTGGGAGCATTCTGCGCGGGTGGCGGGAACAGCAGGCAGGAGTGCTTGAAAACCGTCCTTTGGAGGCAGCCGGGGAGGTCTTCCAGGGCCCGGTGTGAGCACCACCCCAAAATGCTTTTCTCCCGGGCTTGGGAGCATTGTGCGCGGATGGCGGGAACAGCAGGAAGGAGTCCTTGCAAACCGGCCTTTGGAGGCAGCCGGGGAGGTCTTCCAAGGGCCTGTAGAGAGCACCACCCCGAAGCGCTTTTCTCCCGGGCTTGGGAGCATTGTGCGCGGGTGGCGGGAACAGCAGGCAGGAGTGCTTGAAAACCGTCCTTTGGAGGCAGCCGGGGAGGTCTTCCAGGGCCCGGTGTGAGCACCACCCCAAAATGCTTTTCTCCCGGGCTTGGGAGCATTGTGCGCGGGTGGCGGGAACAGCGAGTCGGAGTGCTTCCAAACCGGCCTTTGGGGGCACCCCGGGAGGTCTTCCATGGGCACGGAGAGAACACCACCCCGAAGCGCTTTTCTCCGGGGTTTTGGAGGATTGTGCGTGGCTGGCGGGAACAGCGAGTGGGAGTGCTTGCAAACCGGCCTTTGGGGGCAGCCAGGGAGGTCCTCCATTGGCACGGAGAGAACACCACCCCGAAGCGCTTTTCTCCCGGGCTTGGGAGCATTGTGCGAGGCTGGCGGGAACAGCGGGCGGGAGTGCTTGCAAACCGGCCTTTGGAGGCAGCTTGGGAGGTCTTCCAAGGGCCCGGAGAGAGCACCATACCGAAGCACTTTTCTCACGGAATTGGGAGCATTGTTCGCGGCTGTCGGGAACAGAGGACATGAGTGCTTGCAAACCGGCCTTTAGAGGCAGCCGGGGAGTCTTCCAAGGGCCCGGAGAGAGACCACCTCAAAATGCTTTTCTCCCGGGCTTGGGAGCATTGTGTGCGGCTGGCGGGTCAGCGGGAGGGAGTTCTTGAAAACCAGCCTTTGGAGGCAGCCGGGGAGGTCTTCCAAGGGCCGGGAGAGAGCACCACCCCGAAGCGCTTTTCTCCCGGGCTTGGGAGCATTGTGCGCGGCTGGTGGGAACAGCGGGATTGAGTGCTTGCAAACCGGCCTTTGGAGGCAGCCGGGGAGGTCTTCCAAGGGCCGGGAGAGAGCACCACCCCGAAGCGCTTTTCTCCTAGGCTTGGGAGCATTGTGCGCGGCTGGCGGGAACAGCGGGCATGAGTGCTTGCAAACCGGCCTTTGGAGACAAACGGGGAGGTCTTCCAAGGGCCCATAGAGAGCACCACCCCGAAGCGCTTTTCTCCCGTGATTGGGAGCATTGTGTGCGGCTGGCGGGACAGCGGGAGGGAGTACTTGAAATCCAGCCTTTGGAGGCAGCCGGGGAGGTCTTCCAAGGGCCGGGAGAGAGCACCACCCTGAAGGGCTTTTCTCCTGGGCTTGGAGCATTTGCACGGATGGCGGGAACAGTGAGTGGGAGTGCTTGCAAACCGGCATTTGGGGGCAGCCCAGGAGGTCTTTCTTGGGTCCAGAGAGAACACCACCCCGAAACGCTTTTCTCCCGGGCTTGGGAGCATTGTGCGCGGGTGGCGGGAACAGCAGGCAGAAGTGCTTGCAAACCGGCCTTGGAGGCAGCCGGGGAGGTCTTCCAAAGCCCGGAGTGAGCACCACCCCAAAATGCTTTTCTCCCGGGCTTGGGAGCATTGTCCGCAGCTGGCGTGAACAGCGGGATTGAGTGCTTGCAAACCAGCCTTTGGAGGCAGCCGGGGAGGTCTATCAGTGGGAGAGGGCCGGTTGTGCTCAGAGGCCCCACAAGCCAGGGGCAGGACCCAGCAGGGCCCCTGCCCCTGGCCAGCCTTGCCCAGCCCTTCCTGGCCTCCGGGGGTACTGCCCCACCAAGGGGCAGGCTGCGGGAACTGGGTCCAGACATGCTCGGGCGCCTCCCCTGGCTCATCCCCTCTGGTGCCTTTCCCCTGGGCCTAGGCCTCGGTTGAGGCCTCCTTGGAGAGGAGGTTGCTGGCAGGGGCTGTCTCCACACTGCAAGGTGCTGGAGCTCAGAGGGCCTCGTCAGAGTGAAGGGACCAGCGAGTGGCTGGATGCCCAAGAAGTCTTTGGCCCAGCAGCCTCAGGGCAGCAGGGAGAGCAAGAGGCCCAACTTGCCCCTAGGTCGGCTCTGCCCCTTCCCACAGAGGCGGCCAACCCAGCACCTGCCTGACAGACTCTGGCTCCCCCAAGCTCTCTGCCGGTGCAGGGGACAGGAACAGACGTGGGCATGTGGTTCTGCCTTGGCCTGGGAGTGTGTTCCCCCTGCCTTGCCCCCAGGCTCAGGGGCAAGGGCCCGGAGAGAGCACCACTCCGAAGTCCTTTTCTCCCGGGCTTGGGAGCATTGTGCGAGCCTGACGTGAACAGCGGGCGGGAGTGTTTGCAAACAGGACTTTGGAGGCAGCCGGGGAGGTCTTCCAGTGGGAGAGGGCCGGTTGTGTTCAGAGGCCCCACAGGCCAGGGGCAGGACCCAGCAGGGCCCCTGCCCCTGGCCAGACTTGCCCAGACCTTCCTGGCCTCCGGGGGTACTGCCCCACCAAGGGGCAGGCTGCGGAGACTGGGTCCAGACATGTCCGTGCGCCTCCCCAGGATCATCCCCGCTGGTGCCTTTCCCCTGGGTGTAGTCCTCGGTTGAGGCCTCTTTGGAGAGGAGGTTGCTGGCAGGGGCTGTCTCCACACTGCAAGGTGCTGGAGCTCAGAGGGCCTCGTCAGAGGGAAGGCACCAGCAAAGGGCTGGATGCCCAAGACCTCTTTGACCCAGCAGCCTCAGGGCAGCAGGGAGAGCAAGAGGCCCAACTTGCCCCTAGGTCGGCTCTGCCCCGTCCCACACAGGCAGCCAGCCCAGCCGCAGCCTGGCAGTCTCTGGCTCCCCCGAGCTCTCTGCCGGTGTAGGGGGCAGGAACAGACGTGTGCATGTCGTTCTCCATTGGCCTGGGAGTGTGTTCCCCCTGACTGGCCCCAGGCTCAGGGGCAAGGGCCCGGAGAGAGCACCACCCCGAAGCGCTTTTCTCCCGGGCTTGGGAGCATTGTGCGTGCCTGGGGGAACAGCGGGTGGGAGTGCTTGCAAACCGTCTTTTGGAGGCAGACGGGGAGGTCTTCCAGCGGGAGAGTGCCGGTTGTGCTCAGACGCCCAACAGGCCAGGGGCAGGACCCAGCAGTGTCCCTGCCCCTGGCAGCCTTGCCGAGACCTTCCTGGCTTCCGGGGGTACTGCCCCACCAAGGGGCAGGCTGCGGGGACTGGGTCCAGACATGGCCGGGCGCCTCCCCAGGCTCATCCCCGCTGGTGCCTTTCCCCTAGGCCTAGGCCTCGGTTGAGGCCTCCTTGGAGAGGAGGTTGCTGGCAGGGGCTGTCTCCACACTGCAAGGTGCTGGAGCTCAGAGGGCCTCATCAGAGGGAAGGGACCAGCAAGGGGCTGGATGCCCAAGACCTCTTTGGCCCAGCAGCCTCAGGGCAGCAGGGAGAGGAAGAGGCCCAACTTGCCCCTAGGTCGGCTCTGCCCCTTCCCACACAGGCGGCCAGCCCAGCAGCTGCCTGACAGACTCTGGCTCCCCCGAGCTCTCTGCCGGTGCAGGGGGCAGGAACAGACGTGGGCATGTGGTTCTGACTTGTCCTGGGAGTGTGTTCCCCGTGCCTTGCCCCCAGGCTCAGGGGCAAGGGCCCGGAGAGAGCACCACCCCGAAGCGCTTTTCTCACGGGCTTGGGAGCATTGTGCGAGCCTGGCGTGAACAGCGGGCGGGAGTGTTTGCAAACAGGACTTTGGAGGCAGCCGTGGAGGTCTTCCAGTGGGAGAGGGCCGGTTGTGCTCAGAGGCCTCACAGGCCAGGGGCAGGACCCAGCAGGTCCCCTGCCCCTGGCCAGCCTTGCCCAGACCTTCCTGGCCTCCGGGGGTACTGCCCCACCAAGGGGCAGGCTGCGGGGACTGGGTCCAGACATGCCTGGGCGCCTCCCCAGGCTCATCCCCGCTGGTGCCTTTCCCCTGGGCATAGGCCTCGGTTGATGCCTCCTTGGAGAGGAGGTTGCTGGCAGGGGCTGTCTCCACACTGCAAGGTGCTGGAGCTCAGAGGGCCTCGTCAGCGGGAAGGGACCAGCAAGGGGCTGGATGCCCAAGACCTCTTTGGCCCAGCAGCCTCAGGGCAGCAGGGAGAGCAAGAGGCCCAACTTGCCCCTAGGTCGGCTCTGCCCCTTCCCACACAGGCAGCCAACCCAGCAGCTGCCTGACAGACTCTGGCTCCCCCGAGCTCTCTGCCGGTGCAGGGGTCAGGAACAGACGTGTGCATGTGGTTCTGCCTTGGTCTGGGAGTGTGGACCCACTGCCTGGACCCCAGGCTCAGGGGCAAGGGCCCGGAGAGAGCAACACCCCGAAGCGCTTTTCTCCTGGCCTTGGGAGCGTTGTGCGTGCCTGGCGGGAACAGCGGGCGGGAGTGCTTGCAAACCGGCCTTTCGAGGCAGACGGGGAGGTCTTCCAGCGGGAGAGTGCCGGTTGTGCTCAGACGCCCCACAGGCCAGGGGCAGGACCCAGCAGGGACCCTGCCCCTGGCAGCCTTGCCGAGACCTTCCTGGCCTCCGGGGGTACTGCCCCACCAAGGGGCAGGCTGCGGGGACTGGGTCCAGACATGCCCGGGCGCCTCCCCAGGCTCATCCCCGCTGGTGCCTTTCCCCTGGGCCTAGGCCTCGGTTGAGGCCTCCTTGGAGAGGAGGTTGCTGGCAGGGGCTGTCTCCACACTGCAAGGTGCTGGAGCTCAGAGGGCCTCGTCAGAGGGAAGGGACCAGCAAGGGGCTGGATGCCCAAGACCTCTTTGGCCCAGCAGCCTCAGGGCAGCAGGGAGAGCAAGAGGCCCAACTTGCCCCTAGGTTGGCTCTGCCCCTTCCCACACAGGCGGCCAGCCCAGCAGCTGCCTGACAGACTCTGGCTCCCCCGAGCTCTCTGCCGGTGCAGGGGGCAGATCAGACGTGTGCATGTGGTTCTGCCTTTTTCTGGGAGTGTGGACACCCTGCCTTGCCCCCAGGCTCAGGGGCAAGGGCCCGGAGAGAGCACCACCCTGAAGCGCTTTTCTCCCGGGCTTGGGAGCATTGTGCACGCCTGCTGGGAACAGTGGGCGGGAGCGCTTGCAAACCGGCCTTTGGAGGCAGCCGGGGAGGTCTTCCAGTGGGAGAGGGCCGGTTGTGCTCAGAGGCCCCACAGGCCAGGGGCAGGACGCAGCAGGGCCCCTGCCCCTGGCCAGCCTTGCCCAGACCTTCCTGGCCTCCGGGGGTACTGCCCCACCAAGGGGCAGGCTGCGGGGCCTGGGTCCAGACATGCCCGGGCGCCTCCCCAGGCTCATCCCCGCTGGTGCCTTTCCCCTGGGCCTAGGCCTCGGTTGAGGCCTCCTTGGAGAGGAGGTTGCTGGCAGGGGCTGTCTCCACACTGCAAGGTGCTGGAGCTCAGAGGGCCTCGTCAGAGGGAAGGGACCAGTAAGGGGCTGGATGCCCAAGACGTCTTTGGCCCAGCAGCCTCAGGGCAGCAGGGAGAGCAAGAGGCCCAACTTGCCCCTAGGGCGGCTCTGCCCCTTCCCACACAGGCGGCCAACCCAGCAGCTGCCTGACAGACTCTGGCTCCCCCAAGCTCTCTGCCGGTGAAGGGGACAGGAACAGACGTGGGCATGTGGTTCTGCCTTGGCCTGGGAGTGTGTTCCCCCTGCCTTGCCCCCAGGCTCAGGGGCAAGGGCCCGGAGAGAGCACCACCCCGAAGCGCTTTCCTCACGGGCTTGGGAGCATTGTGCGAGCCTGGCGAGAACAGCGGGCGGGAGTGTTTGCAAACAGGACTTTGGAGGCAGCCGTGGAGGTCTTCCAGAGGGAGAGGGCCGGTTGTGCTCAGAGGCCTCACAGGCCAGGGGCAGGACCCAGCAGGTCCCCTGCCCCTGGCCAGCCTTGCCCAGACCTTCCTGGCCTCCGGGGGTACTGCCCCACCAAGGGGCAGGCTGCGGGGACTGGGTCCAGACATGCCTGGGCGCCTCCCCAGGCTCATCCCCGCTGGTGCCTTTCCCCTGGGCATAGGCCTCGGTTGATGCCTCCTTGGAGAGGAGGTTGCTGGCAGGGGCTGTCTCCACACTGCAAGGTGCTGGAGCTCAGAGGGCCTCGTCAGCGGGAAG
The DNA here is from genome assembly GCF_033118175.1 of Dama dama. Classification (NCBI taxonomy): domain Eukaryota; kingdom Metazoa; phylum Chordata; class Mammalia; order Artiodactyla; family Cervidae; genus Dama; species Dama dama. The sequence continues at coordinate 1,292,511 of NW_026870970.1, forward strand.
GGACCAGCAAGGGGCTGGATGCCCAAGACCTCTTTGGCCCAGCAGCCTCAGGGCAGCAGGGAGAGCAAGAGGCCCAACTTGCCCCTAGGTCGGCTCTGCCCCTTCCCACATAGGCAGCCAACCCAGCAGCTGCCTGACAGACTCTGGCTCCCCCGAGCTCTCTGCCGGTGCAGGGGTCAGGAACAGACGTGTGCATGTAGTTCTGCCTTGGTCTGGGAGTGTGGACCCACTGCCTGGACCCCAGCCTCAGGGGCAAGGGCCCGGAGAGAGCAACACCCCGAAGCGCTTTTTTCCTGGCCTTGGGAGCGTTGTGCGTGCCTGGCGGAACAGCGGGCGGGAGTGTTGGCAAACCCGCCTTTGGAGGCAGCCGGGGAGGTCTTCCAGTGGGAGAGGGCCGGTTGTGCTCAGAGGACCCACAGGCCAGGGGCAGGACCCAGCAGGGACCCTGCCCCTGGCCAGCCTTGCCCAGACCTTCCTGGCCTCCGGGGGTACTGCCCCACCAAAGGGCAGGCTGCGGGGACTGGGTCCAGACATGCCCGGGCGCCTCCCCAGGCTCATCCCCGCTGGTGCCTTTCCCCTGTGCCTAGGCCTCGGTTGAGGCCTCCTTGGAGAGGAGGTTGCTGGCAGGGGCTGTCTCCACACTGCAAGGTGCTGGAGCTCAGAGGGCCTCGTCAGAGGGAAGGGACCAGCAAGGGGCTGGATGCCCAAGACGTCTTTGGCCCAGCAGCCTCAGGGCAGCAGGGAGAGCAAGAGGCCCAACTTGCCCCTAGGTCGGCTCTGCCCCTTCCCACACAGGCGGCCAGCCCAGCAGCTGCCTGACAGACTCTGGCTCCCCCCAGCTCTCTGCCGGTGGAGGGGGCAGGAACAGACGTGTGCATGTTGTTGTGCCTTGGCCTGGGACTGTGGATCCCCTGCCTGGCCCCCAGGCTCAGGGGCAAGGGCCCGGAGAGACCACCACCCCGAAGCGCTTTTCTCCCGGGCTTGGGAGCATTGTGCGCGCCTGGCGGGAACAGTGGGCGGGAGTGCTTCCAAACCGGCCTTTGGAGGCAGCCGGGGAGGTCTTCCAGTGGGAGAGGGCCGGTTGTGCTCAGAGGCCCCACAGGCCAGGGGCAGGACCCAGCAGGGCCCCTGCCCCTGGCCAGCCTTGCCCAGACCTTCCTGGCCTCCGGGGGTACTGCCCCACCAAGGGGCAGGCTGCGGGGACAGGGTCCAGACATGCCCGGGCGCCTCCCCTGGCTCAACCCCGCTGGTGCCTTTCCCCTGGGCCTAGGCCTCGGTTGAGGCCTCCTTGGAGAGGAGATTGCTGGCAGGGGCTGTCTCCACACTGCAAGGTGCTGGAGCTCAGAGGGCCTCGTCAGAGGGAAGGGACCAGTAAGGGGCTGGATGCCCAAGACGTCTTTGGCCCTGCAGCCTCAGGGCAGCAGGGAGAGCAAGAGGCCCAACTTGCCCCTAGGTCGGCTCTGCCCCTTCCCACACAGGCGGCCAGCCCAGCACCTGCCTGAGAGACTCTGGCTCCCCCGAGCTCTCTGCCGGTGCAGGGGACAGGACCAGACGTGTGCATGTGTTTCTGCCTTGGTCTGGGAGTGTGTTCCCCCTGCCTTGCCCACAGGCTCAGGGGCAAGGGCCCGGAGAGAGCACCACCCCGAAGCGCTTTTCTCCCGGGCTTGGGAGCATTGTGCGTGCCTGGCGGGAAGAGCGGGCAGGAGTGTTGGCAAACTGGCCTTTGGAGGCAGCCGGGGAGGTCTTCCAGTGGGAGAGGGCCGTTTGTGCTCAGAGGCCCCACAGGCCATGGGGAGGACCCAGCAGGGCCCCTGCCCCTGGCCAGCCTTGCCCAGACCTTCCTGGCCTCCGGGGGTACTGCCCCACCAAGGGGCAGGCTGCGGGGACTGGGTCCAGACATGCCCGGGCGCCTCCCCAGGCTCATCCCCGCTGGTGCCTTTCCCCTGGGCCTAGGCCTCGGTTGAGGCCTCCTTGGATAGGATGTTGCTGGCAGGGGCTGTCTCCACACTGCAAGGTGCTAGAGCTCAGAGGGCCTCGTCAGAGGGAAGGGACCAGCAAGGGGCTGGATGCCCAAGACCTCTTTGGCCCAGCAGCCTCAGGGCAGCAGGGAGAGCAAGAGGCCCAACTTGCCCCTAGGTCGGCTCTGCCCCTTCCCACACAGGCGGCCAGCCCAGCAGCTGCCTGACAGACTCTGGCTCCCCCGAGCTCTCTGCCGGTGCAGGGGTCAGGAACAGACGTGTGCATGTGGTTCTGCCTTGGTCTGGGAGTGTGGACCAACTGCCTGGCCCCCAGGCTCAGGGGCAAGGGCCCGAGGAGAGCACCACCCCGAAGTGCTTTTCTCCCGGGCTTGGGAGCATTGTGCGTGCCTGGCGGGAACAGCGGGCGGGAGTGTTGGCAAACTGGCCTTTGGAGTCAGCCGGGGAGTTCTTCCAGTGGGAGAGGGCCGGTTGTGCTCAGAGGCCCCACAGGCCAGGGGCAGGACCCAGCAGGGCCACTGCCCCTGGCCAGCCTTGCCCAGACCTTCCTGGCCTCCGGGGGTACTGCCCCACCAAGGGGCAGGCTGCGGGGACTGGGTCCAGACATGCCTGGGCGCCTCCCCAGGCTCATCCCCGCTGGTGCCTTTCCCCTGGGCATAGGCCTCGGTTGATGCCTCCTTGGAGAGGAGGTTGCTGGCAGGGGCTGGCTCCACACTGCAAGGTGCTGGAGCTCAGAGGGCCTCGTCAGAGGGAAGGGACCAGCAAGGGGCTGGATGCCCAAGACCTCTTTGGCCCAGCAGCCTCAGGGCAGCAGGGAGAGCAAGAGGCCCAACTTGCCCCTAGGTCGGCTCTGCCCCTTCCCACACAGGCAGCCAACCCAGCAGCTGCCTGACAGACTCTGGCTCCCCCGAGCTCTCTGCCGGTGCAGGGGTCAGGAACAGACGTGTGCATGTGGTTCTGCCTTGGTCTGGGAGTGTGGACCCACTGCCTGGACCCCAGGCTCAGGGGCAAGGGCCCGGAGAGAGCAACACCCCGAAGCGCTTTTCTCCTGGCCTTGGGAGCGTTGTGCGTGCCTGGCGGGAACAGCGGGCGGGAGTGTTGGCAAACCCGCCTTTGGAGGCAGCCGGGGAGGTCTTCCAGTGGGAGAGGGCCGGTTGTGCTCAGAGGCCCCACAGGCCAGGGGCAGGAACCAGCAGGGACGCTGCCCCTGGCCAGCCTTGCCCAGACCTTCCTGGCCTCCGGAGGTACTGCCCCACCAAGGGGCAGGCTGCGGGGACTGGGTCCTGATATGCCCGTGCGCCTCCACTGGCTCATCCCTGCTGGTGCCTTTCCCCTGGGCCTAGGCCTAGGTTGAGGCCTCCTTGGAGAGGAGGTTGCTGGCAGGGGCTGTCTCCACACTGCAAGGTGCTGGAGCTCAGAGGGCCTCGTCAGAGGGAAGGGACCAGCAAGGGGCTGGATGCCCAAGACCTCTTTGGCCCAGCAGCCTCAGGGCAGCAGGGAGAGCAAGAGGCCCAACTTGCCCCTAGGTCGGCTCTGCCCCTTCCCACACAGGCGGCCAGCCCAGCAGCTGCCTGACAGACTCTGGCTCCCCCCAGCTCTCTGCCGGTGGAGGGGGCAGGAACAGACGTGTGCATGTTGTTGTGCCTTGGCCTGGGACTGTGGATCCCCTGCCTGGCCCCCAGGCTCAGGGGCAAGGGCCCGGAGAGACCACCACCCCGAAGCGCTTTTCTCCCGGGCTTGGGAGCATTGTGCGTGCCTGGCGGGAAGAGCGGGCAGGAGTGTTGGCAAACTGGCCTTTGGAGGCAGCCGGGGAGGTCTTCCTGTGGGAGAGGGCCGGTTGTGCTCAGAGGCCCCACAGGCCATGGGGAGGACCCAGCAGGGCCCCTGCCCCTGGCCAGCCTTGCCCAGATCTTCCTGGCCTCCGGGGGTACTGCCCCACCAAGGGGCAGGCTGCGGGGACTGGGTCCAGACATGCCCGGGCGCCTCCCCAGGCTCATCCCCGCTGATGCCTTTCCCCTGGGCCTAGGCCTCGGTTGAGGCCTCCTTGGAGAGGAGGTTGCTGGCAGGGGCTGTCTCCACACTGCAAGGTGCTGGAGCTCAGAGGGCCTCGTCAGAGGGAAGGGACCAGCAAGGGGCTGGATGCCCAAGACCTCTTTGGCCCAGCAGCCTCAGGGCAGCAGGGAGAGCAAGAGGCCCAACTTGCCCCTAGGTCGGCTCTGCCCCTTCCCACACAGGCGGCCAGCCCAGCAGCTGCCTGACAGACTCTGGCTCCCCCGAGCTATCTGCCGGTGCAGGGGTCAGGAACAGACGTGTGCATGTGGTTCTGCCTTGGTCTGGGAGTGTGGACCAACTGCCTGGCCCCCAGGCTCAGGGGCAAGGGCCCGAGGAGAGCACCACCCCGAAGCGCTTTTCTCCCGGGCTTGGGAGCATTGTGCGTGCCTGGCGGGAACAGCGGGCGGGAGTGTTGGCAAACTGGCCTTTGGAGGCAGCCGGGGAGTTCTTCCAGTGGGAGAGGGCCGGTTGTGCTCAGAGGCCCCACAGGCCAGGGGCAGGACCCAGCAGGGCCCCTGCCCCTGGCCAGCCTTGCCCAGACCTTCCTGGCCTCCGGGGGTACTGCCCCACCAAGGGGCAGGCTGCGGGGACTGGGTCCAGACATGCCCGGGCGCCTCCCCAGGCTCATCCCCGCTGGTGCCTTTCCCCTGGGCCTAGGCCTCGGTTGAGGCCTCCTTGGAGAGGAGGTTGCTGGCAGGGGCTGTCTCCACACTGCAAGGTGCTGGAGCTCAGAGGGCCTCGTCAGAGGGAAGGGACCAGCAAGGGGCTGGATGCCCAAGACCTCTTTGGCCCAGCAGCCTCAGGGCAGCAGGGAGAGCAAGAGGCCCAACTTGCCCCTAGGTCGGCTCTGCCACTTCCCACACAGGCGGCCAGCCCAGCAGCTGCCTGACAGACTCTGGCTCCCCCGAGCTCTCTGCCGGTGCAGGGGGCAGGTCAGACGTGTGCATGTGGTTCTGCCTTGGCCTGGGAGTGTGGACACCCTGCCTTGCCCCCAGGCTCAGGGGCAAGGGCCCAGAGAGAGCACCACCCTGAAGCGCTTTTCTTCCGGGCTTAGGAGCATTGTGCCCGCCTGCTGGTAACAGTGGCCGGGAGCGCTTGCAAACCAGCCTTTGGAGGCAGCCGGGGAGGTCTTCCAGTGGGAGAGGGCCGGTTGTGCTCAGAGGCCCCACAGGCCAGGGGCAGGACGCAGCAGGGCCCCTGCCCCTGGCCAGCCTTGCCCAGACCTTCCTGGCCTCCGGGGGTACTGCCCCACCAAGGGGCAGGCTGCGGGGACTGGGTCCAGACATGCTCGGGCGCCTCCCCAGGCTCATCCCCGCTGGTGCCTTTCCCCTGGGCCTAGGCCTCGGTTGAGGCCTCCTTGGAGAGGAGGTTGCTGGCAGGGGCTGTCTCCACACTGCAAGGTGCTGGAGCTCAGAGGGCCTCGTCAGAGGGAAGGGACCAGTAAGGGGCTGGATGCCCAAGACGTCTTTGGCCCAGCAGCCTCAGGGCAGCAGGGAGAGCAAGAGGCCCAACTTGCCCCTAGGGCGGCTCTGCCCCTTCCCACACAGGCGGCCAACCCAGCAGCTGCCTGACAGACTCTGGCTACCCCAAGCTCTCTGCCGGTGCAGGGGACAGGAACAGACGTGGGCATGTGGTTCTGCCTTGGCCTGGGAGTGTGTTCCCCATGCCTTGCCCCCAGGCTCAGGGGCAAGGGCCCGGAGAGAGCACCACCCCGATGCGCTTTTCTCCCGGGCTTGGGAGCATTGTGCAAGTCTGGCGTGAACAGCGGGTGGGAGTGTTGGCAAACAGGACTTTGGAGGCAGCCGGGGAGGTCTACCAGTGGGAGAGGGCCGGTTGTGCTCAGAGGCCCCACAGGCCAGGGGCAGGACCCAGCAGGTCCCCTGCCCCTGGCCAGCCTTTCCCAGACCTTCCTGGCCTCCGGGGGTACTGCCCCACCAAGGGGCAGGCTGCGGGGACTGGGTCCAGACATGCCTGGGCGCCTCCCCAGGCTCATCCCCGCTGGTGCCTTTCCCCTGGTCCTAGGTCTCGGTTGAGGCCTCCTTGGAGAGGAGGTTGCTGGCAGGGGCTGTCTCCACACTGCAAGGTGCTGGAGCTCAGAGGGCCTCGTCAGAGGGAAGGGACAAGCAAAGGGCTGGATGCCCAAGACCTCTTTGGCCCAGCAGCCTCAGGGCAGCAGGGAGAGCAAGAGGCCCTACTTGCCCCTAGGTCGGCTCTGCCCCTTCCCACAAAGGCGGCCAGCCCAGCAGCTGCCTGACAGACTCTGGCTCCCCCGAGCTCTCTGCCGGTGCAGGGGTCAGGAACAGACGTGTGCATGTGGTTCTGCCTTGGCCTGGGAGTGTGGTCCCCCTGCCTGGACCCCAGTCTCAGGGGCAAGGGCCCGGAGAGAGCACCACCCCGAAGCGCTTTTCTCCCGGGCTTGGGAGCATTGTGCGCGCTTGGTGGGAAGAGTGGGCGGGAGTGCGTGCAAAACGGCCTTTGGAGGCAGCCGGGGAGGTCTTCCAGTGGGAGAGGCCCGGTTGTGCTCAGAGGCCCCACAGGCCAGGGGCAGGACCCAGCAGGTCCCCTGCCCTGGTCAGCCTTGCCCAGACCTTCCTGGCCTCCAGGGGTACTGCCCCACCAAGGGGCAGGCTGCGGGGACTGGGTCCAGACATGCCCGGGCGCCTCCCCAGGCTCATCCCCGCTGGTGCCTTTCCCCTGGGCCTAGGCCTCGGTTGAGGCCTCCTTGGAGAGGAGGTTGCTGGCAGGGGCTGTCTCCACACTGCAAGGTGCTGGAGCTCAGAGGGCCTCGTCAGAGGGAAGGGACCAGCAAGGGGCTGGATGCCCAAGACCTCTTTGGCCCAGCAGCCTCAGGGCAGCAGGGAGAGGAAGAGGCCCAACTTGCCCCTAGGTCGGCTCTGCCCCTTCCCACACAGGCGGCCAGCCCAGCAGCTGCCTGACAGACTCTGGCTCCCCCGAGCTCTCTGCCGGTGCAGGGGTCAGGAACAGACGTGTGCATGTGGTTCTGCCTTGGTCTGGGAGTGTGGACCCACTGCCTGGCCCCCAGGCTCAGGGGCAAGGGCCCCGAGAGAGCACCACCCCGAAGCGCTTTTCTCCCGGGCTTGGGAGCATTGTGCGAGCCTGGCGTGAACAGCGGGCGGGAGTGTTTGCAAACAGGACTTTGGAGGCAGCTGGGGAGGTCTTCCAGTGGGAGAGGGCCGGTTGTGCTCAGAGGCCTCACAGGCCAGGGGCAGGACCCAGCAGGGACCCTGCCCCTGGCCAGCCTTGCCCAGACCTTCCTGGCCTCCGGGGGTACTGCCCCACCAAGGGGCAGGCTGCGGGGACTGGGTCCAGACATGTCCGTGCGCCTCCCCAGGATCATCCCCGCTGGTGCTTTTCCCCTGGGCGTAGGCCTCGGTTGAGGCCTCTTTGGAGAGGAGGTTGCTGGCAGGGGCTGTCTCCACACTGCAAGGTGCTGGAGCTCAGAGGGCCTCGTCAGAGGGAAGGGACCAGCAAAGGGCTGGATGCCCAAGACCTCTTTGACCCAGCAGCCTCAGGGCAGCAGGGAGAGCAAGAGGCCCAACTTGCCCCTAGGTCGGCTCTGCCCCGTCCCACACAGGCAGCCAGCCCAGTAGCAGCCTGGCAGTCTCTGGCTCCCCCGAGCTCTCTGCCGGTGTAGGGGGCAGGAACAGACGTGTGCATGTCGTTCTGCCTTGGCCTGGGAGTGTGTTCCAACTCCCTGGCCCCAAGGCTCAGGGGCAAGGGCCCGAGGAGAGCACCACCCCGAAGCGCTTTTCTCCCGGGCTTGGGAGCATTGTGCCTGCCTGGCGGGAACAGCGGGAAGGAGTGCTTGCAAACCGGCCTTTGGAGGCAGACGGGGAGGTCTTCCAGCGGGAGAGTGCCGGTTGTGCTCAGACGCCCCACAGGCCAGGGGCACGACCCAGCAGGGCCCCTGCCCCTCGCAGCCTTGCCCAGACCTTCCTGGCCTCCGGGGGTACTGCCCCACCAAGGGGCAGGCTGCGGGGACTGGGTCCAGACATGCCCTTGCGCCTCCACTGGCTCATCCCCGCTGGTGCCTTTCCCCTGGGCCTAGGCCTCGGTTGAGGCCTCCTTGGAGAGGAGGTTGCTGGCAGGGGCTGTCTCCACACTGCAAGGTGCTGGAGCTCAGAGGGCCTCGTCAGAGGGAAGGGACCAGTAAGGGGCTGGATGCCCAAGACGTCTTTGGCCCAGCAGCCTCAGGGCAGCAGGGAGAGGAAGAGGCCCAACATGCCCCTAGGTCGGCTCTGCCCCTTCCCACACAGGCAGCCAACCCAGCAGTTGCCTGACAGACTCTGGCTCCCCCGAGCTCTCTGCCGGTGCAGGGGTCAGGAACAGACGTGTGCATGTGGTTCTGCCTTGGTCTGGGAGTGTGGACCCACTGCCTGGACCCCAGGCTCAGGGGCAAGGGCCCGGAGAGGGCAACACCCCGAAGCGCTTTTCTCCCGGGCTTGGGAGCATTGTGCGTGCCTGGCGGGAACAGCGGGCGGGAGTGTTGGCAAACCGGCCTTTGGAGGCAGCCGGGGAGTTCTTCCAGTGGGAGAGGGCCGGTTGTGCTCAGAGGCCCCACAGGCCAGGGTCAGGACCCAGCAGGGCCCCTGCCCCTGGCCAGCCTTGCCCAGACCTTCCTGGCCTCCGGGGGTACTGCCCCACCAAGGGGCAGGCTGCGGGGACTGGGTCCAGACATGCCCGTGCGCCTCCACTGGCTCATCCCCGCTGGTGCCTTTCCCCTGGGCCTAGGCCTCGGTTGAGGCCTCCTTGGAGAAGAGGTTGCTGGCAGGGGCTGTCTCCACACTGCAAGGTGCTGGAGCTCAGAGGGCCTCGTCAGAGGGAAGGGACCAGCAAGGGGCTGGATGCCCAAGACCTCTTTGGCCCAGCAGCCTCAGGGCAGCAGGGAGAGCAAGAGGCCCAACTTGCCCCTAGGTCGGCTCTGCCCCTTCCCACACAGGCGGCCAGCCCAGCAGCTGCCTGACAGACTCTGGCTCCCCCGAGCTCTCTGCCGGTGGAGGGGGCAGGAACAGACGTGTGCATGTGGTTCTGCCTTGGCCTGGGACTGTGGATCCCCTGCCTGGCCCCCAGGCTCAGGTCCAGGGGCCCGGAGAGACCACCACCCCGAAGCGCTCTTCTCCCGGTCTTGGGAGCATTGTGCGCGCCTGGCGGGAACAGTGGGCGGGAGTGCTTGCAAACCGGCCTTTGGAGGCAGCCGGGGAGGTCTTCCAGTGGGCAAGGGCCGGTTGTGCTCAGAGGCCCCACAGGCCAGGGGCAGGACCCAGCAGGGCCCCTGCCCCTGGCCAGCCTTGCCCAGACCTTCCTGGCCTCCGGGGGTACTGCCCCACCAAGGGGCAGGCTGCGGGGACAGGGTCCAGACATGCCCGGGCGCCTCCCCTGGCTCAACCCCGCTGGTGCCTTTTCCCTGGGCCTAGGCCTCGGTTCAGGCCTCCTTGGAGAGGAGATTGCTGGCAGGTGCTGTCTCCACACTGCAAGGTGCTGGAGCTCAGAGGGCCTCGTCAGAGGGAAGGGACAAGCAAGGGGCTGGATGCCCAAGACCTCTTTGGCCCAGCAGCCTCAGGGCAGCAGGGAGAGCAAGAGGCCCAACTTGCCCCTAGGTCGGCTCTGCCCCTTCCCACACAGGCGGCCAGCCCAGCAGCTGCCTGACAGACTCTGGCTCCCCCCAGCTCTCTGCCGGTGCAGGGGTCAGGAACAGACGTGTGCATGTGGTTCTGCCTTGGCCTGGGAGTGTGTTCCCCCTGCCTTGCCCCCAGGCTCAGGGGCAAGGGCCCGGAGAGAGCACCACCCCGAAGCGCTTTTCTCCCGGGCTTGGGAGCATTGTGCGTGCCTGGCGGGAACAGCGGGCGGGAGTGTTGGCAAACTGGCCTTTGGAGGCAGCCGGGGAGTTCTTCCAGTGGGAGAGGGCCGGTTGTGCTCAGAGGCCCCACAGGCCAGGGGCAGGACCCAGCAGGCCCCCTGCCCCTGGCCAGCCTTGCCCAGACCTTCCTGGCCTCCGGGGGTACTGCCCCACCAAGGGGCAGGCTGCGGGGACTGGGTCCAGACATGCCCGGGCGCCTCCCCAGGCTCATCCCCGCTGGTGCCTTTCCCCTGGGCCTAGGCCTCGGTTGAGGCCTCCTTGGAGAGGAGGTTGCTGGCAGGGGCTGTCTCCACACTGCAAGGTGCTGGAGCTCAGAGGGCCTCGTCAGAGGGAAGGGACCAGCAAGGGGCTGGATGCCCAAGACCTCTTTGGCCCAGCAGCCTCAGGGCAGCAGGGAGAGCAAGAGGCCCAACTTGCCCCTAGGTCGGCTCTGCCACTTCCCACACAGGCGGCCAGCCCAGCAGCTGCCTGACAGACTCTGGCTCCCCCGAGCTCTCTGCCGGTGCAGGGGGCAGGTCAGACGTGTGCATGTGGTTCTGCCTTGGCTTGGGAGTGTGGACACCCTGCCTTGCCCCCAGGCTCAGGGGCAAGGGCCCAGAGAGAGCACCACCCTGAAGCGCTTTTCTTCCGGGCTTAGGAGCATTGTGCCCGCCTGCTGGTAACAGTGGCCGGGAGCGCTTGCAAACCGGCCTTTGGAGGCAGCCGGGGAGGTCTTCCAGTGGGAGAGGGCCGGTTGTGCTCAGAGGCCCCACAGGCCAGGGGCAGGACCCAGCAGGGCCCCTGCCCCTGGCCAGTCTTACCCAGACCTTCCTGGCCTCCGGGGGTACTGCCCCACCAAGGGGCAGGCTGCGGGGACTGGGTCCAGACATGCTCGGGCGCCTCCCCTGGCTCATCCCCGCTGGTGCCTTTCCCCTGGGCCTAGGCCTCGGTTGAGGCCTCCTTGGAGAGGAGGTTGCTGGCAGGGGCTGTCTCCACACTGCAAGGTGCTGGAGCTCAGAGGGCCTCGTCAGAGGGAAGGGACCAGTAAGGGGCTGGATGCCCAAGACGTCTTTGGCCCAGCAGCCTCAGGGCAGCAGGGAGAGCAAGAGGCCCAACTTGCCCCTAGGGCGGCTCTGCCCCTTCCCACACAGGCGGCCAACCCAGCAGCTGCCTGACAGACTCTGGCTCCCCCAAGCTCTCTGCCGGTGCAGGGGACAGGAACAGACGTGGGCATGTGGTTCTGCCTTGGCCTGGGAGTGTGTTCCCCATGCCTTGCCCCCAGGCTCAGGGGCAAGGGCCCGGAGAGAGCACCACCCCGAAGCGCTTTTCTCCCGGGCTTGGGAGCATTGTGCGTGCCTGGCGGGAACAGCGGGCGGGAGTGCTTGCAAACCGGCCTTTCGAGGCAGACGGGGAGGTCTTCCAGCGGGAGAGTGCCGGTTGTGCTCAGACGCCCCACAGGCCAGGGGCAGGACCCAGCAGTGTCCCTGCCCCTGGCAGCCTTGCCCAGACCTTCCTGGCCTCCGGGGGTACTGCCCCACCAAGGGGCAGGCTGCGGGGACTGGGTCCAGACATGCCCGGGCGCCTCCCCAGGCTCATCCCCGCTGGTGCCTTTCCCCTGGGCCTAGGCCTCGGTTGAGGCCTCCTTGGAGAGGAGGTTGCTGGCAGGGGCTGTCTCCACACTGAAAGGTGCTGGAGCTCAGAGGGCCTCGTCAGAGGGAAGGGACCAGCAAGGGGCTGGATGCCCAAGACCTCTTTGGCCCAGCAGCCTCAGGGCAGCAGGGAGAGCAAGAGGCCCAACTTGCCCCTAGGTCGGCTCTGCCCCTTCCCACACAGGCGGCCAGCCCAGCAGCTGCCTGACAGACTCTGGCTCCCCCGAGCTCTCTGCCGGTGCAGGGGGCAGATCAGACGTGTGCATGTGGTTCTGCCTTGTCCTGGGAGTGTGGACACCCTGCCTTGCCCCCAGGCTCAGGGGCAAGGGCCCGGAGAGAGCACCACCCTGAAGCGCTTTTCTCCCGGGCTTGGGAGCATTGTGCACGCCTGCTGGGAACAGTGGGCGGGAGCGCTTGCAAACCGGCCTTGGAGGCAGCCGGGGAGGTCTTCCAGTGGGAGAGGGCCGTTTGTGCTCAGAGGCCCCACAGGCCAGGGGCAGGACGCAGCAGGGCCCCTGCCCCTGGCCAGCCTTGCCCAGACCTTCCTGGCCTCCGGGGGTACTGCCCCACCAAGGGGCAGGCTGCGGGGCCTGGGTCCAGACATGCCCGGGCGCCTCCCCAGGCTCATCCCCGCTGGTGCCTTTCCCCTGGGCCTAGGCCTCGGTTGAGGCCTCCTTGGAGAGGAGGTTGCTGGCAGGGGCTGTCTCCACACTGCAAGGTGCTGGAGCTCAGAGGGCCTCGTCAGCGGGAAGGGACCAGCAAGGGGCTGGATGCCCAAGACCTCTTTGGCCCAGCAGCCTCAGGGCAGCAGGGAGAGCAAGAGGCCCAACTTGCCCCTAGGTCGGCTCTGCCCCTTCCCACACAGGCAGCCAACCCAGCAGCTGCCTGACAGACTCTGGCTCCCCCGAGCTCTCTGCCGGTGCAGGGGTCAGGAACAGACGTGTGCATGTGGTTCGGCCTTGGTCTGGGAGTGTGGACCCACTGCCTGGACCCCAGGCTCAGGGGCAAGGGCCCGGAGAGAGCAACACCCCGAAGCGCTTTTCTCCTGGCCTTGGGAGCGTTGTGCGTGCCTGGCGGGAACAGCGGGCGGGAGTGTTGGCAAACCCGCCTTTGGAGGCAGCCGGGGAGGTCTTCCAGTGCGAGAGGGCCGGTTGTGCTCAGAGGCCCCACAGGCCAGGTGCAGGACCCAGCAGGGACCCTGCCCCTGGCCAGCCTTGCCCAGACCTTCCTGGCCTCCGGGGGTACTGCCCCACCAAGGGGCAGGCTGCAGGGACTGGGTCCTGATATGCCCGTGCGCCTCCACTGGCTCATCCCCGCTGGTGCCTTTCCCCTGTGCCTAGGCCTCGGTTGAGGCCTCCTTGGAGAGGAGGTTGCTGGCAGGGGCTGTCTCCACACTGCAAGGTGCTGGAGCTCAGAGGGCCTCGTCAGAGGGAAGGGACCAGCAAGGGGCTGGATGCCCAAGACCTCTTTGGCCCAGCAACCTCAGGGCAGCAGGGAGAGCAAGAGGCCCAACTTGCCCCTAGGTCGGCTCTGCCCCTTCCCACACAGGCGGCCAGCCCAGCAGCTGCCTGACAGACTCTGGCTCCCCCCAGCTCTCTGCCGGTGGAGGGGGCAGGAACAGACGTGTGCATGTTGTTGTGCCTTGGCCTGGGACTGTGGATCTCCTGCCTGGCCCCCAGGCTCAGGGGCAAGGGCCCGGAGAGACCACCACCCCGAAGCGCTTTTCTCCCGGGCTTGGGAGCATTGTGCGCGCCTGGCGGGAACAGTGGGCGGGAGTGCTTGCAAACAGGACTTTGGAGGCAGCCGGGGAGGTCTTCCAGTGGGAGAGGGCCGGTTGTGCTCAGAGGCCCCACAGGCCAGGGGCAGGACCCAGCAGGGCCCCTGCCCCTGGCCAGCCTTGCCCAGACCTTCCTGGCCTCCGGGGGTACTGCCCCACCAAGGGGCAGGCTGCGGGGACAGGGTCCAGACATGCCCGGGCGCCTCCCCTGGCTCAACCCCGCTGGTGCCTTTCCCCTGGGCCTAGGCCTCGGTTGAGGCCTCCTTGGAGAGGAGATTGCTGGCAGGGGCTGTCTCCACACTGCAAGGTGCTGGAGCTCAGAGGGCCTCGTCAGAGGGAAGGGACCAGTAAGGGGCTGGATGCCCAAGACGTCTTTGGCCCTGCAGCCTCAGGGCAGCAGGGAGAGCAAGAGTCCCAACTTGCCCCTAGGTCGGCTCTGCCCCTTCCCACACAGGCGGCCAGCCCAGCACCTGCCTGAGAGACTCTGGCTCCCCCGAGCTCTCTGCCGGTGCAGGGGACAGGACCAGACGTGTGCATGTGTTTCTGCCTTGGTCTGGGAGTGTGTTCCCCCTGCCTTGCCCACAGGCTCAGGGGCAAGGGCCCGGAGAGAGCACCACCCCGAAGCGCTTTTCTCCCGGGCTTGGGAGCATTGTGCGTGCCTGGCGGGAAGAGCGGGCAGGAGTGTTGGCAAACTGGCCTTTGGAGGCAGCCGGGGAGGTCTTCCAGTGGGAGAGGGCCGGTTGTGCTCAGAGGCCCCACAGGCCATGGGGAGGACCCAGCAGGGCCCCTGCCCCTGGCCAGCCTTGCCCAGATCTTCCTGGCCTCCGGGGGTACTGCCCCACCAAGGGGCAGGCTGCAGGGACTGGGTCCAGACATGCCCGGGCGCCTCCCCAGGCTCATCCCCGCTGGTGCCTTTCCCCTGGGCCTAGGCCTCGGTTGAGGCCTCCTTGGAGAGGATGTTGCTGGCAGGGGCTGTCTCCACACTGCAAGGTGCTAGAGCTCAGAGGGCCTCGTCAGAGTGAAGGGACCAGCAAGGGGCTGGATGCCCAAGACCTATTTGGCCCAGCAGCCTCAGGGCAGCAGGGAGAGCAAGAGGCCCAACTTGCCCCTAGGTCGGCTCTGCCCCTTCCCACACAGGCGGCCAGCCCAGCAGCTGCCTGACAGACTCTGGCTCCCCCGAGCTCTCTGCCGGTGCAGGGGTCAGGAACAGACGTGTGCATGTGGTTCTGCCTTGGTCTGGGAGTGTGGACCAACTGCCTGGCCCCCAGGCTCAGGGGCAAGGGCCCGAGGAGAGCACCACCCCGAAGTGCTTTTCTCCCGGGCTTGGGAGCATTGTGCGTGCCTGGCGGGAACAGTGGGCGGGAGTGTTGGCAAACTGGCCTTTGGAGGCAGCCGGGGAGTTCTTCGAGTGGGAGAGGGCCGGTTGTGCTCAGAGGCCCCACAGGCCAGGGGCAGGACCCAGTAGGGCCCTTGCCCCTGGCCAGCCTTGCCCAGACCTTCCTGGCCTCCGGGGGTACTGCCCCACCAAGGGGCAGGCTGCGGGGACTGGGTCCAGACATGCCTGGGCGCCTCCCCAGGCTCATCCCCGCTGGTGCCTTTCCCCTGGGCATAGGCCTCGGTTGATGCCTCCTTGGAGAGGAGGTTGCTGGCAGGGGGTGTCTCCACACTGCAAGGTGCTGGAGCTCAGAGGGCCTCGTCAGAGGGAAGGGACCAGCAAGGGGCTGGATGCCCAAGACCTCTTTGGCCCAGCAGCCTCAGGGCAGCAGGGAGAGCAAGAGGCCCAACTTGCCCCTAGGTCGGCTCTGCCCCTTCCCACACAGGCAGCCAACCCAGCAGCTGCCTGACAGACTCTGGCTCCCCCGAGCTCTCTGCCGGTGCAGGGGTCAGGAACAGACGTGTGCATGTGGTTCTGCCTTGGTCTGGGAGTGTGGACCCACTGCCTGGACCCCAGGCTCAGGGGCAAGGGCCCGGAGAGAGCAACACCCCGAAGCGCTTTTCTCCTGGCCTTGGGAGCGTTGTGCGTGCCTGGCGGGAACAGCGGGCGGGAGTGTTGGCAAACCCGCCTTTGGAGGCAGCCGGGGAGGTCTTCCAGTGGGAGAGGGCCGGTTGTGCTCAGAGGCCCCACAGGCCAGGGGCAGGACCCAGCAGGGACCCTGCCCCTGGCCAGCCTTGCCCAGACCTTCCTGGCCTCCGGGGCTACTGCCCCACCAAGGGGCAGGCTGCGGGGACTGGGTCCTGATATGCCTGTGCGCCTCCACTGGCTCATCCCCGCTGGTGCCTTTCCCCTGTGCCTAGGCCTCGGTTGAGGCCTCCTTGGAGAGGAGGTTGCTGGCAGGGGCTGTCTCCACACTGCAAGGTGCTGGAGCTCAGAGGGCCTCGTCAGAGGGAAGGGACCAGCAACGGGCTGGATGCCCAAGACCTCTTTGGCCCAGCAGCCTCAGGGCAGCAGGGAGAGCAAGAGGCCCAACTTGCCCCTAGGTCGGCTCTGCCCCTTCCCACACAGGCGGCCAGCCCAGCAGCTGCCTGACAGACTCTGGCTCCCCCGAGCTCTCTGCCGGTGGAGGGGGCAGGAACAGACGTGTGCATGTTGTTGTGCCTTGGCCTGGGACTGTGGATCCCCTGCCTGGCCCCCAGGCTCAGGGGCAAGGGCCCGGAGAGACCACCACCCCGAAACGCTTTTCTCCCGGGCTTGGGAGCATTGTGCGCGCCTGGCGGGAACAGTGGGCGGGAGTGCTTGCAAACCGGCCTTTGGAGGCAGCCGGGGAGGTCTTCCAGTGGGAGAGGGCCGGTTGTGCTCAGAGGCCCCACAGGCCAGGGGCAGGACCCAGCAGGGCCCCTGCCCCTGGCCAGCCTTGCCCAGACCTTCCTGGCCTCCGGGCGTACTGCCCCACCAAGGGGCAGGCTGCGGGGACAGGGTCCAGACATGCCCGGGCGCCTCCCCTGGCTCAACCCCGCTGGTGCCTTTCCCCTGGGCCTAGGCCTCGGATGAGGCCTCCTTGGAGAGGAGATTGCTGGCAGGGGCTGTCTCCACACTGCAAGGTGCTGGAGCTCAGAGGGCCTCGTCAGAGGGAAGGGACCAGTAAGGGGCTGGATGCCCAAGACGTCTTTGGCCCTGCAGCCTCAGGGCAGCAGGGAGAGCAAGAGGCCCAACTTGCCCCTAGGTCGGCTCTGCCCCTTCCCACACAGGCGGCCAGCCCAGCACCTGCCTGAGAGAGTCTGGCTCCCCCGAGCTCTCTGCCGGTGCAGGGGACAGGAACAGACGTGTGCATGTGTTTCTGCCTTGGTCTGGGAGTGTGTTCCCCCTGCCTTGCCCACAGGCTCAGGGGCAAGGGCCCGGAGAGAGCACCACCCCGAAGCGCTTTTCTCCCGGGCTTGGGAGCATTGTGCGTGCCTGGCGGGAAGAGCGGGCAGGAGTGTTGGCAAACTGGCCTTTGGAGGCAGCCGGGGAGGTCTTCCAGTGGGAGAGGGCCGGTTGTGCTCAGAGGCCCCACAGGCCATGGGGAGGACCCAGCAGGGCCCCTGCCCCTGGCCAGCCTTGCCCAGATCTTCCTGGCCTCCGGGGGTACTGCCCCACCAAGGGGCAGGCTGCGGGGACTGGGTCCAGACATGCCCGGGCGCCTCCCCAGGCTCATCCCCGCTGGTGCCTTTCCCCTGGGCCTAGGCCTCGGTTGAGGCCTCCTTGGAGAGGATGTTGCTGGCAGGGGCTGTCTCCACACTGCAAGGTGCTGGAGCTCAGAGGGCCTCGTCAGAGGGAAGGGACCAGCAAGGGGCTGGATGCCCAAGACCTCTTTGGCCCAGCAGCCTCAGGGCAGCAGGGAGAGGAAGAGGCCCAACTTGCCCCTAGGTCGGCTCTGCCCCTTCCCACACAGGCGGCCAGCCCAGCAGCTGCCTGACAGACTCTGGCTCCCCCGAGCTCTCTGCCGGTGCAGGGGTCAGGAACAGACGTGTGCATGTGGTTCTGCCTTGGTCTGGGAGTGTGGACCAACTGCCTGGCCCCCAGGCTCAGGGGCAAGGGCCCGAGGAGAGCACCACCCCGAAGTGCTTTTCTCCCGGGCTTGGGAGCATTGTGCGTGCCTGGCGGGAACAGTGGGCGGGAGTGTTGGCAAACTGGCCTTTGGAGGCAGCCGGGGAGTTCTTCCAGTGGGAGAGGGCCGGTTGTGCTCAGAGGCCCCACAGGCCAGGGGCAGGACCCAGCAGGGCCCCTGCCCCTGGCCAGCCTTGCCCAGACCTTCCTGGCCTCCGGGGGTACTGCCCCACCAAGGGGCAGGCTGCGGGGACTGGGTCCAGACATGCCCGGGCGCCTCCCCAGGCTCATCCCCGCTGGTGCCTTTCCCCTGGGCCTAGGCCTCGGTTGAGGCCTCCTTGGAGAGGAGGTTGCTGGCAGGGGCTGTCTCCACACTGCAAGGTGCTGGAGCTCAGAGGGCCTCGTCAGAGTGAAGGGACCAGCAAGGGGCTGGATGCCCAAGACCTCTTTGGCCCAGCAGCCTCAGGGCAGCAGGGAGAGCAAGAGGCCCAACTTGCCCCTAGGTCGGCTCTGCCACTTCCCACACAGGCGGCCAGCCCAGCAGCTGCCTGACAGACTCTGGCTCCCCCGAGCTCTCTGCCGGTGCAGGGGGCAGGTCAGACGTGTGCATGTGGTTCTGCCTTGGCCTGGGAGTGTGGACACCCTGCCTTGCCCCCAGGCTCAGGGGCAAGGGCCCAGAGAGAGCACCACCCTGAAGCGCTTTTCTTCCGGGCTTAGGAGCATTGTGCCCGCCTGCTGGTAACAGTGGCCGGGAGCGCTTGCAAACCGGCCTTTGGAGGCAGCCGGGGAGGTCTTCCAGTGGGAGAGGGCCGGTTGTGCTCAGAGGCCCCACAGGCCAGGGGCAGGACCCAGCAGGGACCCTGCCCCTGGCCAGTCTTACCCAGACCTTCCTGGCCACCGGGGGTACTGCCCCACCAAGGGGCAGGCTGCGGGGACTGGGTCCAGACATGCTCGGGCACCTCCCCTGGCTCATCCCCGCTGGTGCCTTTCCCCTGGGCCTAGGCCTCGGTTGAGGCCTCCTTGGAGAGGATGTTGCTGGCAGGGGCTGTCTCCACACTGCAAGGTGCTGGAGCTCAGAGGGCCTCGTCAGAGGGAAGGGACCAGCAAGGGGCTGGATGCCCAAGACCTCTTTGGCCCAGCAGCCTCAGGGCAGCAGGGAGAGGAAGAGGCCCAACTTGCCCCTAGGTCGGCTCTGCCCCTTCCCACACAGGCGGCCAGCCCAGCAGCTGCCTGACAGACTCTGGCTCCCCCGAGCTCTCTGCCGGTGCAGGGGTCAGGAACAGACGTGTGCATGTGGTTCTGCCTTGGTCTGGGAGTGTGGACCAACTGCCTGGCCCCCAGGCTCAGGGCCAATGGCCCGAGGAGAGCACTACCCCGAAGTGCTTTTCTCCCGGGCTTGGGAGCATTGTGCGTGCCTGGCGGGAACAGCGGGCGGGAGTGTTGGCAAACTGGCCTTTGGAGGCAGCCGGGGAGTTCTTCGAGTGGGAGAGGGCCGGTTGTGCTCAGAAGCCCCACAGGCCAGGGGCAGGACCCAGTAGGGCCCCTGCCCCTGGCCAGCCTTGCCCAGACCTTCCTGGCCTCCGGGGGTACTGCCCCACCAAGGGGCAGGCTGCGGGGACTGGGTCCAGACATGCCTGGGTGCCTCCCCAGGCTCATCCCCGCTGGTGCCTTTCCCCTGGGCATAGGCCTCGGTTGATGCCTCCTTGGAGAGGAGGTTGCTGGCAGGGGCTGTCTCCACACTGCAAGGTGCTGGAGCTCAGAGGGCTTCGTCAGCGGGAAGGGACCAGCAAGGGGCTGGATGCCCAAGACCTCTTTGGCCCAGCAGCCTCAGGGCAGCAGGGAGAGCAAGAGGCCCAACTTACCCCTAGGTCGGCTCTGCCCCTTCCCACACAGGCAGCCAACCCAGCAGCTGCCTGACAGACTCTGGCTCCCCCGAGCTCTCTGCCGGTGCAGGGGTCAGGAACAGACGTGTGCATGTGGTTCTGCCTTGGTCTGGGAGTGTGGACCCACTGCCTGGACCCCAGGCTCAGGGGCAAGGGCCCGGAGAGAGCAACACCCCGAAGCGCTTTTCTCCTGGCCTTGGGATCGTTGTGCGTGCCTGGCGGGAACAGCGGGCGGGAGTGTTGGCAAACCCGCCTTTGGAGGCAGCCGGGGAGGTCTTTCAGTGGGAGAGGGCCGGTTGTGCTCAGAGGCCCCACAGGCCAGGGGCAGGACCCAGCAGGGACCCTGCCCCTGGCCAGCCTTGCCCAGACCTTCCTGGCCTCCGGGGGTACTGCCCCACCAAGGGGCAGCCTGCGGGGACTGGGTCCTGATATGCCCGTGCGCCTCCACTGGCTCATCCCCGCTGGTGCTTTTCCCCTGTGCCTAGGCCTCGGTTGAGGCCTCCTTGGAGAGGAGGTTGCTGGCAGGGGCTGTCTCCACACTGCAAGGTGCTGGAGCTCAGAGGGCCTCGTCAGAGGGAAGGGACCAGCAAGGGGCTGGATGCCCAAGACCTCTTTGGCCCAGCAGCCTCAGGGCAGCAGGGAGAGCAAGAGGCCCAACTTGCCCCTAGGTCGGCTCTGCCCCTTCCCACACAGGCGGCCAGCCCAGCAGCTGCCTGACAGACTCTGGCTCCCCTGAGCTCTCTGCCGGTGGAGGGGGCAGGAACAGACGTGTGCATGTTGTTGTGCCTTGGCCTGGGACTGTGGATCCCCTGCCTGGCCCCCAGGCTCAGGGGCAAGGGCCCGGAGAGACCACCACCCCGAAGCGCTTTTCTCCCGGGCTTGGGAGCATTGTGCGCGCCTGGCGGGAACAGTGGGCGGGAGTGCTTGCAAACCGGCCTTTGGAGGCAGCCGGGGAGGTCTTCCAGTGGGAGAGGGCCGTTTGTGCTCAGAGGCCCCACAGGCCAGGGGCAGGACCCAGCAGGGCCCCTGCCCCTGGCCAGCCTTGCCCAGACCTTCCTGGCCTCCGGGCGTACTGCCCCACCAAGGGGCAGGCTGCGGGGACAGGGTCCAGACATGCCCGGGCGCCTCCCCTGGCTCAACCCCGCTGGTGCCTTTCCCCTGGGCCTAGGCCTCGGATGAGGCCTCCTTGGAGAGGAGATTGCTGGCAGGGGCTGTCTCCACACTGCAAGGTGCTGGAGCTCAGAGGGCCTCGTCAGAGGGAAGGGACCAGTAAGGGGCTGGATGCCCAAGACGTCTTTGGCCCTGCAGCCTCAGGGCAGCAGGGAGAGCAAGAGGCCCAACTTGCCCCTAGGTCGGCTCTGCCCCTTCCCACACAGGCGGCCAGCCCAGCACCTGCCTGAGAGAGTCTGGCTCCCCCGAGCTCTCTGCCGGTTCAGGGGACAGGAACAGACGTGTGCATGTGTTTCTGCCTTGCTCTGGGAGTGTGTTCCCCCTGCCTTGCCCACAGGCTCAGGGGCAAGGGCCCGGAGAGAGCACCACCCCGAAGCGCTTTTCTCCCGGGCTTGGGAGCATTGTGCGTGCCTGGCGGGAACAGTGGGCGGGAGTGTTGGCAAACTGGCCTTTGGAGGCAGCCGGGGAGTTCTTCCAGTGGGAGAGGGCCGGTTGTGCTCAGAGGCCCCACAGGCCAGGGGCAGGACCCAGCAGGGCCCCTGCCCCTGGCCAGCCTTGCCCAGACCTTCCTGGCCTCCGGGGGTACTGCCCCACCAAGGGGCAGGCTGTGGGGACTGGGTCCAGACATGCCCGGGCGCCTCCCCAGGCTCATCCCCGCTGGTGCCTTTCCCCTGGGCCTAGGCCTCGGTTGAGGCCTCCTTGGAGAGGAGGTTGCTGGCAGGGGCTGTCTCCACACTGCAAGGTGCTGGAGCTCAGAGGGCCTCGTCAGAGTGAAGGGACCAGCAAGGGGCTGGATGCCCAAGACCTCTTTGGCCCAGCAGCCTCAGGGCAGCAGGGAGAGCAAGAGGCCCAACTTGCCCCTAGGTCGGCTCTGCCACTTCCCACACAGGCGGCCAGCCCAGCAGCTGCCTGACAGACTCTGGCTCCCCCGAGCTCTCTGCCGGTGCAGGGGGCAGGTCAGACGTGTGCATGTGGTTCTGCCTTGGCCTGGGAGTGTGGACACCCTGCCTTGCCCCCAGGCTCAGGGGCAAGGGCCCAGAGAGAGCACCACCCTGAAGCGCTTTTCTTCCGGGCTTAGGAGCATTGTGCCCACCTGCTGGTAACAGTGGCCGGGAGCGCTTGCAAACCGGCCTTTGGAGGCAGCCGGGGAGGTCTTCCAGTGGGAGAGGGCCGGTTGTGCTCAGAGGCCCCACAGGCCAGGGGCAGGACCCAGCAGGGCCCCTGCCCCTGGCCAGTCTTACCCAGACCTTCCTGGCCTCCGGGGGTACTGCCCCACCAAGGGGCAGGCTGCGGGGACTGGGTCCAGACATGCTCGGGCGCCTCCCCTGGCTCATCCCCGCTGGTGCCTTTCCCCTGGGCCTAGGCCTCGGTTGAGGCCTCCTTGGAGAGGAGGTTGCTGGCAGGGGCTGTCTCCACACTGCAAGGTGCTGGAGCTCAGAGGGCCTCGTCAGAGGGAAGGGACCAGTAAGGGGCTGGATGCCCAAGACGTCTTTGGCCCAGCAGCCTCAGGGCAGCAGGGAGAGCAAGAGGCCCAACTTGCCCCTAGGGCGGCTCTGCCCCTTCCCACACAGGCGGCCAACCCAGCAGCTGCCTGACAGACTCTGGCTCCCCCAAGCTCTCTGCCGGTGCAGGGGACAGGAACAGACGTGGGCATGTGGTTCTGCCTTGGCCTGGGAGTGTGTTCCCCATGCCTTGCCCCCAGGCTCAGGGGCAAGGGCCCGGAGAGAGCACCACCCCGAAGCGCTTTTCTCCCGGGCTTGGGAGCATTGTGCAAGTCTGGCGTGAACAGCGGGTGGGAGTGTTGGCAAACAGGACTTTGGAGGCAGCCGGGGAGGTCTTCCAGTGGGAGAGGGCCGGTTGTGCTCAGAGGCCCCACAGGCCAGGGGCAGGACCCAGCAGGTCCCCTGCCCCTGGCCAGCCTTTCCCAGACCTTCCTGGCCTCCGGGGGTACTGCCCCACCAAGGGGCAGGCTGCGGGGACTGGGTCCAGACATGCCTGGGCGCCTCCCCAGGCTCATCCCCGCTGGTGCCTTTCCCCTGGGCCTAGGTCTCGGTTGAGGCCTCCTTGGAGAGGAGGTTGCTGGCAGGGGCTGTCTCCACACTGCAAGGTGTTGGAGCTCAGAGGGCCTCGTCAGAGGGAAGGGACAAGCAAAGGGCTGGATGCCCAAGACCTCTTTGGCCCAGCAGCCTCAGGGCAGCAGGGAGAGCAAGAGGCCCAACTTGCCCCTAGGTCGGCTCTGCCCCTTCCCACAAAGGTGGCCAGCCCAGCAGCTGCCTGACAGACTCTGGCTCCCCCGAGCTCTCTGCCGGTGTAGGGGGCAGGAACAGACGTGTGCATGTGGTTCTGCCTTGGCCTGGGAGTGTGGACCCCCTGCCTGGCCCCCAGTCTCAGGGGCAAGGGCCCGGAGAGAGCACCACCCCGAAGCGCTTTTCTCCCGGGATGGGAGCATTGTGCGCGCTTGGTGGGAACAGTGGGCGGGAGTGCGTGCAAAACGGCCTTTGGAGGCAGCCGGGGAGGTCTTCCAGTGGGAGAGGGCCGGTTGTGCTCAGAGCCCCCACAGGCCAGGGGCAGGACCCAGCAGGTCCCCTGCCCCTGGTCAGCCTTGCCCAGACCTTCCTGGCCTCCAGGGGTACTGCCCCACCAAGGGGCAGGCTGCGGGGACTGGGTCCAGACATGCCCGGGCGCCTCTCCAGGCTCATCCCCGCTGGTGCCTTTCCCCTGGGCCTAGGCCTCGGTTGAGGCCTCCTTGGAGAGGAGATTGCTGGCAGGTGCTGTCTCCACACTGCAAGGTGCTGGAGCTCAGAGTGCCTCGGCAGAGGGAAGGGACCAGCAAAGGGCTGGATGCCCAAGACGTCTTTGGCCCAGCAGCCTCAGGGCAGCAGGGAGAGCAAGAGGCCCAACTTGCCCCTAGGTCGGCTCTGCCCCTTCCCACACAGGCGGCCAGCCCAGCACCTGCCTGAGAGACTCTGGCTCCCCCGAGCTCTCTGCCGGTGTAGGGGGCAGGAACAGACGTGTTCATGTCGTTCTGTCTTTGCCTGGGAGTGTGTTCCCCCTGCCTGGCCCGCAGGCTTAGGGGCAAGGGCCCGGAGAGAGCACCACCCCGAAGCGCTTTTCTACCGGGCTTGGGAGCATTGTGCGTGCCTGGCGGGAACAGCGGGCGGGAGTGCTTGCAAACCGGCCTTTCGAGGCAGACGGGGAGGTCTTCCAGCGGGAGAGTGCCGGTTGTGCTCAGACGTCCCACAGGCCAGGGGCAGGACCCAGCGCTGTCCCTGCCCCTGGCAGCCTTGCACAGACCTTCCTGGCCTCCGGGGGTACTGCCCCACCAAGGGGCAGGCTGCGCGGACTGGGTCCAGACATGCCCGGGCGCCTCCCCAGGCTCATCCCCGCTGGTGCCTTTCCCCTGGGCCTAGGCCTCGGTTGAGGCCTCATTGGAGAGGAGGTTGCTGGCAGGGGCTGTCTCCACACTGCAAGGTGCTGGAGCTCAGAGGGCCTCGTCAGAGGGAAGGGACCAGCAAGGGGCTGGATGCCCAAGACCTCTTTGGCCCAGCAGCCTCAGGGCAGCAGGGAGAGGAAGAGGCCCAACTTGCCCCTAGGTCGGCTCTGCCCCTTCCCACACAGGCGGCCAGCCCAGCAGCTGCCTGACAGACTCTGGCTCCCCCGAGCTCTCTGCCGGTGCAGGGGTCAGGAACAGACGTGTGCATGTGGTTCTGCCTTGGTCTGGGAGTGTGGACCAACTGCCTGGCCCCCAGGCTCAGGGGCAAGGGCCCGAGGAGAGCACCACCCCGAAGTGCTTTTCTCCCGGGCTTGGGAGCATTGTGCGTGCCTGGCGGGAACAGCGGGCGGGAGTGTTGGCAAACTGGCCTTTGGAGGCAGCCGGGGAGTTCTTCGAGTGGGAGAGGGCCGGTTGTGCTCAGAGGCCCCACAGGCCAGGGGCAGGACCCAGTAGGGCCCCTGCCCCTGGCCAGCCTTGCCCAGACCTTCCTGGCCTCCGGGGGTACTGCCCCACCAAGGGGCAGGCTGCGGGGACTGGGTCCAGACATGCCCGGGCGCCTCCCCAGGCTCATCCCCGCTGGTGCCTTTCCCCTGGGCATAGGCCTCGGTTGATGCCTCCTTGGAGAGGAGGTTGCTGGCAGGGGCTGTCTCCACACTGCAAGGTGCTGGAGCTCAGAGGGCCTCGTCAGCGGGAAGGGACCAGCAAGGGGCTGGATGCCCAAGACCTCTTTGGCCCAGCAGCCTCAGGGCAGCAGGGAGAGCAAGAGGCCCAACTTGCCCCTAGGTCGGCTCTGCCCCTTCCCACACAGGCGGCCAGCCCAGCAGCTGCCTGACAGACTCTGGCTCTCCCGAGCTCTCTGCAGGTGGAGGGGGCAGGAACAGACGTGTGCATGTTGTTGTGCCTTGGCCTGGGACTGTGGATCCCCTGCCTGGCCCCCAGGCTCAGGGGCAAGGGCCCGGAGAGACCACCACCCCGAAGCGCTTTTCTCCCGGGCTTGGGAGCATTGTGCGCGCCTGGCGGGAACAGTGGGCGGGAGTGCTTGCAAACCGGCCTTTGGAGGCAGCCGGGGAGGTCTTCCAGTGCGAGAGGGCCGGTTGTGCTCAGAGGCCCCACAGGCCAGGGGCAGGACCCAGCAGGGCCCCTGCCCCTGGCCAGCCTTGCCCAGACCTTCCTGGCCTCCGGGCGTACTGCCCCACCAAGGGGCAGGCTGCGGGGACAGGGTCCAGACATGCCCGGGCGCCTCCCCTGGCTAAACCCCGCTGGTGCCTTTCCCCTGGGCCTAGGCCTCGGATGAGGCCTCCTTGGAGAGGAGATTGCTGGCAGGGGCTGTCTCCACACTGCAAGGTGCTGGAGCTCAGAGGGCCTCGTCAGAGGGAAGGGACCAGTAAGGGGCTGGATGCCCAAGACGTCTTTGTCCCTGCAGCCTCAGGGCAGCAGGGAGAGCAAGAGGCCCAACTTGCCCCTAGGTCGGCTCTGCCCCTTCCCACACAGGCGGCCAGCCCAGCACCTGCCTGAGAGAGTCTGGCTCCCCCGAGCTCTCTGCCGGTGCAGGGGACAGGAACAGACGTGTGCATGTGTTTCTGCCTTGGTCTGGGAGTGTGTTCCCCCTGCCTTGCCCACAGGCTCAGGGGCAAGGGCCCGGAGAGAGCACCACCCCGAAGCGCTTTTCTCCCGGGCTTGGGAGCATTGTGCGTGCCTGGCGGGAAGAGCGGGCAGGAGTGTTGGCAAACTGGCCTTTGGAGGCAGCCGGGGAGGTCTTCCAGTGGGAGAGGGCCGGTTGTGCTCAGAGGCCCCACAGGCCATGGGGAGGACCCAGCAGGGCCCCTGCCCCTGGCCAGCCTTGCCCAGATCTTCCTGGACTCCGGGGGTACTACCCCACCAAGGGGCAGGCTGCGGGGACTGGGTCCAGACATGCCCGGGCGCCTCCCCAGGCTCATCCCCGCTGGTGCCTTTCCCCTGGGCCTAGGCCTCGGTTGAGGCCTCCTTGGAGAGGATGTTGCTGGCAGGGGCTGTCTCCACACTGCAAGGTGCTGGAGCTCAGAGGGCCTCGTCAGAGGGAAGGGACCAGCAAGGGGCTGGATGCCCAAGACCTCTTTGGCCCAGCAGCCTCAGGGCAGCAGGGAGAGGAAGAGGCCCAACTTGCCCCTAGGTCGGCTCTGCCCCTTCCCACACAGGCGGCCAGCCCAGCAGCTGCCTGACAGACTCTGGCTCCCCCGAGCTCTCTGCCGGTGCAGGGGTCAGGAACAGACGTGTGCATGTGGTTCTGCCTTGGTCTGGGAGTGTGGACCAACTGCCTGGCCCCCAGGCTCAGGGGCAAGGGCCCGAGGAGAGCACCACCCCGAAGTGCTTTTCTCCCGGGCTTGGGAGCATTGTGCATGCCTGGCGGGAACAGTGGGCGGGAGTGTTGGCAAACTGGCCTTTGGAGGCAGACGGGGAGTTCTTCCAGTGGGAGAGGGCCGGTTGTGCTCAGAGGCCCCACAGGCCAGGGGCAGGACCCAGCAGGGCCCCTGCCCCTGGCCAGCCTTGCCCAGACCTTCCTGGCCTCCGGGGGTACTGCCCCACCAAGGGGCAGGCTGCGGGGACTGGGTCCAGACATGCCCGGGCGCCTCCCCAGGCTCATCCCCGCTGGTGCCTTTCCCCTGGGCCTAGGCCTCGGTTGAGGCCTCCTTGGAGAGGAGGTTGCTTGCAGGGGCTGTCTCCACACTGCAAGGTGCTGGAGCTCAGAGGGCTTCGTCAGAGTGAAGGGACCAGCAAGGGGCTGGATGCCCAAGACCTCTTTGGCCCAGCAGCCTCAGGGCAGCAGGGAGAGCAAGAGGCCCAACTTGCCCCTAGTTCGGCTCTGCCCCTTCCCACACAGGCGGCCAGCCCAGCAGCTGCCTGACAGACTCTGGCTCCCCCGAGCTCTCTGCCGGTGCAGGGGGCAGGTCAGACGTGTGCATGTGGTTCTGCCTTGGCCTGGGAGTGTGGACACCCTGCCTTGCCCCCAGGCTCAGGGGCAAGGGCCCAGAGAGAGCACCACCCTGAAGCGCTTTTCTTCCGGGCTTAGGAGCATTGTGCCCGCCTGCTGGTAACAGTGGCCGGGAGCGCTTGCAAACCGGCCTTTGGAGGCAGCCGGGGAGGTCTTCCAGTGGGAGAGGGCCGGTTGTGCTCAGAGGCCCCACAGGCCAGGGGCAGGACCCAGCAGGGCCCCTGCCCCTGGCCAGTCTTACCCAGACCTTCCTGGCCTCCGGGGGTACTGCCCCACCAAGGGGCAGGCTGCGGGGACTGGGTCCAGACATGCTCGGGCGCCTCCCCTGGCTCATCCCCGCTGGTGCCTTTCCCCTGGGCCTAGGCCTCGGTTGAGGCCTCCTTGGAGAGGAGGTTGCTGGCAGGGGCTGTCTCCACACTGCAAGGTGCTGGAGCTCAGAGGGCCTCGTCAGAGGGAAGGGACCAGCAACGGGCTGGATGCCCAAGACCTCTTTGGCCCAGCAGCCTCAGGGCAGCAGGGAGAGCAAGAGGCCCAACTTGCCCCTAGGGCGGCTCTGCCCCTTCCCACACAGGCGGCCAACC
Organism: Dama dama; assembly: GCF_033118175.1. Lineage (NCBI taxonomy): Eukaryota > Metazoa > Chordata > Mammalia > Artiodactyla > Cervidae > Dama > Dama dama. The sequence goes on from NW_026870970.1 coordinate 1,319,941, forward strand.
CAGCAGCTGCCTGACAGACTCTGGCTCCCCCAAGCTCTCTGCCGGTGCAGGGGACAGGAACAGACGTGGGCATGTGGTTCTGCCTTGGCCTGGGAGTGTGTTCCCCATGCCTTGCCCCCAGGCTCAGGGGCAAGGGCCTGGAGAGAGCACCACCCCGAAGCGCTTTTCTCCCGGGCTTGGGAGCATTGTGCAAGTCTGGCGTGAACAGCGGGTGGGAGTGTTGGCAAACAGGACTTTGGAGGCAGCCGGGGAGGTCTTCCAGTGGGAGAGGGCCGGTTGTGCTCAGAGGCCCCACAGGCCAGGGGCAGGACCCAGCAGGTCCCCTGCCCCTGGCCAGCCTTTCCCAGACCTTCCTGGCCTCCGTGGGTACTGCCCCACCAAGGGGCAGGCTGCGGGGACTGGGTCCAGACATGCCTGGGCGCCTCCCCAGGCTCATCCCCGCTGGTGCCTTTCCCCTGGTCCTAGGTCTCGGTTGAGGCCTCCTTGGAGAGGAGGTTGCTTGCAGGGGCTGTCTCCACACTGCAAGGTGCTGGAGCTCAGAGGGCCTCGTCAGAGGGAAGGGACAAGCAAAGGGCTGGATGCCCAAGACCTCTTTGGCCCAGCAGCCTCAGGGCAGCAGGGAGAGCAAGAGGCCCAACTTGCCCCTAGGTCGGCTCTGCCCCTTCCCACAAAGGCGGCCAGCCCAGCAGCTGCCTGACAGACTCTGGCTCCCCCGAGCTCTCTGCCGGTGCAGGGGTCAGGAACAGACGTGTGCATGTGGTTCTGCCTTGGCCTGGGAGTGTGGACCCCCTGCCTGGCCCCCAGTCTCAGGGGCAAGGGCCCGGAGAGAGCACCACCCCGAAGCGCTTTTCTCCCGGGATGGGAGCATTGTGCGCGCTTGGTGGGAACAGTGGGCGGGAGTGCGTGCAAAACGGCCTTTGGAGGCAGCCGGGGTGGTCTTCCAGTGGGAGAGGGCCGGTTGTGCTCAGAGGCCCCACAGGCCAGGGGCAGGACCCAGCAGGTCCCCTGCCCCTGGTCAGCCTTGCCCAGACCTTCCTGGCCTCCAGGGGTACTGCCCCACCAAGGGGCAGGCTGCGCGGACTGGGTCCAGACATGCCCGGGCGCCTCCCCAGGCTCATCCCCGCTGGTGCCTTTCCCCTGGGCCTAGGCCTCGGTTGAGGCCTCCTTGGAGAAAAGATTGCTGGCAGGTGCTGTCTCCACACTGCAAGGTGCTGGAGCTCAGAGGGCCTCGTCAGAGGGAAGGGACCAGCAAAGGGCTGGATGCCCAAGACGTCTTTGGCCCAGCAGCCTCAGGGCAGCAGGGAGAGCAAGAGGCCCAACTTGCCCCTAGGTCGGCTCTGCCCCTTCCCACACAGGCGGCCAGCCCAGCACCTGCCTGAGAGACTCTGGCTCCCCCGAGCTCTCTGCCGGTGTAGGGGGCAGGAACAGACGTGTTCATGTCGTTCTGTCTTGGCCTGGGAGTGTGTTCCCCCTGCCTGGCCCGCAGGCTTAGGGGCAAGGGCCCGGAGAGAGCACCACCCCGAAGCGCTTTTCTACCGGGCTTGGGAGCATTGCGCGTGCCTGGCGGGAACAGCGGGCGGGAGTGCTTGCAAACCGGCCTTTCGAGGCAGCCGGGGAGGTCTTCCAGCGGGAGAGTGCCGGTTGTGCTCAGACGTCCCACAGGCCAGGGGCAGGACCCAGCGCTGTCCCTGCCCCTGGCAGCCTTGCACAGACCTTCCTGGCCTCCGGGGGTACTGCCCCACCAAGGGGCAGGCTGCGGGGAATGGGTCCAGACATGCCCTTGCGCCTCCACTGGCTCATCCCCGCTGGTGCCTTTCCCCTGGGCCTAGGCCTCGGTTGAGGCCTCCCTGGAGAGGAGGTTGCTGGAAGGGGCTGTCTCCACACTGCAAGGTGCTGGAGCTCAGAGGGCCTCGTCAGAGGGAAGGGACCAGCAAGGGGCTGGATGCCCAAGACGTCTTTGGCCCAGCAGCCTCAGGGCAGCAGGGAGAGGAAGAGGCCCAACTTGCCCCTAGGTCGGCTCTGCCCCTTCCCACACAGGCAGCCAACCCAGCAGCTGCCTGACAGACTCTGGCTCCCCCGAGCTCTCTGCCGGTGCAGGGGTCAGGAACAGACGAATGCATGTGGTTCTGCCTTGGTCTGGGAGTGTGGACCCACTGCCTGGACCCCAGGCTCAGGGGCAAGGGCCCGGAGAGGGCAACACCCCGAAGCGCTTTTCTCCCGGGCTTGGGAGCATTGTGCGTGCCTGGCGGGAACAGCGGGCGGGAGTGTTGGCAAACCGGCCTTTGGAGGCAGCCGGGGAGGTCTTCCAGTGGGAGAGGGCCGGTTGTGCTCAGAGGCCCCACAGGCCAGGGGCAGGACCCAGCAGGGCCCCTGCCCCTGGCCAGCCTTGCCCAGACCTTCCTGGCCTCCGGGGGTACTGCCCCACCAAGGGGCAGGCTGCGGGGACTGGGTCCAGACATGCCCGGGCGCCTCCACTGGCTCATCCCCGCTGGTGCCTTTCCCCTGGGCCTAGGCCTCGGTTGAGGCCTCCTTGGAGAGGAGGTTGCTGGCAGGGGCTGTCTCCACACTGCAAGGTGCTGGAGCTCAGAGGGCCTCGTCAGAGGGAAGGGACCAGCAAGGGGCTGGATGCCCAAGACCTCTTTGGCCCAGCAGCCTCAGGGCAGCAGGGAGAGCAAGAGGCCCAACTTGCCCCTAGGTCGGCTCTGCCCCTTCCCACACAGGCGGCCAGCCCAGCAGCTGCCTGACAGACTCTGGCTCCCCCCAGCTCTCTGCCGGTGGAGGGGGCAGGAACAGACGTGTGCATGTGGTTCTGCCTTGGCCTGGGACTGTGGATCCCCTGCCTGGCCCCCAGGCTCAGGGGCAGGGGCCCGGAGAGACCACCACCCCGAAGCGCTTTTCTCCCGAGCTTGGGAGCATTGTGCGCGCCTGGCGGGAACAGTGGGCGGGAGTGCTTGCAAACCGGCCTTTGGAGGCAGCCAGGGAGGTCTTCCAGTGGGAGAGGGCCGGTTGTGCTCAGAGGCCCCACAGGCCAGGGTCAGGACCCAGCAGGGCCCCTGCCCATGGACAGACTTGCCCAGACCTTCCTGGACTCCGGGGGTACTGCCCCACCAAGGGGCAGGCTGCGGAGACTGGGTCCAGACATGTCCGTGCGCCTCCCCAGGATCATCCCCGCTGGTGCCTTTCCCCTGGGTGTAGTCCTCGGTTGAGGCCTCTTTGGAGAGGAGGTTGCTGGCAGGGGCTGTCCCCACACTGCAAGGTGCTGGAGCTCAGAGGGCCTCGTCAGAGGGAAGGCACCAGCAAAGGGCTGGATGCCCAAGACCTCTTTGACCCAGCAGCCTCAGGGCAGCAGGGAGAGCAAGAGGCCCAACTTGCCCCTAGGTCGGCTCTGCCCCGTCCCACACAGGCAGCCAGCCCAGCAGCAGCCTGGCAGTCTCTGGCTCCCCCGAGCTCTCTGCCGGTGTAGGGGGCAGGAACAGACGTGTGCATGTCGTTCTCCCTTGGCCTGGGAGAGTGTTCCCCTTGCCTGGCCCCAGGCTCAGGGGCAAGGGCCCGGAGAGAGCACCACCCCAAAGCGCTTTTCTCCCGGGCTTGGGAGCATTGTGCGTGCCTGGGGGAACAGCGGGTGGGAGTGCTTGCAAACCGTCTTTTGGAGGCAGACGGGGAGGTCTTCCAGCGGGAGAGTGCCGGTTGTGCTCAGACGCCCAACAGGCCAGGGGCAGGACCCAGCAGTGTCCCTGCCCCTGGCAGCCTTGCCGAGACCTTCCTGGCTTCCGGGGGTACTGCCCCACCAAGGGCAGCAGGGAGAGGAAGAGGCCCAACTTGCCCCTAGGTCGGCTCTGCCCCTTCCCACACAGGCGGCCAGCCCAGCAGCTGCCTGACAGACTCTGGCTCCCCCGAGCTCTCTGCCGGTGCAGGGGTCAGGAACAGACGTGTGCATGTGGTTCTGCCTTGGTCTCCGAGTGTGAACCAACTGCCTGGCCCCCAGGTTCAGGGGCAAGGGCCCGGAGAGAGCACCACCCCGAAGCGCTTTTCTCCCGGGCTTCGGAGAATTGTGCGTGCTTGGTGGGAACAGTGGGCGGGAGTGCTTGCAAACCGGCCTTTGGAGGCAGCCGGGGAGGTCTTCCAGTGGGAGAGGGCCGGTTGTGCTCAGAGGCCCCACAGGCCAGGGGCAGGACCCAGCAGGGCCCCTGCCCCTGGCCAGCCTTGCCCAGACCTTCCTGCCTCCGGGGTTACAGCCCCACCAAGGGGTAGGCTGCGGGGAATGGGTCCAGACATGCCCGGGCGCCTCCCCAGGCTCATCCCCGCTGGTGCCTTTCCCCTGGGCCTAGGCCTCGGTTGAGGCCTCCTTGGAGAGGAGGTTGCTGGCAGGGGCTGTCTCCACACTGCAAGGTGCTGGAGCTCAGAGGGCCTCGTCAGAGGGAAGGGACCAGCAACGGGATGGATGCCCAAGACCTCTTTGGCCCAGCAGCCTCAGGGCAGCAGGGAGAGCAAGAGGCCCAACTTGCCCCTAGGTCGGCTCTGCCCCTTCCCACACAGGCGGCCAGCCCAGCAGCTGCCTGACAGACTCTGGCTCCCCCGAGCTCTCTGCCGGTGCAGGGGGCAGGAACAGACGTGTGCATGTGGTTCTGCCTTGGCCTGGGAGTGTGGACCCCCTGCCTGGCCCCCAGTCTCAGGGGCAAGGGCCCGGAGAGAGCACCACCCCGAAGCGCTTTTCTCCCGGGATGGGAGCATTGTGCGCGCTTGGTGGGAACAGTGGGCGGGAGTGCGTGCAAAACGGCCTTTGGAGGCAGCCGGGGAGGTCTTCCAGTGGGAGAGGGCCGGTTGTGCTCAGAGGCCCCACAGGCCAGGGGCAGGACCCAGCAGGTCCCCTGCCCCTGGTCAGCCTTGCCCAGACCTTCCTGGCCTCCAGGGGTACTGCCCCACCAAGGGGCAGGCTGCGGGGACTGGGTCCAGACATGCCCGGGCGCCTCTCCAGGCTCATCCCCGCTGGTGCCTTTCCCCTGGGCCTAGGCCTCGGTTGAGGCCTCCTTGGAGAGGAGATTGCTGGCAGGTGCTGTCTCCACACTGCAAGGTGCTGGAGCTCAGAGTGCCTCGTCAGAGGGAAGGGACCAGCAAAGGGCTGGATGCCCAAGACGTCTTTGGCCCAGCAGCCTCAGGGCAGCAGGGAGAGCAAGAGGCCCAACTTGCCCCTAGGTCGGCTCTGCCCCTTCCCACACAGGCGGCCAGCCCAGCACCTGCCTGAGAGACTCTGGCTCCCCCGAGCTCTCTGCCGGTGTAGGGGGCAGGAACAGACGTGTTCATGTCGTTCTGTCTTGGCCTGGGAGTGTGTTCCCCCTGCCTGGCCCGCAGGCTTAGGGGCAAGGGCCCGGAGAGAGCACCACCCCGAAGCGCTTTTCTACCGGGCTTGGGAGCATTGTGCGTGCCTGGCGGGAACAGCGGGCGGGAGTGCTTGCAAACCGGCCTTTCGAGGCAGACGGGGAGGTCTTCCAGCGGGAGAGTGCCGGTTGTGCTCAGACGTCCCACAGGCCAGGGGCAGGACCCAGCGCTGTCCCTGCCCCTGGCAGCCTTGCACAGACCTTCCTGGCCTCCGGGGGTACTGCCCCACCAAGGGGCAGGCTGCGGGGACTGGGTCCAGACATGCCCGGGCGCCTCCCCAGGCTCATCCCCGCTGGTGCCTTTCCCCTGGGCCTAGGCCTCGGTTGAGGCCTCCTTGGAGAGGAGGTTGCTGGCAGGGGCTGTCTCCACACTGCAAGGTGCTGGAGCTCAGAGGGCCTCGTCAGAGGGAAGGGACCAGCAAGGGGCTGGATGCCCAAGACCTCTTTAGCCCAGCAGCCTCAGGGCAGCAGGGAGAGGAAGAGGCCCAACTTGCCCCTAGGTCGGCTCTGCCCCTTCCCACACAGGCGGCCAGCCCAGCAGCTGCCTGACAGACTCTGGCTCCCCCGAGCTCTCTGCCGGTGCAGGGGTCAGGAACAGACGTGTGCATGTGGTTCTGCCTTGGTCTGGGAGTGTGGACCAACTGCCTGGCCCCCAGGCTCAGGGGCAAGGGCCGGAGGAGAGCACCACACCGAAGTGCTTTTCTCCCGGGCTTGGGAGCATTGTGCGTGCCTGGCGGGAACAGCGGGCGGGAGTGTTGGCAAACTGGCCTTTGGAGGCAGCCGGGGAGTTCTTCCAGTGGGAGAGGGCCGGTTGTGCTCAGAGGCCCCACAGGCCAGGGGCAGGACCCAGCAGTGCCCCTGCCCCTGGCCAGCCTTGCCCAGACCTTCCTGGCCTCCGGGGGTACTGCCCCTCCAAGGGCAGGCTGCGGGGACTGGGTCCAGACATGCCCGGGCACCTCCCCAGGCTCATCCCCGCTGGTGCCTTTCCCCTGGGCCTAGGCCTCGGTTGAGGCCTCCTTGGAGAGGAGGTTGCTGGCAGGGGCTGTCTCCACACTGCAAGGTGCTGGAGCTCAGAGGGCCTCGTCAGAGGGAAGGGACCAGCAAGGGGCTGGATGCCCAAGACCTCTTTGGCCCAGCAGCCTCAGGGCAGCAGGGAGAGCAAGAGGCCCAACTTGCCCCTAGGTCGGCTCTGCCACTTCCCACACAGGCGGCCAGCCCAGCAGCTGCCTGACAGACTCTGGCTCCCCCGAGCTCTCTGCCGGTGCAGGGGTCAGGAACAGACGTGTGCATGTGGTTCTGCCTTGGCCTGGGAGTGTGGACCCCCTGCCTGGCCCCCAGTCTCAGGGGCAAGGGCCCGGAGAGAGCACCACCCCGAAGCGCTTTTCTCCCGGGATGGGAGCATTGTGCGCGCTTGGTGGGAACAGTGGGCGGGAGTGCGTGCAAAACGGCCTTTGGAGGCAGCCGGGGAGGTCTTCCAGTGGGAGAGGGCCGGTTGTGCTCAGAGGCCCCACAGGCCAGGGGCAGGACCCAGCAGGTCCCCTGCCCCTGGTCAGCCTTGCCCAGACCTTCCTGGCCTCCAGGGGTACTGCCCCACCAAGGGGCAGGCTGCGGGGACTGGGTCCAGACATGCCCGGGCGCCTCCCCAGGCTCATCCCCGCTGGTGCCTTTCCCCTGGGCCTAGGCCTCGGTTGAGGCCTCCTTGGAGAGGAGATTGCTGGCAGGTGCTGTCTCCACACTGCAAGGTGCTGGAGCTCAGAGGGCCTCGTCAGAGGGAAGGGACCAGCAAAGGGCTGGATGCCCAAGACGTCTTTGGCCCAGCAGCCTCAGGGCAGCAGGGAGAGCAAGAGGCCCAACTTGCCCCTAGGTCGGCTCTGCCCCTTCCCACACAGGCGGCCAGCCCAGCACCTGCCTGAGAGACTCTGGCTCCCCCGAGCTCTCTGCCGGTGTAGGGGGCAGGAACAGACGTGTTCATGTCGTTCTGTCTTGGCCTGGGAGTGTGTTCCCCCTGCCTGGCCCGCAGGCTTAGGGGCAAGGGCCCGGAGAGAGCACCACCCCGAAGCGCTTTTCTACCGGGCTTGGGAGCATTGTGCGTGCCTGGCGGGAACAGCGGGCGGGAGTGCTTGCAAACCAGCCTTTCGAGGCAGACGGGGAGGTCTTCCAGCGGGAGAGTGCCGGTTGTGCTCAGACGTCCCACAGGCCAGGGGCAGGACCCAGCGCTGTCCCTGCCCCTGGCAGCCTTGCACAGACCTTCCTGGCCTCCGGGGGTACTGCCCCACCAAGGGGCAGGCTCTGGGGACTGGGTCCAGACATGCCCGGGCGCCTCCCCAGGCTCATCCCCGCTGGTGCCTTTCCCCTGGGCCTAGGCCTCGGTTGAGGCCGCCTTGGAGAGGAGGTTGCTGGCAGGGGCTGTCTCCACACTGCAAGGTGCTGGAGCTCAGAGGGCCTCATCAGAGGGAAGGGACCAGCAAGGGGCTGGATGCCCAAGACCTCTTTGGCCCAGCAGCCGCAGGGCAGCAGGGAGAGCAAGAGGCCCAACTTGCCCCTAGGTCGGCTCTGCCCCTTTCCACACAGGCCGCCAACCCAGCAGCTGCCTGGCATACTCTGGCTCCCCCGAGCTCTCTGCCGGTGCAGGGACCAGGAACAGACGTTTGCATGTGGTTCTGCCTTGGCCTGGGAGTGTGTTCCCCCTGCATTGCCCCCAGGCTCAGGGGCAAGGGCCCGGTGAGAGCACCACCCCGAAGCGCTTTTCTCCCGGGCTTGGGAGCATTGTGCGTGCCTGGCGGGAACAGCGGGCATGAGTTCTTGCAAACTGTCCTTTGGAGGCAGCCGGGGACGTCTTCCAAGGGCCCGGACTGATCAGCACCCCAAAATGCTTTTCTCCCGGGCTTGGGAGCATTGTGCGCGGCTGTCGGGAACAGCGGACATGAGTGCTTGCAAACCGGCCTTTGGAGGCAGCCCGGGAGGTCTTCCAAGGGCCCGGAGAGAGCACTACCCCAAAATGCTTTTCTTCCGGGCTTGGGAGCATTGTGCGCGCGTGGCGGGAACAGCAGGCAGGAGTGCTTGCAAACCGGCCTTTGGAGGCAGCCGGGGAGGTCTTCCAAGGGCCCGGAGAGAGCACCACCTCGAAGCGCTTTTCTCTCGGGTTTTGGAGCATTGTGTGCAGCTGGTGGGACAGCGGGAGGGAATTCTTGCAAACCGGCCTTTGGCGGCAGCCAGAGAAGTCTTCCAAGGGCGCGGAGAGAGCACCACCCCGAAGCGCTTTTCTCCGGGGTTTTGGAACATTGTGTGTGCCTGGCGGGAACAGCGAGTGGGAATGCTTGCAAACCGGCCTTTGGGGGCAGCCGGGGAGGTCCTCCATGGTCCCTGAGAGAACACCACCCCGAAGCGCTTTTCTCCCGGGCTTGGGAGCATTGTGCGCGGCTGTCGGGAACAACGGACATGAATGCTTGCAAACCGGCCTTTGGAGGCAGCCCGGGAGGTCTTCCAAGGGCCCGGAGAGAGCACCACCCCAAAATGCTTTTCTCTCGGGCTTGGGAGCATTGTGCGCGGCTGTCGGGAACAACGGACATGAATGCTTGCAAACCAGCCTTTGGAGGCAGCCCGGGAGGTCTTCCAAGGGCCCGGAGAGAGCACCACCCCAAAATGCTTTTCTCCCGGGATTGGGAGCATTGTGCGTGGCTGGCGGAAGCAGCGGGCATGAGTACTTACAAACCGGCCTTTGGAGGCAGCCGGGGAGGTCTTGAAAGTGCCCGGAGAGAGCACCACCCCGAAGCGCTTTTCTCCCGGGCTTGGGAACATTGTGCGCGGCTGGCGGGAACAGCAGGCAGGACTGCTTGCAAACTGGCTTTTGGAGGCAGCCGGGGAGGTCTTCCAAGGGCCCGGAGTGAGCACCACCCCAAAATGCTTTTCTCCCGGGCTTGGGAGCATTGTGCGCGGCTGGTGGGAACAACGGGCATGAGTGCTTGCAAACCGGCCTTTGGAGGCAGCCGGGGACGTCTTCCAAGGGCCCGGAGAGAGCACCACCCCGAAGCGCTTTTCTCCCGGGCTTGGGAGCATTGTGCGCGGCTGGCGGGAACAGCAGGCAGGACTGCTTGCAAACTGGCCTTTCAAGGCAGCCGAGGAGGTCTTCCAAGGGCCCGGAGTGAGCACCACCCCAAAATGCTTTTCTCCCGGGCTTGGGAGCATTGTGCGTGGCTGGCGGGAACAGCAGGAAGGAGTCCTTGCAAACCGGCCTTTGGAGGCAGCCGGGGAGGTCTTCCAAGGGCCTGTAGAGAGCACCACCCCGACGCGCTTTTCTCCCGGGCTTGGGAGCATTCTGCGCGGGTGGCGGGAACAGCAGGCAGGAGTGCTTGAAAACCGTCCTTTGGAGGCAGCCGGGGAGGTCTTCCAGGGCCCGGTGTGAGCACCACCCCAAAATGCTTTTCTCCCGGGCTTGGGAGCATTGTGCGCGGATGGCGGGAACAGCAGGAAGGAGTCCTTGCAAACCGGCCTTTGGAGGCAGCCGGGGAGGTCTTCCAAGGGCCTGTAGAGAGCACCACCCCGAAGCGCTTTTCTCCCGGGCTTGGGAGCATTGTGCGCGGGTGGCGGGAACAGCAGGCAGGAGTGCTTGAAAACCGTCCTTTGGAGGCAGCCGGGGAGGTCTTCCAGGGCCCGGTGTGAGCACCACCCCAAAATGCTTTTCTCCCGGGCTTGGGAGCATTGTGCGCGGATGGCGGGAACAGCGAGTGGGAGTGCTTGCAAACCGGCCTTTGGGGGCACCCCGGGAGGTCTTCCATGGGCACGGAGAGAACACCACCCCGAAGCGCTTTTCTCCGGGGTTTTGGAGGATTGTGCGTGGCTGGCGGGAACAGCGGGCGGGAGTGCTTGCAAACCGGCCTTTGGAGGCAGCTTGGGAGGTCTTCCAACGGCCCGGAGAGAGCACCATCCCGAAGCACTTTTCTCACGGAATTGGGAGCATTGTTCGCGGCTGTCGGGAACATTGGACATGAGTGCTTGCAAACCGGCCTTTGGGGGCACCCCGGGAGGTCTTCCATGGGCACGGAGAGAACACCACCCCGAAGCGCTTTTCTCCGGGGTTTTGGAGGATTGTGCGTGGCTGGCGGGAACCGCGAGTGGGAGTGCTTGCAAACCGGCCTTTGGGGGCAGCCAGGGAGGTCCTCCATTGGCACGGAGAGAACACCACCCTGAAGTGCTTTTCTCCCGGGCTTGGGAGCATTGTGCGAGGCTGGCGGGAACAGCGGGCGGGAGTGCTTGCAAACCGGCCTTTGGAGGCAGCTTGGGAGGTCTTCCAACGGCCCGGAGAGAGCACCACCCCGAAGCGCTTTTCTCCTAGGCTTGGGAGCATTGTGCGCGGCTGGCGGGAACAGCGGGCATGAGTGCTTGCAAACCGGCCTTTGGAGACAAACGGGGAGGTCTTCCAAGGGCCCGTAGAGAGCACCACCCCGAAGCGCTTTTCTCCCGTGATTGGGAGCATTGTGTGCGGCTGGCGGGACAGCGGGAGGGAGTACTTGAAATCCAGCCTTTGGAGGCAGCCGGGGAGGTCTTCCAAGGGCCGGGAGAGAGCACCACCCTGAAGGGCTTTTCTCCTGGGCTTGGAGCATTTGCACGGATGGCGGGAACAGCGAGTGGGAGTGCTTGCAAACCGGCATTTGCGGGCAGCCCGGGAGGTCTTTCTTGGACCCAGAGAGAACACCACCCCGAAACGCTTTTCTCCCGGGCTTGGGAGCATTGTGCGCGGGTGGCGGGAACAGCAGGCAGAAGTGCTTGCAAACCGGCCTTGGAGGCAGCCGGGGAGGTCTTCCAAAGCTCGGAGTGAGCACCACCCCAAAATGCTTTTCTCCCGAGCTTGGGAGCATTGTGCGCAGCTGGCGTGAACAGCGGGATTGAGTGCTTGCAAACCAGCCTTTGGAGGCAGCCGGGGAGGTCTTCCAGCGGGAGAGTGCCAGTTGTTCTCAGAGGCCCCACAGGCCAGGGGCAGGACCCAGCAGTGTCCCTGCCTCTGGCAGCCTTGCCCAGACCTTCCTGGCCTCCGGGGGTACTACCCCACCAAGGGGCAGGCTGCGGGGCCTGGGTCCAGACATGCCCGGGCGCCTCCCCAGGCTCATACCCGCTGGTGCCTTTCCCCTGGGCCTAGGCCTCGGTTGAGGCCTCCTTGGAGAGGAGGTTGCCGGCAGGGGCTGTCTGCACACTGCAAGGTGCTGGAGCTCAGAGGGCCTCGTCAGAGGGAAAGGACCAGCAAAGGGCTGGATGCCCAAGACCTCTTTGACCCAGCAGCCTCAGGGCAGCAGGGAGAGCAAGAGGCCCAACTTGCCCCTAGGTCGGCTCTACCCCGTCCCACACAGGCAGCCAGCCCAGCAGCAGCCTGGCAGTCTCTGGCTCCCCCGAACTCTCTGCCGGTGTAGGGGGCGGGAACAGACGTGTGCATGTCGTTCTGCCTTGGCCTGGGAGTGTGTTCCCCCTGCCTGTCCCCCAGGCTCAGGGGCAAGGGCCCGGAGAGAGCACCACCCCGAAGCGCTTTTCTCCCGGGCTTGGGAGCATTGTGCGTGCCTGGCGGGAACAGCGGGCGGGAGTGCTTGCAAACCGGCCTTTGGAGGCAGCCGGGGAGGTCTTCCAGTGGGAGAGGGCCGGTTGTGCTCAGAGCCCCCACAGGCCAGGGGCAGGACCCAGCAGGTCCCCTGCCCCTGGTCAGCCTTGCCCAGACCTTCCTGGCCTCCAGGGGTACTGCCCCACCAAGGGGCAGGCTGCGGGGACTGGGTCCAGACATGCCCGGGCGCCTCTCCAGGCTCATCCCCGCTGGTGCCTTTCCCCTGGGCCTAGGCCTCGGTTGAGGCCTCCTTGGAGAGGAGATTGCTGGCAGGTGCTGTCTCCACACTGCAAGGTGCTGGAGCTCAGAGTGCCTCGGCAGAGGGAAGGGACCAGCAAAGGGCTGGATGCCCAAGACGTCTTTGGCCCAGCAGCCTCAGGGCAGCAGGGAGAGCAAGAGGCCCAACTTGCCCCTAGGTCGGCTCTGCCCCTTCCCACACAGGCGGCCAGCCCAGCACCTGCCTGAGAGACTCTGGCTCCCCCGAGCTCTCTGCCGGTGTAGGGGGCAGGAACAGACGTGTTCATGTCGTTCTGTCTTTGCCTGGGAGTGTGTTCCCCCTGCCTGGCCCGCAGGCTTAGGGGCAAGGGCCCGGAGAGAGCACCACCCCGAAGCGCTTTTCTACCGGGCTTGGGAGCATTGTGCGTGCCTGGCGGGAACAGCGGGCGGGAGTGCTTGCAAACCGGCCTTTCGAGGCAGACGGGGAGGTCTTCCAGCGGGAGAGTGCCGGTTGTGCTCAGACGTCCCACAGGCCAGGGGCAGGACCCAGCGCTGTCCCTGCCCCTGGCAGCCTTGCACAGACCTTCCTGGCCTCCGGGGGTACTGCCCCACCAAGGGGCAGGCTGCGCGGACTGGGTCCAGACATGCCCGGGCGCCTCCCCAGGCTCATCCCCGCTGGTGCCTTTCCCCTGGGCCTAGGCCTCGGTTGAGGCCTCATTGGAGAGGAGGTTGCTGGCAGGGGCTGTCTCCACACTGCAAGGTGCTGGAGCTCAGAGGGCCTCGTCAGAGGGAAGGGACCAGCAAGGGGCTGGATGCCCAAGACCTCTTTGGCCCAGCAGCCTCAGGGCAGCAGGGAGAGGAAGAGGCCCAACTTGCCCCTAGGTCGGCTCTGCCCCTTCCCACACAGGCGGCCAGCCCAGCAGCTGCCTGACAGACTCTGGCTCCCCCGAGCTCTCTGCCGGTGCAGGGGTCAGGAACAGACGTGTGCATGTGGTTCTGCCTTGGTCTGGGAGTGTGGACCAACTGCCTGGCCCCCAGGCTCAGGGGCAAGGGCCCGAGGAGAGCACCACCCCGAAGTGCTTTTCTCCCGGGCTTGGGAGCATTGTGCGTGCCTGGCGGGAACAGCGGGCGGGAGTGTTGGAAAACTGGCCTTTGGAGGCAGCCGGGGAGTTCTTCGAGTGGGAGAGGGCCGGTTGTGCTCAGAGGCCCCACAGGCCAGGGGCAGGACCCAGCAGGGCCCCTGCCCCTGGCCAGCCTTGCCCAGACCTTCCTGGCCTCCGGGGGTACTGCCCCACCAAGGGGCAGGCTGCGGGGACTGGGTCCAGACATGCCTGGGCGCCTCCCCAGGCTCATCCCCGCTGGTGCCTTTCCCCTGGGCATAGGCCTCGGTTGATGCCTCCTTGGAGAGGAGGTTGCTGGCAGGGGCTGTCTCCACACTGCAAGGTGCTGGAGCTCAGAGGGCCTCGTCAGCGGGAAGGGACCAGCAAGGGGCTGGATGCCCAAGACCTCTTTGGCCCAGCAGCCTCAGGGCAGCAGGGAGAGCAAGAGGCCCAACTTGCCCCTAGGTCGGCTCTGCCCCTTCCCACACAGGCGGCCAGCCCAGCAGCTGCCTGACAGACTCTGGCTCTCCCGAGCTCTCTGCAGGTGGAGGGGGCAGGAACAGACGTGTGCATGTTGTTGTGCCTTGGCCTGGGACTGTGGATCCCCTGCCTGGCCCCCAGGCTCAGGGGCAAGGGCCCGGAGAGACCACCACCCCGAAGCGCTTTTCTCCCGGGCTTGGGAGCATTGTGCGCGCCTGGCGGGAACAGTGGGCGGGAGTGCTTGCAAACCGGCCTTTGGAGGCAGCCGGGGAGGTCTTCCAGTGCGAGAGGGCCGGTTGTGCTCAGAGGCCCCACAGGCCAGGGGCAGGACCCAGCAGGGCCCCTGCCCCTGGCCAGCCTTGCCCAGACCTTCCTGGCCTCCGGGCGTACTGCCCCACCAAGGGGCAGGCTGCGGGGACAGGGTCCAGACATGCCCGGGCGCCTCCCCTGGCTAAACCCCGCTGGTGCCTTTCCCCTGGGCCTAGGCCTCGGATGAGGCCTCCTTGGAGAGGAGATTGCTGGCAGGGGCTGTCTCCACACTGCAAGGTGCTGGAGCTCAGAGGGCCTCGTCAGAGGGAAGGGACCAGTAAGGGGCTGGATGCCCAAGACGTCTTTGTCCCTGCAGCCTCAGGGCAGCAGGGAGAGCAAGAGGCCCAACTTGCCCCTAGGTCGGCTCTGCCCCTTCCCACACAGGCGGCCAGCCCAGCACCTGCCTGAGAGAGTCTGGCTCCCCCGAGCTCTCTGCCGGTGCAGGGGACAGGAACAGACGTGTGCATGTGTTTCTGCCTTGGTCTGGGAGTGTGTTCCCCCTGCCTTGCCCACAGGCTCAGGGGCAAGGGCCCGGAGAGAGCACCACCCCGAAGCGCTTTTCTCCCGGGCTTGGGAGCATTGTGCGTGCCTGGCGGGAAGAGCGGGCAGGAGTGTTGGCAAACTGGCCTTTGGAGGCAGCCGGGGAGGTCTTCCAGTGGGAGAGGGCCGGTTGTGCTCAGAGGCCCCACAGGCCATGGGGAGGACCCAGCAGGGCCCCTGCCCCTGGCCAGCCTTGCCCAGATCTTCCTGGACTCCGGGGGTACTACCCCACCAAGGGGCAGGCTGCGGGGACTGGGTCCAGACATGCCCGGGCGCCTCCCCAGGCTCATCCCCGCTGGTGCCTTTCCCCTGGGCCTAGGCCTCGGTTGAGGCCTCCTTGGAGAGGATGTTGCTGGCAGGGGCTGTCTCCACACTGCAAGGTGCTGGAGCTCAGAGGGCCTCGTCAGAGGGAAGGGACCAGCAAGGGGCTGGATGCCCAAGACCTCTTTGGCCCAGCAGCCTCAGGGCAGCAGGGAGAGGAAGAGGCCCAACTTGCCCCTAGGTCGGCTCTGCCCCTTCCCACACAGGCGGCCAGCCCAGCAGCTGCCTGACAGACTCTGGCTCCCCCGAGCTCTCTGCCGGTGCAGGGGTCAGGAACAGACGTGTGCATGTGGTTCTGCCTTGGTCTGGGAGTGTGGACCAACTGCCTGGCCCCCAGGCTCAGGGGCAAGGGCCCGAGGAGAGCACCACCCCGAAGTGCTTTTCTCCCGGGCTTGGGAGCATTGTGCATGCCTGGCGGGAACAGTGGGCGGGAGTGTTGGCAAACTGGCCTTTGGAGGCAGCCGGGGAGTTCTTCCAGTGGGAGAGGGCCGGTTGTGCTCAGAGGCCCCACAGGCCAGGGGCAGGACCCAGCAGGGCCCCTGGCCCTGGCCAGCCTTGCCCAGACCTTCCTGGCCTCCGGGGGTACTGCCCCACCAAGGGGCAGGCTGCGGGGACTGGGTCCAGACATGCCCGGGCGCCTCCCCAGGCTCATCCCCGCTGGTGCCTTTCCCCTGGGCCTAGGCCTCGGTTGAGGCCTCCTTGGAGAGGAGGTTGCTTGCAGGGGCTGTCTCCACACTGCAAGGTGCTGGAGCTCAGAGGGCTTCGTCAGAGTGAAGGGACCAGCAAGGGGCTGGATGCCCAAGACCTCTTTGGCCCAGCAGCCTCAGGGCAGCAGGGAGAGCAAGAGGCCCAACTTGCCCCTAGTTCGGCTCTGCCCCTTCCCACACAGGCGGCCAGCCCAGCAGCTGCCTGACAGACTCTGGCTCCCCCGAGCTCTCTGCCGGTGCAGGGGGCAGGTCAGACGTGTGCATGTGGTTCTGCCTTGGCCTGGGAGTGTGGACACCCTGCCTTGCCCCCAGGCTCAGGGGCAAGGGCCCAGAGAGAGCACCACCCTGAAGCGCTTTTCTTCCGGGCTTAGGAGCATTGTGCCCGCCTGCTGGTAACAGTGGCCGGGAGCGCTTGCAAACCGGCCTTTGGAGGCAGCCGGGGAGGTCTTCCAGTGGGAGAGGGCCGGTTGTGCTCAGAGGCCCCACAGGCCAGGGGCAGGACCCAGCAGGGCCCCTGCCCCTGGCCAGTCTTACCCAGACCTTCCTGGCCTCCGGGGGTACTGCCCCACCAAGGGGCAGGCTGCGGGGACTGGGTCCAGACATGCTCGGGCGCCTCCCCTGGCTCATCCCCGCTGGTGCCTTTCCCCTGGGCCTAGGCCTCGGTTGAGGCCTCCTTGGAGAGGAGGTTGCTGGCAGGGGCTGTCTCCACACTGCAAGGTGCTGGAGCTCAGAGGGCCTCGTCAGAGGGAAGGGACCAGCAACGGGCTGGATGCCCAAGACCTCTTTGGCCCAGCAGCCTCAGGTCAGCAGGGAGAGCAAGAGGCCCAACTTGCCCCTAGGGCGGCTCTGCCCCTTCCCACACAGGCGGCCAACCCAGCAGCTGCCTGACAGACTCTGGCTCCCCCAAGCTCTCTGCCGGTGCAGGGGACAGGAACAGACGTGGGCATGTGGTTCTGCCTTGGCCTGGGAGTGTGTTCCCCATGCCTTGCCCCCAGGCTCAGGGGCAAGGGCCTGGAGAGAGCACCACCCCGAAGCGCTTTTCTCCCGGGCTTGGGAGCATTGTGCAAGTCTGGCGTGAACAGCGGGTGGGAGTGTTGGCAAACAGGACTTTGGAGGCAGCCGGGGAGGTCTTCCAGTGGGAGAGGGCCGGTTGTGCTCAGAGGCCCCACAGGCCAGGGGCAGGACCCAGCAGGTCCCCTGCCCCTGGCCAGCCTTGCCCAGACCTTCCTGGCCTCCGGGGGTACTGCCCCACCAAGGGGCAGGCTGCGGGGACTGGGTCCAGACATGCCTGGGCGCCTCCCCAGGCTCATCCCCGCTGGTGCCTTTCCCCTGGTCCTAGGTCTCGGTTGAGGCCTCCTTGGAGAGGAGGTTGCTGGCAGGGGCTGTCTCCACACTGCAAGGTGCTGGAGCTCAGAGGGCCTCGTCAGAGGGAAGGGACAAGCAAAGGGCTGGATGCCCAAGACCTCTTTGGCCCAGCAGCCTCAGGGCAGCAGGGAGAGCAAGAGGCCCAACTTGCCCCTAGGTCGGCTCTGCCCCTTCCCACAAAGGTGGCCAGCCCAGCAGCTGCCTGACAGACTCTGGCTCCCCCGAGCTCTCTGCCGGTGCAGGGGTCAGGAACAGACGTGTGCATGTGGTTCTGCCTTGGCCTGGGAGTGTGGACCCCCTGCCTGGCCCCCAGTCTCAGGGGCAAGGGCCCGGAGAGAGCACCACCCCGAAGCGCTTTTCTCCCGGGATGGGAGCATTGTGCGCGCTTGGTGGGAACAGTGGGCGGGAGTGCGTGCAAAACGGCCTTTGGAGGCAGCCGGGGAGGTCTTCCAGTGGGAGAGGGCCGGTTGTGCTCAGAGGCCCCACAGGCCAGGGGCAGGACCCAGCAGGTCCCCTGCCCCTGGTCAGCCTTGCCCAGACCTTCCTGGCCTCCAGGGGTACTGCCCCACCAAGGGGCAGGCTGCGGGGACTGGGTCCAGACATGCCCGGGCGCCTCTCCAGGCTCATCCCCGCTGGTGCCTTTCCCCTGGGCCTAGGCCTCGGTTGAGGCCTCCTTGGAGAGGAGATTGCTGGCAGGTGCTGTCTCCACACTGCAAGGTGCTGGAGCTCAGAGTGCCTCGTCAGAGGGAAGGGACCAGCAAAGGGCTGGATGCCCAAAACGTATTTGGCCCAGCAGCCTCAGGGCAGCAGGGAGAGCAAGAGGCCCAACTTGCCCCTAGGTCGGCTCTGCCCCTTCCCACACAGGCGGCCAGCCCAGCACCTGCCTGAGAGACTCTGGCTCCCCCGAGCTCTCTGCCGGTGTAGGGGGCAGGAACAGACGTGTTCATGTCGTTCTGTCTTGGCCTGGGAGTGTGTTCCCCCTGCCTGGCCCCCAGGCTTAGGGGCAAGGGCCCGGAGAGAGCACCACCCCGAAGCGCTTTTCTACCGGGCTTGGGAGCATTGTGCATGCCTGGCGGGAACAGCGGGCGGGAGTGCTTGCAAACCGGCCGTTCGAGGCAGACGGGGAGGTCTTCCAGCGGGAGAGTGCCGGTTGTGCTCAGACGTCCCACAGGCCAGGGGCAGGACCCAGCGCTGTCCCTGCCCCTGGCAACCTTGCACAGACCTTCCTGGCCTCCGGGGGTACTGCCCCACCAAGGGGCAGGCTGCGCGGACTGGGTCCAGACATGCCCGGGCGCCTCCCCAGGCTCATCCCCGCTGGTGCCTTTCCCCTGGGCCTAGGCCTCGGTTGAGGCCTCATTGGAGAGGAGGTTGCTGGCAGGGGCTGTCTCCACACTGCAAGGTGCTGGATCTCAGAGGGCCTCGTCAGAGGGAAGGGACCAGCAAGGGGCTGGATGCCCAAGACCTCTTTGGCCCAGCAGCCTCAGGGCAGCAGGGAGAGGAAGAGGCCCAACTTGCCCCTAGGTCGGCTCTGCCCCTTCCCACACAGGCGGCCAGCCCAGCAGCTGCCTGACAGACTCTGGCTCCCCCGAGCTCTCTGCCGGTGCAGGGGTCAGGAACAGACGTGTGCATGTGGTTCTGCCTTGGTCTGGGAGTGTGGACCAACTGCCTGGCCCCCAGGCTCAGGGGCAAGGGCCCGAGGAGAGCACCACACCGAAGTGCTTTTCTCCCGGGCTTGGGAGCATTGTGCGTGCCTGGCGGGAACAGCGGGCGGGAGTGTTGGCAAACTGGCCTTTGGAGGCAGCCGGAGAGTTCTTCCAGTGGGAGAGGGCCGGTTGTGCTCAGAGGCCCCACAGGCCAGGGGCAGGACCCAGCAGGGCCCCTGCCCCTGGCCAGCCTTGCCCAGACCTTCCTGGCCTCCGGGGGTACTGCCCCACCAAGGGGCAGGCTGCGGGGACTGGGTCCAGACATGCCCGGGCGCCTCCCCAGGCTCATCCCCGCTGGTGCCTTTCCCCTGGGCCTAGGCCTCGGTTGAGGCCTCCTTGGAGAGGAGGTTGCTGGCAGGGGCTGTCTCCACACTGCAAGGTGCTGGAGCTCAGAGGGCCTCGTCAGAGGGAAGGGACCAGCAAGGTGCTGGATGCCCAAGACCTCTTTGGCCCAGCAGCCTCAGGGCAGCAGGGAGAGCAAGAGGCCCAACTTGCCCCTAGGTCGGCTCTGCCACTTCCCACACAGGCGGCCAGCCCAGCAGCTGCCTGACAGACTCTGGCTCCCCGGAGCTCTCTGCCGGTGCAGGGGGCAGGTCAGACGTGTGCATGTGGTTCTGCCTTGGCCTGGGAGTGTGGACACCCTGACTTGCCCCCAGGCTCAGGGGCAAGGGCCCAGAGAGAGCACCACCCTGAAGCGCTTTTCTTCCGGGCTTAGGAGCATTGTGCCCGCCTGCTGGTAACAGTGGCCGGGAGCGCTTGCAAACCGGCCTTTGGAGGCAGCCGGGGAGGTCTTCCAGTGGGAGAGGGCCGGTTGTGCTCAGAGGCCCCACAGGCCAGGGGCAGGACCCAGCAGGTCCCCTGCCCCTGGCCAGCCTTTCCCAGACCTTCCTGGCCTCCGTGGGTACTGCCCCACCAAGGGGCAGGCTGCGGGGACTGGGTCCAGACATGCCTGGGCGCCTCCCCAGGCTCATCCCCGCTGGTGCCTTTCCCCTGGTCCTAGGTCTCGGTTGAGGCCTCCTTGGAGAGGAGGTTGCTTGCAGGGGCTGTCTCCACACTGCAAGGTGCTGGAGCTCAGAGGGCCTCGTCAGAGGGAAGGGACAAGCAAAGGGCTGGATGCCCAAGACCTCTTTGGCCCAGCAGCCTCAGGGCAGCAGGGAGAGCAAGAGGCCCAACTTGCCCCTAGGTCGGCTCTGCCCCTTCCCACAAAGGCGGCCAGCCCAGCAGCTGCCTGACAGACTCTGGCTCCCCCGAGCTCTCTGCCGGTGCAGGGGTCAGGAACAGACGTGTGCATGTGGTTCTGCCTTGGCCTGGGAGTGTGGACCCCCTGCCTGGCCCCCAGTCTCAGGGGCAAGGGCCCGGAGAGAGCACCACCCCGAAGCGCTTTTCTCCCGGGATGGGAGCATTGTGCGCGCTTGGTGGGAACAGTGGGCGGGAGTGCGTGCAAAACGGCCTTTGGAGGCAGCCGGGGTGGTCTTCCAGTGGGAGAGGGCCGGTTGTGCTCAGAGGCCCCACAGGCCAGGGGCAGGACCCAGCAGGTCCCCTGCCCCTGGTCAGCCTTGCCCAGACCTTCCTGGCCTCCAGGGGTACTGCCCCACCAAGGGGCAGGCTGCGCGGACTGGGTCCAGACATGCCCGGGCGCCTCCCCAGGCTCATCCCCGCTGGTGCCTTTCCCCTGGGCCTAGGCCTCGGTTGAGGCCTCCTTGGAGAGGAGATTGCTGGCAGGTGCTGTCTCCACACTGCAAGGTGCTGGAGCTCAGAGGGCCTCGTCAGAGGGAAGGGACCAGCAAAGGGCTGGATGCCCAAGACGTCTTTGGCCCAGCAGCCTCAGGGCAGCAGGGAGAGCAAGAGGCCCAACTTGCCCCTAGGTCGGCTCTGCCCCTTCCCACACAGGCGGCCAGCCCAGCACCTGCCTGAGAGACTCTGGCTCCCCCGAGCTCTCTGCCGGTGTAGGGGGCAGGAACAGACGTGTTCATGTCGTTCTGTCTTGGCCTGGGAGTGTGTTCCCCCTGCCTGGCCCGCAGGCTTAGGGGCAAGGGCCCGGAGAGAGCACCACCCCGAAGCGCTTTTCTACCGGGCTTGGGAGCATTGCGCGTGCCTGGCGGGAACAGCGGGCGGGAGTGCTTGCAAACCGGCCTTTCGAGGCAGCCGGGGAGGTCTTCCAGCGGGAGAGTGCCGGTTGTGCTCAGACGTCCCACAGGCCAGGGGCAGGACCCAGCGCTGTCCCTGCCCCTGGCAGCCTTGCACAGACCTTCCTGGCCTCCGGGGGTACTGCCCCACCAAGGGGCAGGCTGCGGGGAATGGGTCCAGACATGCCCTTGCGCCTCCACTGGCTCATCCCCGCTGGTGCCTTTCCCCTGGGCCTAGGCCTCGGTTGAGGCCTCCCTGGAGAGGAGGTTGCTGGAAGGGGCTGTCTCCACACTGCAAGGTGCTGGAGCTCAGAGGGCCTCGTCAGAGGGAAGGGACCAGCAAGGGGCTGGATGCCCAAGACGTCTTTGGCCCAGCAGCCTCAGGGCAGCAGGGAGAGGAAGAGGCCCAACTTGCCCCTAGGTCGGCTCTGCCCCTTCCCACACAGGCAGCCAACCCAGCAGCTGCCTGACAGACTCTGGCTCCCCCGAGCTCTCTGCCGGTGCAGGGGTCAGGAACAGACGAATGCATGTGGTTCTGCCTTGGTCTGGGAGTGTGGACCCACTGCCTGGACCCCAGGCTCAGGGGCAAGGGCCCGGAGAGGGCAACACCCCGAAGCGCTTTTCTCCCGGGCTTGGGAGCATTGTGCGTGCCTGGCGGGAACAGCGGGCGGGAGTGTTGGCAAACCGGCCTTTGGAGGCAGCCGGGGAGGTCTTCCAGTGGGAGAGGGCCGGTTGTGCTCAGAGGCCCCACAGGCCAGGGGCAGGACCCAGCAGGGCCCCTGCCCCTGGCCAGCCTTGCCCAGACCTTCCTGGCCTCCGGGGGTACTGCCCCACCAAGGGGCAGGCTGCGGGGACTGGGTCCAGACATGCCCGTGCGCCTCCACTGGCTCATCCCCGCTGGTGCCTTTCCCCTGGGCCTAGGCCTCGGTTGAGGCCTCCTTGGAGAGGAGGTTGCTGGCAGGGGCTGTCTCCACACTGCAAGGTGCTGGAGCTCAGAGGGCCTCGTCAGAGGGAAGGGACCAGCAAGGGGCTGGATGCCCAAGACCTCTTTGGCCCAGCAGCCTCAGGGCAGCAGGGAGAGCAAGAGGCCCAACTTGCCCCTAGGTCGGCTCTGCCCCTTCCCACACAGGCGGCCAGCCCAGCAGCTGCCTGACAGACTCTGGCTCCCCCCAGCTCTCTGCCGGTGGAGGGGGCAGGAACAGACGTGTGCATGTGGTTCTGCCTTGGCCTGGGACTGTGGATCCCCTGCCTGGCCCCCAGGCTCAGGGGCAGGGGCCCGGAGAGACCACCACCCCGAAGCGCTTTTCTCCCGAGCTTGGGAGCATTGTGCGCGCCTGGCGGGAACAGTGGGCGGGAGTGCTTGCAAACCGGCCTTTGGAGGCAGCCAGGGAGGTCTTCCAGTGGGAGAGGGCCGGTTGTGCTCAGAGGCCCCACAGGCCAGGGTCAGGACCCAGCAGGGCCCCTGCCCATGGACAGACTTGCCCAGACCTTCCTGGACTCCGGGGGTACTGCCCCACCAAGGGGCAGGCTGCGGAGACTGGGTCCAGACATGTCCGTGCGCCTCCCCAGGATCATCCCCGCTGGTGCCTTTCCCCTGGGTGTAGTCCTCGGTTGAGGCCTCTTTGGAGAGGAGGTTGCTGGCAGGGGCTGTCCCCACACTGCAAGGTGCTGGAGCTCAGAGGGCCTCGTCAGAGGGAAGGCACCAGCAAAGGGCTGGATGCCCAAGACCTCTTTGACCCAGCAGCCTCAGGGCAGCAGGGAGAGCAAGAGGCCCAACTTGCCCCTAGGTCGGCTCTGCCCCGTCCCACACAGGCAGCCAGCCCAGCAGCAGCCTGGCAGTCTCTGGCTCCCCCGAGCTCTCTGCCGGTGTAGGGGGCAGGAACAGACGTGTGCATGTCGTTCTCCCTTGGCCTGGGAGAGTGTTCCCCTTGCCTGGCCCCAGGCTCAGGGGCAAGGGCCCGGAGAGAGCACCACCCCAAAGCGCTTTTCTCCCGGGCTTGGGAGCATTGTGCGTGCCTGGGGGAACAGCGGGTGGGAGTGCTTGCAAACCGTCTTTTGGAGGCAGACGGGGAGGTCTTCCAGCGGGAGAGTGCCGGTTGTGCTCAGACGCCCAACAGGCCAGGGGCAGGACCCAGCAGTGTCCCTGCCCCTGGCAGCCTTGCCGAGACCTTCCTGGCTTCCGGGGGTACTGCCCCACCAAGGGCAGCAGGGAGAGGAAGAGGCCCAACTTGCCCCTAGGTCGGCTCTGCCCCTTCCCACACAGGCGGCCAGCCCAGCAGCTGCCTGACAGACTCTGGCTCCCCCGAGCTCTCTGCCGGTGCAGGGGTCAGGAACAGACGTGTGCATGTGGTTCTGCCTTGGTCTCCGAGTGTGAACCAACTGCCTGGCCCCCAGGTTCAGGGGCAAGGGCCCGGAGAGAGCACCACCCCGAAGCGCTTTTCTCCCGGGCTTCGGAGAATTGTGCGTGCTTGGTGGGAACAGTGGGCGGGAGTGCTTGCAAACCGGCCTTTGGAGGCAGCCGGGGAGGTCTTCCAGTGGGAGAGGGCCGGTTGTGCTCAGAGGCCCCACAGGCCAGGGGCAGGACCCAGCAGGGCCCCTGCCCCTGGCCAGCCTTGCCCAGACCTTCCTGCCTCCGGGGTTACAGCCCCACCAAGGGGTAGGCTGCGGGGAATGGGTCCAGACATGCCCGGGCGCCTCCCCAGGCTCATCCCCGCTGGTGCCTTTCCCCTGGGCCTAGGCCTCGGTTGAGGCCTCCTTGGAGAGGAGGTTGCTGGCAGGGGCTGTCTCCACACTGCAAGGTGCTGGAGCTCAGAGGGCCTCGTCAGAGGGAAGGGACCAGCAACGGGATGGATGCCCAAGACCTCTTTGGCCCAGCAGCCTCAGGGCAGCAGGGAGAGCAAGAGGCCCAACTTGCCCCTAGGTCGGCTCTGCCCCTTCCCACACAGGCGGCCAGCCCAGCAGCTGCCTGACAGACTCTGGCTCCCCCGAGCTCTCTGCCGGTGCAGGGGGCAGGAACAGACGTGTGCATGTGGTTCTGCCTTGGCCTGGGAGTGTGGACCCCCTGCCTGGCCCCCAGTCTCAGGGGCAAGGGCCCGGAGAGAGCACCACCCCGAAGCGCTTTTCTCCCGGGATGGGAGCATTGTGCGCGCTTGGTGGGAACAGTGGGCGGGAGTGCGTGCAAAACGGCCTTTGGAGGCAGCCGGGGAGGTCTTCCAGTGGGAGAGGGCCGTTTGTGCTCAGAGGCCCCACAGGCCAGGGGCAGGACCCAGCAGGTCCCCTGCCCCTGGTCAGCCTTGCCCAGACCTTCCTGGCCTCCAGGGGTACTGCCCCACCAAGGGGCAGGCTGCGGGGACTGGGTCCAGACATGCCCGGGCGCCTCTCCAGGCTCATCCCCGCTGGTGCCTTTCCCCTGGGCCTAGGCCTCGGTTGAGGCCTCCTTGGAGAGGAGATTGCTGGCAGGTGCTGTCTCCACACTGCAAGGTGCTGGAGCTCAGAGTGCCTCGTCAGAGGGAAGGGACCAGCAAAGGGCTGGATGCCCAAGACGTCTTTGGCCCAGCAGCCTCAGGGCAGCAGGGAGAGCAAGAGGCCCAACTTGCCCCTAGGTCGGCTCTGCCCCTTCCCACACAGGCGGCCAGCCCAGCACCTGCCTGAGAGACTCTGGCTCCCCCGAGCTCTCTGCCGGTGTAGGGGGCAGGAACAGACGTGTTCATGTCGTTCTGTCTTGGCCTGGGAGTGTGTTCCCCCTGCCTGGCCCGCAGGCTTAGGGGCAAGGGCCCGGAGAGAGCACCACCCCGAAGCGCTTTTCTACCGGGCTTGGGAGCATTGTGCGTGCCTGGCGGGAACAGCGGGCGGGAGTGCTTGCAAACCGGCCTTTCGAGGCAGACGGGGAGGTCTTCCAGCGGGAGAGTGCCGGTTGTGCTCAGACGTCCCACAGGCCAGGGGCAGGACCCAGCGCTGTCCCTGCCCCTGGCAGCCTTGCACAGACCTTCCTGGCCTCCGGGGGTACTGCCCCACCAAGGGGCAGGCTGCGGGGACTGGGTCCAGACATGCCCGGGCGCCTCCCCAGGCTCATCCCCGCTGGTGCCTTTCCCCTGGGCCTAGGCCTCGGTTGAGGCCTCCTTGGAGAGGAGGTTGCTGGCAGGGGCTGTCTCCACACTGCAAGGTGCTGGAGCTCAGAGGGCCTCGTCAGAGGGAAGGGACCAGCAAGGGGCTGGATGCCCAAGACCTCTTTAGCCCAGCAGCCTCAGGGCAGCAGGGAGAGGAAGAGGCCCAACTTGCCCCTAGGTCGGCTCTGCCCCTTCCCACACAGGCGGCCAGCCCAGCAGCTGCCTGACAGACTCTGGCTCCCCCGAGCTCTCTGCCGGTGCAGGGGTCAGGAACAGACGTGTGCATGTGGTTCTGCCTTGGTCTGGGAGTGTGGACCAACTGCCTGGCCCCCAGGCTCAGGGGCAAGGGCCGGAGGAGAGCACCACACCGAAGTGCTTTTCTCCCGGGCTTGGGAGCATTGTGCGTGCCTGGCGGGAACAGCGGGCGGGAGTGTTGGCAAACTGGCCTTTGGAGGCAGCCGGGGAGTTCTTCCAGTGGGAGAGGGCCGGTTGTGCTCAGAGGCCCCACAGGCCAGGGGCAGGACCCAGCAGTGCCCCTGCCCCTGGCCAGCCTTGCCCAGACCTTCCTGGCCTCCGGGGGTACTGCCCCACCAAGGGCAGGCTGCGGGGACTGGGTCCAGACATGCCCGGGCACCTCCCCAGGCTCATCCCCGCTGGTGCCTTTCCCCTGGGCCTAGGCCTCGGTTGAGGCCTCCTTGGAGAGGAGGTTGCTGGCAGGGGCTGTCTCCACACTGCAAGGTGCTGGAGCTCAGAGGGCCTCGTCAGAGGGAAGGGACCAGCAAGGGGCTGGATGCCCAAGACCTCTTTGGCCCAGCAGCCTCAGGGCAGCAGGGAGAGCAAGAGGCCCAACTTGCCCCTAGGTCGGCTCTGCCACTTCCCACACAGGCGGCCAGCCCAGCAGCTGCCTGACAGACTCTGGCTCCCCCGAGCTCTCTGCCGGTGCAGGGGTCAGGAACAGACGTGTGCATGTGGTTCTGCCTTGGCCTGGGAGTGTGGACCCCCTGCCTGGCCCCCAGTCTCAGGGGCAAGGGCCCGGAGAGAGCACCACCCCGAAGCGCTTTTCTCCCGGGATGGAAGCATTGTGCGCGCTTGGTGGGAACAGTGGGCGGGAGTGCGTGCAAAACGGCCTTTGGAGGCAGCCGGGGAGGTCTTCCAGTGGGAGAGGGCCGGTTGTGCTCAGAGGCCCCACAGGCCAGGGGCAGGACCCAGCAGGTCCCCTGCCCCTGGTCAGCCTTGCCCAGACCTTCCTGGCCTCCAGGGGTACTGCCCCACCAAGGGGCAGGCTGCGGGGACTGGGTCCAGACATGCCCGGGCGCCTCCCCAGGCTCATCCCCGCTGGTGCCTTTCCCCTGGGCCTAGGCCTCGGTTGAGGCCTCCTTGGAGAGGAGATTGCTGGCAGGTGCTGTCTCCACACTGCAAGGTGCTGGAGCTCAGAGGGCCTCGTCAGAGGGAAGGGACCAGCAAAGGGCTGGATGCCCAAGACGTCTTTGGCCCAGCAGCCTCAGGGCAGCAGGGAGAGCAAGAGGCCCAACTTGCCCCTAGGTCGGCTCTGCCCCTTCCCACACAGGCGGCCAGCCCAGCACCTGCCTGAGAGACTCTGGCTCCCCCGAGCTCTCTGCCGGTGTAGGGGGCAGGAACAGACGTGTTCATGTCGTTCTGTCTTGGCCTGGGAGTGTGTTCCCCCTGCCTGGCCCGCAGGCTTAGGGGCAAGGGCCCGGAGAGAGCACCACCCCGAAGCGCTTTTCTACCGGGCTTGGGAGCATTGTGCGTGCCTGGCGGGAACAGCGGGCGGGAGTGCTTGCAAACCAGCCTTTCGAGGCAGACGGGGAGGTCTTCCAGCGGGAGAGTGCCGGTTGTGCTCAGACGTCCCACAGGCCAGGGGCAGGACCCAGCGCTGTCCCTGCCCCTGGCAGCCTTGCACAGACCTTCCTGGCCTCCGGGGGTACTGCCCCACCAAGGGGCAGGCTCTGGGGACTGGGTCCAGACATGCCCGGGCGCCTCCCCAGGCTCATCCCCGCTGGTGCCTTTCCCCTGGGCCTAGGCCTCGGTTGAGGCCGCCTTGGAGAGGAGGTTGCTGGCAGGGGCTGTCTCCACACTGCAAGGTGCTGGAGCTCAGAGGGCCTCATCAGAGGGAAGGGACCAGCAAGGGGCTGGATGCCCAAGACCTCTTTGGCCCAGCAGCCGCAGGGCAGCAGGGAGAGCAAGAGGCCCAACTTGCCCCTAGGTCGGCTCTGCCCCTTTCCACACAGGCCGCCAACCCAGCAGCTGCCTGGCATACTCTGGCTCCCCCGAGCTCTCTGCCGGTGCAGGGACCAGGAACAGACGTTTGCATGTGGTTCTGCCTTGGCCTGGGAGTGTGTTCCCCCTGCATTGCCCCCAGGCTCAGGGGCAAGGGCCCGGTGAGAGCACCACCCCGAAGCGCTTTTCTCCCGGGCTTGGGAGCATTGTGCGTGCCTGGCGGGAACAGCGGGCATGAGTTCTTGCAAACTGTCCTTTGGAGGCAGCCGGGGACGTCTTCCAAGGGCCCGGACTGATCAGCACCCCAAAATGCTTTTCTCCCGGGCTTGGGAGCATTGTGCGCGGCTGTCGGGAACAGCGGACATGAGTGCTTGCAAACCGGCCTTTGGAGGCAGCCCGGGAGGTCTTCCAAGGGCCCGGAGAGAGCACTACCCCAAAATGCTTTTCTTCCGGGCTTGGGAGCATTGTGCGCGCGTGGCGGGAACAGCAGGCAGGAGTGCTTGCAAACCGGCCTTTGGAGGCAGCCGGGGAGGTCTTCCAAGGGCCCGGAGAGAGCACCACCTCGTAGCGCTTTTCTCTCGGGTTTTGGAGCATTGTGTGCAGCTGGTGGGACAGCGGGAGGGAATTCTTGCAAACCGGCCTTTGGCGGCAGCCAGAGAAGTCTTCCAAGGGCGCGGAGAGAGCACCACCCCGAAGCGCTTTTCTCCGGGGTTTTGGAACATTGTGTGTGCCTGGCGGGAACAGCGAGTGGGAATGCTTGCAAACCGGCCTTTGGGGGCAGCCGGGGAGGTCCTCCATGGTCCCTGAGAGAACACCACCCCGAAGCGCTTTTCTCCCGGGCTTGGGAGCATTGTGCGCGGCTGTCGGGAACAACGGACATGAATGCTTGCAAACCGGCCTTTGGAGGCAGCCCGGGAGGTCTTCCAAGGGCCCGGAGAGAGCACCACCCCAAAATGCTTTTCTCTCGGGCTTGGGAGCATTGTGCGCGGCTGTCGGGAACAACGGACATGAATGCTTGCAAACCAGCCTTTGGAGGCAGCCCGGGAGGTCTTCCAAGGGCCCGGAGAGAGCACCACCCCAAAATGCTTTTCTCCCGGGCTTGGGAGCATTGTGCGTGGCTGGCGGAAGCAGCGGGCATGAGTACTTACAAACCGGCCTTTGGAGGCAGCCGGGGAGGTCTTGAAAGTGCCCGGAGAGAGCACCACCCCGAAGCGCTTTTCTCCCGGGCTTGGGAACATTGTGCGCGGCTGGCGGGAACAGCAGGCAGGACTGCTTGCAAACTGGCTTTTGGAGGCAGCCGGGGAGGTCTTCCAAGGGCCCGGAGTGAGCACCACCCCAAAATGCTTTTCTCCCGGGCTTGGGAGCATTGTGCGCGGCTGGTGGGAACAACGGGCATGAGTGCTTGCAAACCGGCCTTTGGAGGCAGCCGGGGACGTCTTCCAAGGGCCCGGAGAGAGCACCACCCCGAAGCGCTTTTCTCCCGGGCTTGGGAGCATTGTGCGCGGCTGGCGGGAACAGCAGGCAGGACTGCTTGCAAACTGGCCTTTCAAGGCAGCCGAGGAGGTCTTCCAAGGGCCCGGAGTGAGCACCACCCCAAAATGCTTTTCTCCCGGGCTTGGGAGCATTGTGCGTGGCTGGCGGGAACAGCAGGAAGGAGTCCTTGCAAACCGGCCTTTGGAGGCAGCCGGGGAGGTCTTCCAAGGGCCTGTAGAGAGCACCACCCCGACGCGCTTTTCTCCCGGGCTTGGGAGCATTCTGCGCGGGTGGCGGGAACAGCAGGCAGGAGTGCTTGAAAACCGTCCTTTGGAGGCAGCCGGGGAGGTCTTCCAGGGCCCGGTGTGAGCACCACCCCAAAATGCTTTTCTCCCGGGCTTGGGAGCATTGTGCGCGGATGGCGGGAACAGCAGGAAGGAGTCCTTGCAAACCGGCCTTTGGAGGCAGCCGGGGAGGTCTTCCAAGGGCCTGTAGAGAGCACCACCCCGAAGCGCTTTTCTCCCGGGCTTGGGAGCATTGTGCGCGGGTGGCGGGAACAGCAGGCAGGAGTGCTTGAAAACCGTCCTTTGGAGGCAGCCGGGGAGGTCTTCCAGGGCCCGGTGTGAGCACCACCCCAAAATGCTTTTCTCCCGGGCTTGGGAGCATTGTGCGCGGATGGCGGGAACAGCGAGTGGGAGTGCTTGCAAACCGGCCTTTGGGGGCACCCCGGGAGGTCTTCCATGGGCACGGAGAGAACACCACCCCGAAGCGCTTTTCTCCGGGGTTTTGGAGGATTGTGCGTGGCTGGCGGGAACAGCGGGCGGGAGTGCTTGCAAACCGGCCTTTGGAGGCAGCTTGGGAGGTCTTCCAACGGCCCGGAGAGAGCACCATCCCGAAGCACTTTTCTCACGGAATTGGGAGCATTGTTCGCGGCTGTCGGGAACATTGGACATGAGTGCTTGCAAACCGGCCTTTGGGGGCACCCCGGGAGGTCTTCCATGGGCACGGAGAGAACACCACCCCGAAGCGCTTTTCTCCGGGGTTTTGGAGGATTGTGCGTGGCTGGCGGGAACCGCGAGTGGGAGTGCTTGCAAACCGGCCTTTGGGGGCAGCCAGGGAGGTCCTCCATTGGCACGGAGAGAACACCACCCTGAAGTGCTTTTCTCCCGGGCTTGGGAGCATTGTGCGAGGCTGGCGGGAACAGCGGGCGGGAGTGCTTGCAAACCGGCCTTTGGAGGCAGCTTGGGAGGTCTTCCAACGGCCCGGAGAGAGCACCATCCCGAAGCACTTTTCTCACGGAATTGGGAGCATTGTTCGCGGCTGTCGGGAACATTGGACATGAGTGCTTGCAAACCGGCCTTTAGAGGCAGCCGGGGAGTCTTCCAAGGGCCCGGAGAGAGACCACCCCAAAATGCTTTTCTCCCGGGCTTGGGAGCATTGTGTGCGGCTGGCGGGTCAGCGGGAGGGAGTTCTTGAAAACCAGCCTTTGGAGGCAGCCAGGGAGGTCTTCCAAGGGCCGGGAGAGAGCACCACCCCGAAGCGCTTTTCTCCCGGGCTTGGGAGCATTGTGCGCGGCTGGCGGGAACAGCGGGATTGAGTGCTTGCAAACCGGCCTTTGGAGGCAGCCGGGGAGGTCTTCCAAGGGCCGGGAGAGAGCACCACCCCGAAGCGCTTTTCTCCTAGGCTTGGGAGCATTGTGCGCGGCTGGCGGGAACAGCGGGCATGAGTGCTTGCAAACCGGCCTTTGGAGACAAACGGGGAGGTCTTCCAAGGGCCCGTAGAGAGCACCACCCCGAAGCGCTTTTCTCCCGTGATTGGGAGCATTGTGTGCGGCTGGCGGGACAGCGGGAGGGAGTACTTGAAATCCAGCCTTTGGAGGCAGCCGGGGAGGTCTTCCAAGGGCCGGGAGAGAGCACCACCCTGAAGGGCTTTTCTCCTGGGCTTGGAGCATTTGCACGGATGGCGGGAACAGCGAGTGGGAGTGCTTGCAAACCGGCATTTGCGGGCAGCCCGGGAGGTCTTTCTTGGACCCAGAGAGAACACCACCCCGAAACGCTTTTCTCCCGGGCTTGGGAGCATTGTGCGCGGGTGGCGGGAACAGCAGGCAGAAGTGCTTGCAAACCGGCCTTGGAGGCAGCCGGGGAGGTCTTCCAAAGCCCGGAGTGAGCACCACC
Organism: Dama dama; assembly: GCF_033118175.1. Classification (NCBI taxonomy): domain Eukaryota; kingdom Metazoa; phylum Chordata; class Mammalia; order Artiodactyla; family Cervidae; genus Dama; species Dama dama. Next base: position 1,350,757 of record NW_026870970.1, read on the forward strand.
CCAAAATGCTTTTCTCCCGAGCTTGGGAGCATTGTGCGCAGCTGGCGTGAACAGCGGGATTGAGTGCTTGCAAACCAGCCTTTGGAGGCAGCCGGGGAGGTCTTCCAGCGGGAGAGTGCCAGTTGTTCTCAGAGGCCCCACAGGCCAGGGGCAGGACCCAGCAGTGTCCCTGCCTCTGGCAGCCTTGCCCAGACCTTCCTGGCCTCCGGGGGTACTACCCCACCAAGGGGCAGGCTGCGGGGCCTGGGTCCAGACATGCCCGGGCGCCTCCCCAGGCTCATACCCGCTGGTGCCTTTCCCCTGGGCCTAGGCCTCGGTTGAGGCCTCCTTGGAGAGGAGGTTGCCGGCAGGGGCTGTCTGCACACTGCAAGGTGCTGGAGCTCAGAGGGCCTCGTCAGAGGGAAAGGACCAGCAAAGGGCTGGATGCCCAAGACCTCTTTGACCCAGCAGCCTCAGGGCAGCAGGGAGAGCAAGAGGCCCAACTTGCCCCTAGGTCGGCTCTACCCCGTCCCACACAGGCAGCCAGCCCAGCAGCAGCCTGGCAGTCTCTGGCTCCCCCGAACTCTCTGCCGGTGTAGGGGGCGGGAACAGACGTGTGCATGTCGTTCTGCCTTGGCCTGGGAGTGTGTTCCCCCTGCCTGTCCCCCAGGCTCAGGGGCAAGGGCCCGGAGAGAGCACCACCCCGAAGCGCTTTTCTCCCGGGCTTGGGAGCATTGTGCGTGCCTGGCGGGAACAGCGGGCGGGAGTGCTTGCAAACCGGCCTTTGGAGGCAGCCGGGGAGGTCTTCCAGCGGGAGAGTGCCGGTTGTGCTCAGACGCCCCACAGGCCAGGGGCAGGACCCAGCAGTGTCCCTGCCCCTGGCAGCCTTGCCCAGACCCTCCTGGCCTCCGGGGGTACTGCCCCACCAAGGGGCAGGCTGCGGGGACTGGGTCCAGACATGGCCGGGCGCCTCCCCAGGCTCATCCCCGCTGGTGCCTTTCCCCTGGGCCTAGGCCTCGGTTGAGGCCTCCTTGGAGAGGAGGTTGCTGGCAGGGGCTGTCTCCACACTGCAAGGTGCTGGAGCTCAGAGGGCCTCGTCAGAGGGAAGGGACCAGCAAGGGGCTGGATGCCCAAGACCTCTTTGGCCCAGCAGCCTCAGGGAAACAGGGAGAGGAAGAGGCCCAACTTGCCCCTAGGTCGGCTCTGCCCCTTCCCACACAGGCGGCCAGCCCAGCAGCTGCCTGACAGACTCTGGCTCCCCGAGCTCTCTGCCGGTGCAGGGGTCAGGAACACACGTGTGCATGTGGTTCTGCGTTGGTCTGGGAGTGTGGACCCACTGCCTCGCCCCCACGCTCAGGGGCAAGGGCCCGGAGAGAGCACGACCCCGAAGCGCTTTTCTCCCGGGCTTGGGAGAATTGTGCGCGCCTGGCAGGAACAGCGGGCGGGAGTGTTGGCAAACCGGCCTTTGGAGGCAGCCGGGGAAGTCTTCCAGTGGGAGAGGGCCGGTTGTGCTCAGAGGCCCCACAGGCCAGGGGCAGGACCCAGCAGGGCCCCTGCCCGTGGCCAGCCTTGCCCAGACCTTCCTGGCCTCCGGGGGTACTGCCCCACCAAGGGGCAGGCTGCGGGGACTGGGTCCAGACATGCCCGGGCGCCTCCCCAGGCTCATCCCCGCTGGTGCCTTTCCCCTGGTCCTAGGCCTTGGTTGAGGCCTCCTTGGAGAGGAGGTTGCTGGCAGGGGCTGTCTCCACACTGCAAGGTGCTGGAGCTCAGAGGGCCTCGTCAGAGGGAAGGGACAAGCAAGGGGCTGGATGCCCAAGATCTCTTTGGCCCAGCAGCCTCAGCGCAGCAGGGAGAGCAAGAGGCCCAACTTGACCCTAGGTCGGCTCTGCCCCTTCCCACACAGGCGGCCAGCCCAGCAGCTGCCTGACAGACTCTGGCTCCCCCGAGCTCTCTGCCGGTGCATGGGGCAGGAACAGACGTGTGCATGTCGTTCTGCCTTGGCCTGGGAGTGTGGACCCCCTGCCTGGCCCCCAGGCTCAGGGGAAAGGGCCCGGAGAGAGCACCACCCCGAGGCGATTTTCTCCCGGGCTTGGGAGCATTGTGCGCCCTTGGTTGGAACAGCGGGCGGGAGTGTTGGCAAACCGGCCTTTGGAGGCAGCCGGGGAAGTCTTCCAGTGGGAGAGGGCCGGTTGTGCTCAGAGGCCCCACAGGCCAGGGGCAGGACCCAGCAGGTCCCCTGCCCCTGGCCAGCCTTGCCCAGACCTTCCTCGCCTCCGGGGGTACTGCCCCACCAAGGGGCAGGCTGCGGGGACTGGGTCCAGACATGCCCGGGCGCCTCCCCAGGCTCATCCCCGCTGGTGCCTTTCCCCTGTGCCTAGGCCTCGGTTTAGGCCTCCTTGGAGAGGAGGTTGCTGGCAGGGGCTGTCTCCACACTGCAAGGTGCTGGAGCTCAGAGGGCCTCGTCAGAGGGAAGGGACCAGCAAGGGGTTGGATGCCCAAGACCTCTTTGGCCCAGCAGCCTCAGGGCAGCAGGGAGGGCAAGAGGCCCAACTTGCCCCTAGGTCGGCTCTGCCACTTCCCACACAGGCGGCCAGCCCAGCAGCTGCCTGACAGACTCTGGCTCCCCCGAGCTCTCTGCCGGTGCAGGGGGCAGATCAGACGTGTGCATGTGGTTCTGCCTTGGCCTGGGAGTGTGGACACCCTGCCTTGCCCCCAGGCTCAGGGGCAAGGGCCCAGAGAGAGCACCACCCTGAAGCGCTTTTCTCCCGGGCTTAGGAGCATTGTGCACGCCTGCTGGGAACAGTGGGCGGTAGCGCTTGCAAACCGGCCTTTGGAGGCAGCCGGGGAGGTCTTTCAGTGGGAGAGGGCCGGTTGTGCTCAGAGGCCCCACAGGCCAGGGGCAGGACCCAGCAGGGCCCCTGCCCCTGGCCAGCCTTGCCCAGACCTTCCTGGCCTCCGGGGGTACTGCCCCACCAAGGGGCAGGCTGCGGGGACTGGGTCCAGACATGCTCGGGCGCCTCCCCTGGCTCATCCCCGCTGGTGCCTTTCCCCTGGGCCTAGGCCTCGGTTGAGGCCTCCTTGGAGAGGAGGTTGCTGGCAGGGGCTGTCTCCACACTGCAAGGTGCTGGAGCTCAGAGGGCCTCGTCAGAGGGAAGGGACCAGCGAGGGGCTGGATGCCCAAGACGTCTTTGGCCCAGCAGCCTCAGGGCAGCAGGGAGAGCAAGAGGCCCAACTTGCCCCTAGGTCGGCTCTGCCCCTTCCCACACAGGCGGCCAACCCAGCACCTGCCTGACAGACTCTGGCTCCCCCAAGCTCTCTGCCGGTGCAGGGGACAGGAACAGACGTGGGCATGTGTTTCTGCCTTGGCCTGGGAGTGTGTTCCCCCTGCCTTGCCCCCAGGCTCAGGGGCAAGGGCCCGGAGAGAGCACCACTCCGAAGTGCTTTTCTCCCGGGATTGGGAGCATTGTGCGAGCCTGACGTGAACAGCGGGCGGGAGTGTTTGCAAACAGGACTTTGGAGGCAGCCGGGGAGGTCTTCCAGTGGGAGAGGGCCGGTTGTGCTCAGAGGCCCCACAGGCCAGGGTCAGGACCCAGCAGGGCCCCTGCCCATGGACAGACTTGCCCAGACCTTCCTGGACTCCGGGGGTACTGCCCCACCAAGGGGCAGGCTGTGGAGACTGGGTCCAGACATGTCCGTGCGCCTCCCCAGGATCATCCCCGCTGGTGCCTTTCCCCTGGGTGTAGTCCTCGGTTGAGGCCTCTTTGGAGAGGAGGTTGCTGGCAGGGGCTGTCTCCACACTGCAAGGTGCTGGAGCTCAGAGGGCCTCGTCAGAGGGAAGGCACCAGCAAAGGGCTGGATGCCCAAGACCTCTTTGACCCAGCAGCCTCAGGGCAGCAGGGAGAGCAAGAGGCCCAACTTGCCCCTAGGTCGGCTCTGCCCCGTCCCACACAGGCAGCCAGCCCAGCAGCAGCCTGGCAGTCTCTGGCTCCCCCGAGCTCTCTGCCGGTGTAGGGGGCAGGAACAGACGTGTGCATGTCGTTCTCCCTTGGCCTGGGAGAGTGTTCCCCTTGCCTGGCCCCAGGCTCAGGGGCAAGGGCCCGGAGAGAGCACCACCCCAAAGCACTTTTCTCCCGGGCTTGGGAGCATTGTGCGTGCCTGGGGGAACAGCGGGTGGGAGTGCTTGCAAACCGTCTTTTGGAGGCAGACGGGGAGGTCTTCCAGCGGGAGAGTGCCGGTTGTGCTCAGACGCCCAACAGGCCAGGGGCAGGACCCCGCAGTGTCCCTGCCCCTGGCAGCCTTGCCGAGACCTTCCTGGCTTCCGGGGGTACTGCCCCACCAAGGGGCAGGCTGCGGGGACTGGGTCCAGACATGGCCGGGCGCCTCCCCAGGCTCATCCCCGCTGGTGCCTTTCCCCTAGGCCTAGGCCTCGGTGAGGCCTCCTTGGAGAGGAGGTTGCTGGCAGGGGCTGTCTCCACACTGCAAGGTGCTGGAGCTCAGAGGGCCTCATCAGAGGGAAGGGACCAGCAAGGGGCTGGATGCCCAAGACCTCTTTGGCCCAGCAGCCTCAGGGCAGCAGGGAGAGGAAGAGGCCCAACTTGCCCCTAGGTCGGCTCTGCCCCTTCCCACACAGGCGGCCAGCCCAGCAGCTGCCTGACAGACTCTGGCTCCCCCGAGCTCTCTGCCGGTGCAGGGGTCAGGAACAGACGTGTGCATGTGGTTCTGCCTTGGTCTCCGAGTGTGAACCAACTGCCTGGCCCCCAGGTTCAGGGGCAAGGGCCCGGAGAGAGCACCACCCCGAAGCGCTTTTCTCCCGGGCTTGGGAGAATTGTGCGTGCTTGGTGGGAACAGTGGGCGGGAGTGCTTGCAAACCGGCCTTTGGAGGCAGCCGGGGAGGTCTTCCAGTGTGAGAGGGCCGGTTGTGCTCAGAGGCCCCACAGGCCAGGGGCAGGACCCAGCAGGGCCCCTGCCCCTGGCCAGCCTTGCCCAGACCTTCCTGCCTCCGGGGTTACAGCCCCACCAAGGGGTAGGCTGCGGGGAATGGGTCCAGACATGCCCGGGCGCCTCCCCAGGCTCATCCCCGCTGGTGCCTTTCCCCTGGGCCTAGGCCTCGGTTGAGGCCTCCTTGGAGAGGAGGTTGCTGGCAGGGGCTGTCTCCACACTGCAAGGTGCTGGAGCTCAGAGGGCCTCGTCAGAGGGAAGGGACCAGCAACGGGATGGATGCCCAAGACCTCTTTGGCCCAGCAGCCTCAGGGCAGCAGGGAGAGCAAGAGGCCCAACTTGCCCCTAGGTCGGCTCTGCCCCTTCCCACACAGGCGGCCAGCCCAGCAGCTGCCTGACAGACTCTGGCTCCCCCGAGCTCTCTGCCGGTGCAGGGGGCAGGAACAGACGTGTGCATGTGGTTCTGAATTGGCCTGGGAGTGTGGACACCGTGCCTTGACCCCAGGCTCAGGGGCAAGGGCCCGGAGAGAGCACCACCCTGAAGCGCTTTTCTCCCGGGCTTGGGAGCATTGTGCACGCCTGCTGGGAACAGTGGGCGGGAGCGCTTGCAAACCGGCCTTTGGAGGCAGCCGGGGAGGTCTTCCAGTGGGAGAGGGCCGGTTGTGCTCAGAGGCCCCACAGGTCAGGGGCAGGACGCAGCAGGGCCCCTGCCCCTGGCCAGCCTTGCCCAGACCTTCCTGGCCTCCGGGGGTACTGCCCCACCAAGGGGCAGGCTGCGGGGACTGGGTCCAGACATGCCCGGGCGCCTCCCCAGGCTCATCCCCGTTGGTGCCTTTCCCCTGGGCCTAGGCCTCGGTTGAGGCCTCATTGGAGAGGAGGTTGCTGGCAGGGGCTGTCTCCACACTGCAAGGTGCTGGAGCTCAGAGGGCCTCGTCAGAGGGAAGGGACCAGCAAGGGGCTGGATGCCCAAGACCGATTTGGCCCAGCAGCCTCAGGGCAGCAGGGAGAGGAAGAGGCCCAACTTGCCCCTAGGTCGGCTCTGCCCCTTCCCACAAAGGCGGCCAGCCCAGCAGCTGCCTGACAGACTCTGGCTCCCCCCAGCTCTCTGCCGGTGCAGGGGTCAGGAACAGACGTGTGCATGTGGTTCTGCGTTGGTCTGGGAGTGTGGACCCACTGCCTCGCCCCCACGCTCAGGGGCAAGGGCCCGGAGAGAGCAACACCCCGAAGCGCTTTTCTCCCGGGCTTGGGAGAATTGTGCGTGCCTGGCGGGAACAGCGGGCGGGAGTGTTGGCAAACCGGCCTTTGGAGGCAGCCGGGGAAGTCTTCCAGTGGGAGAGGGCCGGTTGTGCTCAGAGGACCCACAGGCCAGGGGCAGGACCCAGCAGGGCCCCTGCCCGTGGCCAGCCTTGCCCAGACCTTCCTGGCCTCCGGGGGTACTGCCCGACCAAGGGGCAGGCTGCGGGGACTGGGTCCAGACATGCCCGGGCGCCTCCCCAGGCTCATCCCCGCTGGTGCCTTTCCCCTGGTCCTAGGCCTCGGTTGAGGCCTCCTTGGAGAGGAGGTTGCTGGCAGGGGCTGTCTCCACACTGCAAGGTGCTGGAGCTCAGAGGGCCTCGTCAGAGGGAAGGGACAAGCAAGGGGCTGGATGCCCAAGATCTCTTTGGCCCAGCAGCCTCAGGGCAGCAGGGAGAGCAAGAGGCCCAACTTGCCCCTAGGTCGGCTCTGCCCCTTCCCACACAGGCGGCCAGCCCAGCAGCTGCCTGACAGACTCTGGCTCCCCCGAGCTCTCTGCCGGTGCATGGGGCAGGAACAGACGTGTGCATGTCGTTCTGCCTTGGCCTGGGAGTGTGGACCCCCTGCCTGGCCCCCAGGCTCAGGGGAAAGGGCCCGGAGAGAGCACCACCCCGAGGCGATTTTCTCCCGGGCTTGGGAGCGTTGTGCGCCCTTGGTTGGAACAGCTGGCGGGAGTGTTGGCAAACCGGCCTTTGGAGGCAGCCGGGGAAGTCTTCCAGTGGGAGAGGGCCGGTTGTGCTCAGAGGCCCCACAGGCCAGGGGCAGGACCCAGCAGGTCCCCTGCCCCTGGCCAGCCTTGCCCAGACCTTCCTCGCCTCCGGGGGTACTGCCCCACCAAGGGGCAGGCTGCGGAGACTGGGTCCAGACATGTCCGTGCGCCTCCCCAGGATCATCCCCGCTGGTGCCTTTCCCCTGGGTGTAGTCCTCGGTTGAGGCCTCTTTGGAGAGGAGGTTGCTGGCAGGGGCTGTCTCCACACTGCAAGGTGCTGGAGCTCAGAGGGCCTCGTCAGAGGGAAGGCACCAGCAAAGGGCTGGATGCCCAAGACCTCTTTGACCCAGCAGCCTCAGGGCAGCAGGGAGAGCAAGAGGCCCAACTTGCCCCTAGGTCGGCTCTGCCCCGTCCCACACAGGCAGCCAGCCCAGCCGCAGCCTGGCAGTCTCTGGCTCCCCCGAGCTCTCTGCCGGTGTAGGGGGCAGGAACAGACGTGTGCATGTCGTTCTCCCTTGGCCTGGGAGAGTGTTCCCCTTGCCTGGCCCCAGGCTCAGGGGCAAGGGCCCGGAGAGAGCACCACCCCAAAGCGCTTTTCTCCCGGGCTTGGGAGCATTGTGCGTGCTTGGGGGAACAGCGGGTGGGAGTGCTTGCAAACCGTCTTTTGGAGGCAGACGGGGAGGTCTTCCAGCGGGAGAGTGCCGGTTGTGCTCAGACGCCCCACAGGCCAGGGGCAGGACCCAGCAGTGTCCCTGCCCCTGGCAGCCTTGCCGAGACCTTCCTGGCTTCCGGGGGTACTGCCCCACCAAGGGGCAGGCTGCGGGGACTGGGTCCAGACATGCCCGTGCGCCTCCACTGGCTCATCTCCGCTGGTGCCTTTCCCCTGGGCCTAGGCCTCGGTTGAGGCCTCCTTGGAGAGGAGGTTGCTGGCAGGGGTTGTCTCCACACTGCAAGGTGCTGGAGCTCAGAGGGCCTCGTCAGAGGGAAGGGACCAGCAAGGGGCTGGATGCCCAAGACCTCTTCGGCCCAGCAGCCTCAGGGCAGCAGGGAGAGCAAGAGGCCCAACTTGCCCCTAGGTCGGCTCTGCCCCTTCCCACACAGGCGGCCAGCCCAGCAGCTGCCTGACAGACTCTGGCTCCCCCCAGCTCTCTGCCAGTGGAGGGGGCAGGAACAGACGTGTGCATGTGGTTCTGCCTTGGCCTGGGACTGTGGATCCCCTGCCTGGCCCCCAGGCTCAGGGGCAGGGGCCCGGAGAGACCACCACCCCGAAGCGCTTTTCTCCCGGGCTTGGGAGCATTGTGCGCACCTGGCGGGAACAGTGGGCGGGAGTGCTTGCAAACCGGCCTTTGGAGGCAGCCGGGGAGGTCTTCCAGTGGGAGAGGGCCGGTTGTGCTCAGAGGCCCCACAGGCCAGGGGCAGGACCCAGCAGGGCCCCTGCCCCTGGCCAGCCTTGCCCAGACCTTCCTGGCCTCCGGGGGTACTGCCCCACCAAGGGGCAGGCTGCGGGGACAGGGTCCAGACATGCCCGGGCGCCTCCCCTGGATAAACCCCGCTGGTGCCTTTTCCCTGGGCCTAGGCCTCAGTTGAGGCCTCCTTGGAGAGGAGATTGCTGGCAGGTGCTGTCTCCACACTGCAAGGTGCTGGAGCTCAGAGGGCCTCGTCAGAGGGAAGGGACCAGTTAGGGGCTGGATGCCCAAGACCTCTTTGGCCCAGCAGCCTCAGGGCAGCAGGGAGAGCAAGAGGCCCAACTTGCCCCTAGGTCGGCTCTGCCCCTTCCCACACAGGCGGCCAGCCCAGCAGCAGCCTGGCAGTCTCTGGCTCCCCCGAGCTCTCTGCCGGTGGAGGGGGCAGGAACAGACGTGTGCATGTGGTTCTGCCTTGGCCTGGGACTGTGGATCCCCTGCCTGGCCCACAGGCTCAGGGGCAGGGGCCCGGAGAGACCACCACCCCGAAGCGCTTTTCTCCGGGGTTTTGGAACATTGTGTGTGCCTGGCGGGAACAGCGAGTGGGAATGCTTGCAAACCGGCCTTTGGGGGCAGCCGGGGAGGTCCTCCATGGTCCCTGAGAGAACACCACCCCGAAGCGCTTTTCTCACGGTCTTGGGAGCATTGTGCGCGGCTGGCGGGAACAGTGGGCATGAGTGCTTGCAAACTGTCCTTTGGAGGCAGCCGGGGAGGTCTTCCAAGGGCCGGACTGATCACCACCCCAAAATGCTTTTCTCTCGGGCTTGGGAGCATTGTGCGCGGCTGTCGGGAACAACGGACATGAATGCTTGCAAACCGGCCTTTGGAGGCAGCCCGGGAGATCTTCCAAGGGCCCGGAGAGAGCACCACCCCAAAATGCTTTTCTCCCGGGCTTGGGAGCATTGTGCGTGGCTGGCGGAAGCAGCGGGAATGAGTACTTACAAACCGGCCTTTGGAGGCAGCCGGGGAGGTCTTGAAAGTGCCCGGAGAGAGCACCACCCCGAAGCGCTTTTCTCCCGGGCTTGGGAACATTGTGCGCGGCTGGCGGGAACAGCAGGCAGGACTGCTTGCAAACTGGCCTTTGGAGGCAGCCGGGGAGGTCTTCCAAGTGCCCGGAGTGAGCACCACCCCAAAATGCTTTTCTCCCGGGCTTGGGAGCATTGTGCGCGGCTGGTGGGAACAACGGGCATGAGTGCTTGCAAACCGGCCTTTGGAGGCAGCCGGGGACGACTTCCAAGGGCCCGGAGAGATCACCACCCCGAAGCACTTTTCTCCCGGGCTTGGGAGCATTGTGCGTGGCTGGCGGGAACAGCAGGAAGGAGTCCTTGCAAACCGGCCTTTGGAGGCAGCGGGAGAGGTCTTCCAAGGGCCTGTAGAGAGCACCACCCCGAAGCGCTTTTCTCCCGGGCTTGGGAGTATTGTGCGCGGGTGGCAGGAACAGCAGGCAGGAGTGCTTGAAAACCGGCCTTTGCAGGCAGCCGGGGAGGTCTTCCAGGGCCCGGTGTGAGCACCACCCCAAAAAGCTTTTCTCCCGGGCTTGGGAGCATTGTGCGTGGCTGGTGGGAACAGCGGACATGAGTGCTTGCAAACTGGCCACTGGAGGCAGCCGGGGAGGTCTTCCAAGGGCCCGGAGTGAGCACCACCCCAAAATGCTTTTCTCCCGGGCTTGGGAGCATTGTGCGTGGCTGGCGGGAACAGCAGGAAGGAGTCCTTGCAAACCGGCCTTTGGAGGCAGCCGGGGAGGTCTTCCAAGGGCCTGTAGAGAGCACCACCCCGAAGCGCTTTTCTCCCGCGCTTGGGAGCATTCTGCGCGGGTGGCGGGAACAGCAGGCAGGAGTGCTTGAAAACCGTCCTTTGGAGGCAGCCGGGGAGGTCTTCCAGGGCCCGGTGTGAGCACCACCCCAAAATGCTTTTCTCCCGGTCTTGGGAGCATTGTGCGTGGCTGGCGGGAACAGCAGGAAGGAGTCCTTGCAAACCGTCCTTTGGAGGCAGCCGGGGAGGTCTTCCAAGGGCCTGTAGAGAGCACCACCCCGAAGCGCTTTTCTCCCGGGCTTGGGAGCATTTTGCGCGGGTGGCGGGAACAGCAGGCAGGAGTGCTTGAAAACCGTCCTTTGGAGGCAGCCGGGGAGGTCTTCCAGGGCCCGGTGTGAGCACCACCCCAAAATGCTTTTCTCCCGGGCTTGGGAGCATTGTGCGCGGATGGCGGGAACAGCGAGTGGGAGTGCTTGCAAACCGGCCTTTGGGGGCAGCCAGGGAGGTCCTCCATTGGCACGGAGAGAACACCACCCCGAAGCGCTTTTCTCCCGGGCTTGGGAGCATTGTGCGAGGCTGGCGGGAACAGCGGGATTGAGTGCTTGCAAACCGGCCTTTGGAGGCAGCCGGGGAGTCTTCCAAGGGCCCGGAGAGAGACCACCTCAAAATGCTTTTCTCCCGGGCTTGGGAGCATTGTGTGCGGCTTGCGGGTCAGCGGGAGGGAGTTCTTGAAAACCAGCCTTTGGAGGCAGCCGGGGAGGTCTTCCAAGGGCCAGGAGAGAGCACCACCCCGAAGCGCTTTTCTCCCGGGCTTGGGAGCATTGTGCGCGGCTGGCGGGAACAGCGGGATTGAGTGCTTGCAAACCGGCCTTTGGAGGCAGCCGGGGAGGTCTTCCAAGGGCCGGGAGAGAGCACCACCCCGAAGCGCTTTTCTCCTAGGCTTGGGAGCATTGTGCGCGGCTGGTGGGAACAGCGGGCATGAGTGCTTGCAAACCGGCCTTTGGAGACAAACGGGGAGGTCTTCCAAGGGCCCGTAGAGAGCACCACCCCGAAGCGCTTTTCTCCCGTGATTGGGAGCATTGTGTGCGGCTGGCGGGACAGCGGGAGGGAGTACTTGAAATCCAGCCTTTGGAGGCAGCCGGGGAGGTCTTCCAAGGGCCGGGAGAGAGCACCACCCTGAAGGGCTTTTCTCCTGGGCTTGGAGCATTTGCACGGATGGCGGGAACAGTGAGTGGGAGTGCTTGCAAACCGGCATTTGGGGGCAGCCCGGGAGGTCTTTCTTGGGTCCAGAGAGAACACCACCCCGAAACGCTTTTCTCCCGGGCTTGGGAGCATTGTGCGCGGGTGGCGGGAACAGCAGGCAGAAGTGCTTGCAAACCGGCCTTGGAGGCAGCCGGGGAGGTCTTCCAAAGCCCGGAGTGAGCACCACCCCAAAATGCTTTTCTCCCGGGCTTGGGAGCATTGTGCGCAGCTGGCGTGAACAGCGGGATTGAGTGCTTGCAAACCAGCCTTTGGAGGCAGCCGGGGAGGTCTTCCAGCGGGAGAGTGCCAGTTGTTCTCAGAGGCCCCACAGGCCAGGGGCAGGACCCAGCAGTGTCCCTGCCTCTGGCAGCCTTGCCCAGACCTTCCTGGCCTCCGGGGGTACTACCCCACCAAGGGGCAGGCTGCGGGGCCTGGGTCCAGACATGCCCGGGCGCCTCCCCAGGCTCATCCCCGCTGGTGCCTTTCCCCTGGGCCTAGGCCTCGGTTGAGGCCTCCTTGGAGAGGAGGTTGCCGGCAGGGGCTGTCTGCACACTGCAAGGTGCTGGAGCTCAGAGGGCCTCGTCAGAGGGAAAGGACCAGCAAAGGGCTGGATGCCCAAGACCTCTCTGACCCAGCAGCCTCAGGGCAGCAGGGAGAGCAAGAGGCCCAACTTGCCCCTAGGTCGGCTCTGCCCCTTCCCACACAGGCGGCCAGCCCAGCAGCTGCCTGACAGACTCTGGCTCCCCCCAGCTCTCTGCCGGTGGAGGGGGCAGGAACAGACGTGTGCATGTGGTTCTGCCTTGGCCTGGGACTGTGGATCCCCTGCCTGGCCCCCAGGCTCAGGGGCAGGGGCCCGGAGAGACCACCACCCCGAAGCGCTTTTCTCCGGGGTTTTGGAACATTGTGTGTGCCTGGCGGGAACAGCGAGTGGGAATGCTTGCAAACCGGCCTTTGGGGGCAGCCGGGGAGGTCCTCCATGGTCCCTGAGAGAACACCACCCCGAAGCGCTTTTCTCACGGTCTTGGGAGCATTGTGCGCGGCTGGCGGGAACAGCGGGCATGAGTGCTTGCAAACTGTCCTTTGGAGGCAGCCGGGGAGGTCTTCCAAGGGCCGGACTGATCACCACCCCAGAATGCTTTTCTCTCGGGCTTGGGAGCATTGTGCGCGGCTGTCGGGAACAACGGACATGAATGCTTGCAAACCGGCCTTTGGAGGCAGCCCGGGAGGTCTTCCAAGCCCCGGAGAGAGCACCACCCCAAAATGCTTTTCTCCCGGGCTTGGGAGCATTGTGCGTGGCTGGCGGAAGCAGCGGGAATGAGTACTTACAAACCGGCCTTTGGAGGCAGCCGGGGAGGTCTTGAAAGTGCCCGGAGAGAGCACCACCCCGAAGCGCTTTTCTCCCGGGCTTGGGAACATTGTGCGCGGCTGGCGGGAACAGCAGGCAGGACTGCTTGCAAACTGGCCTTTGGAGGCAGCCGGGGAGGTCTTCCAAGGGCCCGGAGTGAGCACCACCCCAAAATGCTTTTCTCCCGGGCTTGGGAGCATTGTGCGCGGCTGGTGGGAACAACGGGCATGAGTGCTTGCAAACCGGCCTTTGGAGGCAGCCGGGGACGTCTTCCAAGGGCCCGGAGAGAACACCACCCCGAAGCGCTTTTCTCCCGGGCTTGGGAGCATTGTGCGCGGCTGGCGGGAACAGCAGGCAGGACTGCTTGCAAACTGGCCTTTGGAGGCAGCCGGGGAGGTCTTCCAAGGGCCCGGAGTGAGCACCACCCCAAAATGCTTTTCTCCCGGGCTTGGGAGCATTGTGCGCGGCTGGTGGGAACAACGGGCATGAGTGCTTGCAAACCGGCCTTTGGAGGCAGCCGGGGACGACTTCCAAGGGCCCGGAGAGATCACCACCCCGAAGCACTTTTCTCCCGGGCTTGGGAGCATTGTGCGTGGCTGGCGGGAACAGCAGGAAGGAGTCCTTGCAAACCGGCCTTTGGAGGCAGCGGGGGAGGTCTTCCAAGGGCCTGTAGAGAGCACAACCCCGAAGCGCTTTTCTCCCGGGCTTGGGAGTATTGTGCGCGGGTGGCAGGAACAGCAGGCAGGAGTGCTTGAAAACCGGCCTTTGCAGGCAGCCGGGGAGGTCTTCCAGGGCCCGGTGTGAGCACCACCCCAAAAAGCTTTTCTCCCGGGCTTGGGAGCATTGTGCGCGGCTGGTGGGAACAGCGGGCATGAGTGCTTGCCAACTGGCCACTGGAGGCAGCCGGGGAGGTCTTCCAAGGGCCTGTAGAGAGCACCACCCCAAAATGCTTCTCTCCCGGGCTTGGGAGCATTGTGCGTGGCTGGCGGGAACAGCAGGAAGGAGTCCTTGCAAACCGGCCTTTGGAGGCAGCCGGGGAGGTCTTCCAAGGGCCTGTAGAGAGCACCACCCCGAAGCGCTTTTCTCCCGGGCTTGGGAGCATTGTGCGCAGGTGGCGGGAACAGCAGGCAGGAGTGCTTGAAAACTGGCCTTTGGAGGCAGCCGGGGAGGTCTTCCAGGGCCCGGTGTGAGCACCACCCCAAAAAGCTTTTCTCCCGGGCTTGGGAGCATTGTGCGCGGCTGGTGGGAACAGCGGACATGAGTGCTTGCAAACTGGCCATTGGAGGCAGCCGGGGAGGTCTTCCAAGGGCCCGGAGTGAGCACCACCCCAAAATGCTTTTCTCCCGGGCTTGGGAGCATTGTGCGTGGCTGGCGGGAACAGCAGGAAGGAGTCCTTGCAAACCGGCCTTTGGAGGCAGCCGGGGAGGTCTTCCAAGGGCCTGTAGAGAGCACCACCCTGAAGCGCTTTTCTCCCGGGCTTGGGAGCATTTTGCGCGGGTGGCGGGAACAGCAGGCAGGAGTGCTTGAAAACCGTCCTTTGGAGGCAGCCGGGGAGGTCTTCCAGGGCCCGGTGTGAGCACCACCCCAAAATGCTTTTCTCCCGGGCTTGGGAGCATTGTGCGCGGATGGCGGGAACAGCAGGAAGGAGTCCTTGCAAACCGGTCTTTGGAGGCAGCCGGGGAGGTCTTCCAAGGGCCTGTAGAGAGCACCACCCCGAAGCGCTTTTCTCCCGGGCTTGGGAGCATTGTGCGCGGGTGGCGGGAACAGCAGGCAGGAGTGCTTGAAAACCGTCCTTTGGAGGCAGCCGGGGAGGTCTTCCAGGGCCCGGTGTGAGCACCACCCCAAAATGCTTTTCTCCCGGGCTTGGGAGCATTGTGCGCGGATGGCGGGAACAGCAGGAAGGAGTCCTTGCAAACCGGTCTTTGGAGGCAGCCGGGGAGGTCTTCCAAGGGCCTGTAGAGAGCACCACCCCGAAGTGCTTTTCTCCCGGGCTTGGGAGCATTGTGCGCGCGTGGCGGGAACAGCAGGCAGGAGTGCTTGCAAACCGGCCTTTGGAGGCAGCCGGGGAGGTCTTCCAAGGGCCTGTAGAGAGCACCACCCCGAAGCGCTTTTCTCCCGCGCTTGGGAGCATTCTGCGCGGTTGGCGGGAACAGCAGGCAGGAGTGCTTGAAAACCGTCCTTTGGAGGCAGCCGGGGAGGTCTTCCAGGGCCCGGAGTGAGCACCACCCCAAAATGCTTTTCTCCCGGGCTTGGGAGCATTGTGCGCGGATGGCGGGAACAGCAGGAAGGAGTCCTTGCAAACCGGCCTTTGGAGGCAGCCGGGGAGGTCTTCCAAGGGCCTGTAGAGAGCACCACCCCGAAGCGCTTTTCTCCCGGGCTTGGGAGCATTGTGCGCGGGTGGCGGGAACAGCAGGCAGGAGTGCTTGAAAACCGTCCTTTGGAGGCAGCCGGGGAGGTCTTCCAGGGCCCGGTGTGAGCACCACCCCAAAATGCTTTTCTCCCGGGCTTGGGAGCATTGTGCGCGGATGGCGGGAACAGCGAGTGGGAGTGCTTCCAAACCGGCCTTTGGGGGCACCCCGGGAGGTCTTCCATGGGCACGGAGAGAACACCACCCCGAAGCGCTTTTCTCCGGGGTTTTGGAGGATTGTGCGTGGCTGGCGGGAACAGCGAGTGGGAGTGCTTGCAAACCGGCCTTTGGGGGCAGCCAGGGAGGTCCTCCATTGGCACGGAGAGAACACCACCCCGAAGCGCTTTTCTCCCGGTCTTGGGAGCATTGTGCGAGGCTGGCGGGAACAGCGGGCGGGAGTGCTTGCAAACCGGCCTTTGGAGGCAGCTTGGGAGGTCTTCCAAGGGCCCGGAGAGAGCACCATCCCGAAGCACTTTTCTCACGGAATTGGGAGCATTGTTCGCGGCTGTCGGGAACAGAGGACATGAGTGCTTGCAAACCGGCCTTTAGAGGCAGCCGGGGAGTCTTCCAAGGGCCCGGAGAGAGACCACCCCAAAATGCTTTTCTCCCGGGCTTGGGAGCATTGTGTGCGGCTGGCGGGTCAGCGGGAGGGAGTTCTTGAAAACCAGCCTTTGGAGGCAGCCGGGGAGGTCTTCCAAGGGCCGGGAGAGAGCACCACCCCGAAGCGCTTTTCTCCCGGGCTTGGGAGCATTGTGCGCGGCTGGCGGGAACAGCGGGATTGAGTGCTTGCAAACCGGCCTTTGGAGGCAGCCGGGGAGGTCTTCCAAGGGCCGGGAGAGAGCACCACCCCGAAGCGCTTTTCTCCTAGGCTTGGGAGCATTGTGCGCGGCTGGTGGGAACAGCGGGCATGAGTGCTTGCAAACCGGCCTTTGGAGACAAACGGGGAGGTCTTCCAAGGGCCCGTAGAGAGCACCACCCCGAAGCGCTTTTCTCCCGTGATTGGGAGCATTGTGTGCGGCTGGCGGGACAGCGGGAGGGAGTACTTGAAATCCAGCCTTTGGAGGCAGCCGGGGAGGTCTTCCAAGGGCCGGGAGAGAGCACCACCCTGAAGGGCTTTTCTCCTGGGCTTGGAGCATTTGCACGGATGGCGGGAACAGTGAGTGGGAGTGCTTGCAAACCGGCATTTGGGGGCAGCCCGGGAGGTCTTTCTTGGGTCCAGAGAGAACACCACCCCGAAACGCTTTTCTCCCGGGCTTGGGAGCATTGTGCGCGGGTGGCGGGAACAGCAGGCAGAAGTGCTTGCAAACCGGCCTTGGAGGCAGCTGGGGAGGTCTTCCAAAGCCCGGAGTGAGCACCATCCCAAAATGCTTTTCTCCCGGGCTTGGGAGCATTGTGCGCAGCTGGCGTGAACAGCGGGATTGAGTGCTTGCAAACCAGCCTTTGGAGGCAGCCGGGGAGGTCTTCCAGCGGGAGAGTGCCAGTTGTTCTCAGAGGCCCCACAGGCCAGGGGCAGGACCCAGCAGTGTCCCTGCCTCTGGCAGCCTTGCCCAGACCTTCCTGGCCTCCGGGGGTACTACCCCACCAAGGGGCAGGCTGCGGGGCCTGGGTCCAGACATGCCCGGGCGCCTCCCCAGGCTCATCCCCGCTGGTGCCTTTCCCCTGGGCCTAGGCCTCGGTTGAGGCCTCCTTGGAGAGGAGGTTGCCGGCAGGGGCTGTCTGCACACTGCAAGGTGCTGGAGCTCAGAGGGCCTCGTCAGAGGGAAAGGACCAGCAAAGGGCTGGATGCCCAAGACCTCTCTGACCCAGCAGCCTCAGGGCAGCAGGGAGAGCAAGAGGCCCAACTTGCCCCTAGGTCGGCTCTACCCCGTCCCACACAGGCAGCCAGCCCAGCAGCAGCCTGGCAGTCTCTGGCTCCCCCGAACTCTCTGCCGGTGTAGGGGGCAGGAACAGACGTGTGCATGTCGTTCTGCCTTGGCCTGGGAGTGTGTTCCCCCTGCCTGTCCCCCAGGCTCAGGGGCAAGGGCCCGGAGAGAGCACCACCCCGAAGCGCTTTTCTCCCGGGCTTGGGAGCATTGTGCGTGCCTGGCGGGAACAGCGGGCGGGAGTGCTTGCAAACCGGCCTTTGGAGGCAGCCGGGGAGGTCTTCCAGCGGGAGAGTGCCGGTTGTGCTCAGACGCCCCACAGGCCAGGGGCAGGACCCAGCAGTGTTCCTGCCCCTGGCAGCCTTGCCCAGACCCTCCTGGCCTCCGGGGGTACTGCCCCACCAAGGGGCAGGCTGCGGGGACTGGGTCCAGACATGGCCGGGCGCCTCCCCAGGCTCATCCCCGCTGGTGCCTTTCCCCTGGGCCTAGGCCTCGGTTGAGGCCTCCTTGGAGAGGAGGTTGCTGGCAGGGGCTGTCTCCACACTGCAAGGTGCTGGAGCTCAGAGGGCCTCGTCAGAGGGAAGGGACCAGCAAGGGGCTGGATGCCCAAGACCTCTTTGGCCCAGCAGCCTCAGGGCAGCAGGGAGAGGAAGAGGCCCAACTTGCCCCTAGGTCGGCTCTGCCCCTTGCCACACAGGCGGCCAGCCCAGCAGCTGCCTGACAGACTCTGGCTCCCCCGAGCTCTCTGCCGGTGCAGGGGTCAGAAACAGACGTGTGCATGTGGTTCTGCGTTGGTCTGGGAGTGTGGTCCCACTGCCTCGCCCCCACACTCAGGGGCAAGGGCCCGGAGAGAGCAACACCCCGAAGCGCTTTTCTCCCGGGCTTGGGAGAATTGTGCGTGCCTGGCGGGAACAGCGGGCGGGAGTGTTGGCAAACCGGCCTTTGGAGGCAGCCGGGGAAGTCTTCCAGTGGGAGAGGGCCGGTTGTGCTCAGAGGCCCCACAGGCCAGGGGCAGGACCCAGCAGGGCCCCTGCCCGTGGCCAGCCTTGCCCAGACCTTCCTGGCCTCCGGGGGTACTGCCCCACCAAGGGGCAGGCTGCGGGGACTGGGTCCAGACATGCCCGGGCGCCTCCCCAGGCTCATCCCCGCTGGTGCCTTTCCCCTGGTCCTAGGCCTCGGTTGAGGCCTCCTTGGAGAGGAGGTTGCTGGCAGGGGCTGTCTCCACACTGCAAGGTGCTGGAGCTCAGAGGGCCTCCTCAGAGGGAAGGGACAAGCAAGGGGCTGGATGCCCAAGATCTCTTTGGCCCAGCAGCCTCAGGGCAGCAGGGAGAGCAAGAGGCCCAACTTGCCCCTAGGTCGGCTCTGCCCCTTCCCACACAGGCGGCCAGCCCAGCAGCTGCCTGACAGACTCTGGCTCCCCCGAGCTCTCTGCCGGTGCATGGGGCAGGAACAGACGTGTGCATGTCGTTCTGCCTTGGCCTGGGAGTGTGGACCCCCTTCCTGGCCCCCAGGCTCAGGGGAAAGGGCCCGGAGAGAGCACCACCCCGAGGCGATTTTCTCCCGGGCTTGGGAGCGTTGTGCGCCCTTGGTTGGAACAGTGGGCGGGAGTGCTTGCAAACCGGCCTTTCGAGGCAGCCGGGGACGTCTTCCAGCGGGAGAGTGCCGGTTGTGCTCAGACGCCCCACAGGCCAGGGGCAGGACCCAGCAGTGTCCTGCCCCTGGCAGCCTTGCCCAGACCTTCCTGGCCTCCGGGGGTACTGCCCCACCAAGGGGCAGGCTGCGGGGACTGGGTCCAGACATGCCCGGGCGCCTCCCCAGGCTCATCCCCGCTGGTGCCTTTCCCCTGGGCCTAGGCCTCGGTTGAGGCCTCCTTGGAGACGAGGTTGCTGGCAGGGGCTGTCTCCACACTGCAAGGTGCTGGAGCTCAGAGGGCCTCATCAGAGGGAAGGGACCAGCAAGGGGCTGGATGCCCAAGACCTCTTTGGCCCAGCAGCCTCAGGGCAGCAGGGAGAGCAAGAGGCCCAACTTGCCCCTAGGTCGACTCTGCCCCTTTCCACACAGGCCGCCAACCCAGCAGCTGCCTGGCATACTCTGGCTCCCCCGAGCTCTCTGCCGGTGCAGGGACCAGGAACAGACGTTTGCATGTGGTTCTGCCTTGGCCTGGGAGTGTGTTCCCCCTGCAGTGCCCCCAGGCTCAGGGGCAAGGGCCCGGTGAGAGCACCACCCCGAAGCGCTTTTCTCCCGGGCTTGGGAGCATTGTGCGTGCCTGGCGGGAACAGCGGGCATGAGTTCTTGCAAACTGTCCTTTGGAGGCAGCCGGGGAGGTCTTCCAAGGGCCCGGACTGATCACCACCCCAAAATGCTTTTCTCCCGGGCTTGGGAGCATTGTGCGCGGCTGTCGGGAACAGCGGACATGAGTGCTTGCAAACCGGCCTTTGGAGGCAGCCCGGGAGGTCTTCCAAGGGCCCGGAGAGAGCACTACCCCAAAATGCTTTTCTTCCGGGCTTGGGAGCATTGTGCGCGAGTGGCGGGAACAGCAGGCAGGAGTGCTTGCAAACCGGCCTTTGGAGGCAGCCGGGGAGGTCTTCCAAGGGCCCGGAGAGAGCACCACCTCGAAGCGCTTTTCTCTCGGGTTTTGGAGCATTGTGTGCGGCTGGTGGGACAGCGGGAGGGAATTCTTGCAAACCGGCCTTTGGCGGCAGCCAGAGAAGTCTTCCAAGGGCGCGGAGAGAGCACCACCCCGAAGGGCTTTTCTCCGGGGTTTTGGAACATTGTGTGTGCCTGGCGGGAACAGCGAGTGGGAATGCTTGCAAACCGGCCTTTGGGGGCAGCCGGGGAGGTCCTCCATGGTCCCTGAGAGAACACCACCCCGAAGCGCTTTTCTCCCGGGCTTGGGAGCATTGTGCGCGGCTGTCGGGAACAATGGACATGAATGCTTGCAAACCGGCCTTTGGAGGCAGCCCGGGAGGTCTTCCAAGGGCCCGGAGAGAGCACCACCCCAAAATGCTTTTCTCTCGGGCTTTGGAGCATTGTGCGCGGCTGTCGGGAACAACGGACATGAATGCTTGCAAACCGGCCTTTGGAGGCAGCCCGGGAGGTCTTCCAAGTGCCCGGAGAGAGCACCACCCCGAAGCGCTTTTCTCCCGGGCTTGGGAACATTGTGCGCGGCTGGCGGGAACAGCAGGCAGGACTGCTTGCAAACTGGCCTTTGGAGGCAGCCGGGGAGGTCTTCCAAGGGCCCGGAGTGAGCACCACCCCAAAATGCTTTTCTCCCGGGCTTGGGAGCATTGTGCGCGGCTGGTGGGAACAACGGGCATGAGTGCTTGCAAACCGGCCTTTGGAGGCAGCCGGGGATGTCTTCCAAGGGCCCGGAGAGAGCACCACCCCGAAGCGCTTTTCTCCCGGGCTTGGGAGCATTGTGCGCGGCTGGCGGGAACAGCAGGCAGGACTGCTTGCAAACTGGCCTTTGGAGGCAGCCGGGGAGGTCTTCCAAGGGCCCGGAGTGAGCACCACCCCAAAATGCTTTTCTCCCGGGCTTGGGAGCATTGTGCGTGGCTGGCGGGAACAGCAGGAAGGAGTCCTTGCAATCCGGCCTTTGGAGGCAGCCGGGGAGGTCTTCCAAGGGCCTGTAGAGAGCACCACCCCGAAGCGCTTTTCTCCCGCGCTTGGGAGCATTCTGCGCGGGTGGCGGGAACAGCAGGCAGGAGTGCTTGAAAACCTTCCTTTGGAGGCAGCCGGGGAGGTCTTCCAGGGCCCGGTGTGAGCACCACCCCAAAATGCTTTTCTCCCGGGCTTGGGAGCATTGTGCGCGGATGGCGGGAACAGCAGGAAGGAGTCCTTGCAAACCGGCCTTTGGAGGCAGCCGGGGAGGTCTTCCAAGGGCCTGTAGAGAGCACCACCCCGAAGCGCTTTTCTCCCGGGCTTGGGAGCATTGTGCGCGGGTGGCGGGAACAGCAGGCAGGAGTGCTTGAAAACCGTCCTTTGGAGGCAGCCGGGGAGGTCTTCCAGGGCCCGGTGTGAGCACCACCCCAAAATGCTTTTCTCCCGGGCTTGGGAGCATTGTGCGCGGATTGCGGGAACAGCAGGAAGGAGTCCTTGCAAACCGGCCTTTGGAGGCAGCCGGGGAGGTCTTCCAAGGGCCTGTAGAGAGCACCACCCCGAAGCACTTTTCTCCCGGGCTTGGGAGCATTTTGCGCGGGTGGCGGGAACAGCAGGCAGGAGTGCTTGAAAACCGTCCTTTGGAGGCAGCCGGGGAGGTCTTCCAGGGCCCGGTGTGAGCACCACCCCAAAATGCTTTTCTCCCGGGCTTGGGAGCATTGTGCGTGGATGGCTGGAACAGCGAGTGGGAGTGCTTCCAAACCGGCCTTTGGGGGCACCCCGGGAGGTCTTCCATGGGCACGGAGAGAACACCACCCCGAAGCGCTTTTCTCCGGGGTTTTGGAGGATTGTGCGTGGCTGGCGGGAACAGCGAGTGGGAGTGCTTGCAAACCGGCCTTTGGGGGCAGCCAGGGAGGTCCTCCATTGGCACGGAGAGAACACCACCCCGAAGCGCTTTTCTCCCGGTCTTGGGAGCATTGTGCGAGGCTGGCGGGAACAGCGGGCGGGAGTGCTTGCAAACCGGCCTTTGGAGGCAGCTTGGGAGGTCTTCCAAGGGCCCGGAGAGAGCACCATCCCGAAGCACTTTTCTCACGGAATTGGGAGCATTGTTCGCGGCTGTCGGGAACAGAGGACATGAGTGCTTGCAAACCGGCCTTTAGAGGCAGCCGGGGAGTCTTCCAAAGGCCCGGAGAGAGACCACCCCAAAATGCTTTTCTCCCGGGCTTGGGAGCATTGTGTGCGGCTGGCGGGTCAGCGGGAGGGAGTTCTTGAAAACCAGCCTTTGGAGGCCGCCGGGGAGGTCTTCCAAGGGCCAGGAGAGAGCACCACCCCGAAGCGCTTTTGTCCCGGGCTTGGGAGCATTGTGCGCGGCTGGCGGGAACAGCGGGATTGAGTGCTTGCAAACCGGCCTTTGGAGGCAGCCGGGGAGGTCTTCCAAGGGCCGGGAGAGAGCACCACCCCGAAGCGCTTTTCTCCTAGGCTTGGGAGCATTGTGCGCGGCTGGCGGGAACAGCGGGCATGAGTGCTTGCAAACCGGCCTTTGGAGACAAACGGGGAGGTCTTCCAAGGGCCCGTAGAGAGCACCACCCCGAAGCGCTTTTCTCCCGTGATTGGGAGCATTGTGTGCGGCTGGCGGGACAGCGGGAGGGAGTACTTGAAATCCAGCCTTTGGAGGCAGCCGGGGAGGTCTTCCAAGGGCCGGGAGAGAGCACCACCCTGAAGGGCTTTTCTCCTGGGCTTGGAGCATTTGCACGGATGGCGGGAACAGCGAGTGGGAGTGCTTGCAAACCGGCATTTGGGGGCAGCCCGGGAGGTCTTTCTTGGGCCCAGAGAGAACACCACCCCGAAACGCTTTTCTCCCGGGCTTGGGAGCATTGTGCGCGGGTGGCGGGAACAGCAGGCAGAAGTGCTTGCAAACCGGCCTTGGAGGCAGCCGGGGAGGTCTTCCAAAGCCCGGAGTGAGCACCACCCCAAAATGCTTTTCTCCCGGGCTTGGGAGCATTGTGCGCAGCTGGCGTGAACAGCGGGATTGAGTGCTTGCAAACCAGCCTTTGGAGGCAGCCGGGGAAGTCTTCCAGTGGGAGAGGGCCGGTTGTGCTCAGAGGCCCCACAGGCCAGGGGCAGGACCCAGCAGGGCCCCTGCCCGTGGCCAGCCTTGCCCAGACCTTCCTGGCCTCCGGGGGTACTGCCCCACCAAGGGGCAGGCTGCGGGGACTGGGTCCAGACATGCCCGGGCGCCTCCCCAGGCTCATCCCCGCTGGTGCCTTTCCCCTGGTCCTAGGCCTCGGTTGAGGCCTCCTTGGAGAGGAGGTTGCTGGCAGGGGCTGTCTCCACACTGCAAGGTGCTGGAGCTCAGAGGGCCTCGTCAGAGGGAAGGCACCAGCAAAGGGCTGGATGCCCAAGACCTCTTTGACCCAGCAGCCTCAGGGCAGCAGGGAGAGCAAGAGGCCCAACTTGCCCCTAGGTCGGCTCTGCCCCGTCCCACACAGGCAGCCAGCCCAGCAGCAGCCTGGCAGTCTCTGGCTCCCCCGAGCTCTCTGCCGGTGTAGGGGGCAGGAACAGACGTGTGCATGTCGTTCTCCCTTGGCCTGGGAGTGTGTTCCCCCTGCCTGGCCCCAGGCTCAGGGGCAAGGGCCCGGAGAGAGCACCACCCCGAAGCGCTTTTTTCCCGGGCTTGGGAGCATTGTGCGTGCCTGGGGGAACAGCGGGTGGGCGTGCTTGCAAACAGGACTTTGGAGGCAGACGGGGAGGTCTTCCAGCGGGAGAGTGCCGGTTGTGCTCAGACGCCCAACAGGCCAGGGGCAGGACCCAGCAGTGTCCCTGCCCCTGGCAGCCTTGCCGAGACCTTCCTGGCTTCCGGGGGTACTGCCCCACCAAGGGGCAGGCTGCGGGGACTGGGTCCAGACATGGCCGGGCGCCTCCCCAGGCTCATCCCCGCTGGTGCCTTTCCCCTAGGCCTAGGCCTCGGTTGAGGCCTCCTTGGAGAGGAGGTTGCTGGCAGGGGCTGTCTCCACACTGCAAGGTGCTGGAGCTCAGAGGGCCTCATCAGAGGGAAGAGACCAGCAAGGGGCTGGATGCCCAAGACCTCTTTGGCCCAGCAGCCTCAGGGCAGCAGGGAGAGGAAGAGGCCCAACTTGCCCCTAGGTCGGCTCTGCCCCTTCCCACACAGGCGGCCAGCCCAGCAGCTGCCTGACAGACTCTGGCTCCCCCGAGCTCTCTGCCTGTGCAGGGGTCAGGAACAGACGTGTGCATGTGGTTCTGCCTTGGTCTCCGAGTGTGGACCAACTGCCTGACCCCCAGGTTCAGGGGCAAGGGCCCGGAGAGAGCACCACCCCGAAGCGCTTTTCTCCCGGGCTTGGGAGAATTGTGCGCGCTTGGTGGGAACAGTGGGCGGGAGTGCTTGCAAACCGGCCTTTGAAGGCAGCCGGGGAGGTCTTCCAGTGGGAGAGGGCCGGTTGTGCTCAGAGGCCCCACAGGCCAGGGGCAGGACCCAGCAGGGCCCCTGACCCTGGCCAGCCTTGCCCAGACCTTCCTGGCCTCCGGGGGTACTGCTCCACCAAGGGGCAGGCTGCGGGGACTGGGTCCAGACATGCCCGGGCGCCTCCCCAGGCTCATCCCCGCTGGTGCCTTTCCCCTGGGCCTAGGCCTCGGTTGAGGCCTCCTTGGAGAGGAGGTTGCTGGCAGGGGCTGTCTCCACACTGCAAGGTGCTGGAGATCAGAGGGCCTCGTCAGAGGGAAGGGACCAGCAAAGGGCTGGATGCCCAAGACCTCTTTGACCCAGCAGCCTCAGGGCAGCAGGGAGAGCAAGAGGCCCAATTTGCCCCTAGGTCGGCTCTGCCCCGTCCCACACAGGCGGCCAGCCCAGCAGCAGCCTGGCAGTCTCTGGCTCCCCCTAGCTCTCTGCCGGTGTAGGGGGCAGGAACAGACGTGTGCATGTGGTTCTGCCTTGGCCTGGGAGTGTGTTCCCCCTGCCTTACCCCCAGGCTCAGGGGCAAGGGCCCGGTGAGAGCACCACCCCGAAGCGCTTTTCTCCCGGGCTTGGGAGCATTGTGCGTGCCTGGCGGGAACAGCGGGCGGGAGTGCTTGCAAACCGGCCTTTCGAGGCAGACGGGCAGGTCTTCCAGCGGGAGAGTGTCGGTTGTGCTCAGACGCCCCACAGGCCAGGGGCAGGACCCAGCAGTGTCCCTGCCCCTGGCAGCCTTGCCCAGACCTTCCTGGTCTCCGGGGGTACTGCCCCACCAAGGGGCAGGCTGCGGGGACTGGGTCCAGACATGCCCGGGCGCCTCCCCAGGCTCATCCCCGCTGGTGCCTTTCCCCTGGGCCTAGGCCTCGGTTGAGGCCTCCTTGGAGAGGAGGTTGCTGGCAGGGGCTGTCTCCACACTGCAAGGTGCTGGAGCTCAGAGGGCCTCGTCAGAGGGAAGGGACCAGCAAGGGGCTGGATGCCCAAGACGTCTTTGGCCCAGCAGCCTCAGGGCAGCAGGGAGAGCAAGAGGCCCAACTTGCCCCTAGGTCGGCTCTGCCCCTTCCCACACAGGCGGCCAGCCCAGCAGCTGCCTGACAGACTCTGGCTCCCCCGAGCTCTCTGCCGGTGCAGGGGGCAGATCAGACGTGTGCATGTGGTTCTGCCTTGTCCTGGGAGTGTGGACACACTGCCTTGCCCCCAGGCTCAGGGGCAAGGGCCCGGAGAGAGCACCACCCTGAAGCGCTTTTCTCCCGGGCTTGGGAGCATTGTGCACGCCTGCTGGGAACAGTGGGTGGGAGCGCTTGCAAACCGGCCTTTGGAGGCAGCCGGGGAGGTCTTCCAGTGGGAGAGGGCCGGTTGTGCTCTGAGGACCCACAGGCCAGGGGCAGGACGCAGCAGGGCCCCTGCCCCTGGCCAGCCTTGCCCAGACCTTCCTGGCCTCCGGGGGTACTGCCCCACCAAGGGGCAGGCTGCGGGGCCTGGGTCCAGACATGCCCGGGCGCCTCCCCAGGCTCATCCCCGCTGGAGCCTTTCCCCTGGGCCTAGGCCTAGGTTGAGGCCTCCTTGGAGAGGAGGTTGCTGGCAGGGGCTGTCTCCACACTGCAAGGTGCTGGAGCTCAGAGGGCCTCGTCAGCGGGAAGGGACCAGCAAGGGGCTGGATACCCAAGACCTCTTTGGCCCAGCAGCCTCAGGGCAGCAGGGAGAGCAAGAGGCCCAACTTGCCCCTAGGTCGGCTCTGCCCCTTCCCACACAGGCAGCCAACCCAGCAGCTGCCTGACAGACTCTGGCTCCCCCGAGCTCTCTGCCGGTGCAGGGGTCAGGAACAGACGTGTGCATGTGTTTCTGCCTTGGTCTGGGAGTGTGGACCCACTGCCTGGACCCCAGGCTCAGGGGCAAGGTCCCGGAGAGAGCAACACCCCGAAGCGCTTTTCTCCTGGCCTTGGGAGCGTTGTGCGTGCCTGGCGGGAACAGCGGGCGGGAGTGTTGGCAAACCGGCCTTTGGAGGCAGCCGGGGAGGTCTTCCAGTGGGAGAGGGCCGGTTGTGCTCAGAGGCCCCACAGGCCAGGGGCAGGACCCAGCAGGGACCCTGCCCCTGGCCAGCCTTGCCCAGACCTTCCTGGCCTCCGGGGGTACTGCCCCACCAAGGGGCAGGCTGCGGGGACTGGGTCCTGATATGCCCGTGCGCCTCCACTGGCTCATCCCCGCTGGTGCCTTTCCCCTGGGCCTAGGCCTCGGTTGAGGCCTCCTTGGAGAGGAGGTTGCTGGCAGGGGCTGTCTCCACACTGCAAGGTGCTGGAGCTCAGAGGGCCTCGTCAGAGGGAAGGGACCAGCAAGGGGCTGGATGCCCAAGACCTCTTTGGCCCAGCAGCCTCAGGGCAGCAGGGAGAGCAAGAGGCCCAACTTGCCCCTAGGTCGGCTCTGCCCCTTCCCACACAGGCGGCCCGCCCAGCAGCTGCCTGACAGACTCTGGCTCCCCCCAGCTCTCTGCCGGTGGAGGGGGCAGGAACAGACGTGTGCATGTTGTTGTGCCTTGGCCTGGGACTGTGGATCCCCTGCCTGGCCCCCAGGCTCAGGGGCAAGGGCCCGGAGAGAGCACCATCCCGAAGCGCTTTTCTCCCGGGCTTGGGAGCATTGTGCAAGTCTGGCGTGAACAGCGGGTGGGAGTGTTGGCAAACAGGACTTTGGAAGCAGCCGGGGAGGTCTTCCAGTGGGAGAGGGCCGGTTGTGCTCAGAGGCCCCACAGGCCAGGGGCAGAACCCAGCAGGTCCCCTGCCCCTGGCCAGCCTTGCCCAGACCTTCCTGGCCTCCGGGGGTACTGCCCCACCAAGGGGCAGTCTGCGGGGACTGGGTCCAGACATGCCCGGGCGCCTCCCCAGGCTCATCCCCGCTGGTGCCTTTCCCCTGGTCCTAGGTCTCGGTTGAGGCCTCCTTGGAGAGGAGGTTGCTGGCAGGGGCTGTCTCCACACTGCAAGGTGCTGGAGCTCAGAGGGCCTCGTCAGAGGGAAGGGACAAGCAAAGGGCTGGATGCCCAAGACCTCTTTGGCCCAGCAGCCTGAGGGCAGCAGGGAGAGCAAGAGGCCCAACTTGCCCCTAGGTCGGCTCTGCCCCTTCCCACAAAGGCGGCCAGCCCTGCAGCTGCCTGACAGACTCTGGCTCCCCCGAGCTCTCTGCCGGTGCAGGGGTCAGGAACAGACGTGTGCATGTGGTTCTGCCTTGCCCTGGGAGTGTGGACCCCCTTCCTGGCCCCCAGGCTCAGGGGCAAGGGCCCGGAGAGAGCACCACCCTGAAGCGCTTTTCTCCCGGGCTTGGGAGCATTGTGCGCGCTTGGTGGGAACAGTGGGCGGGAGTGCGTGCAAAACGGCCTTTGGAGGCAGCCGGGGAGGTCTTCCAGTGGGAGAGGGCCGGTTGTGCTCGGAGGCCCCAAAGGCCAGGGGCAGGACCCAGCAGGTCCCCTGCCCCTGGTCAGCCTTGCCCAGACCTTCCTGGCCTCCAAGGGTACTGCCCCACCAAGGGGCAGGCTGCAGGGACTGGGTCCAGACATGCCCGGGCGCCTCCCCAGGCTCATCCCCGCTGGTGCCTTTCCCCTGGCCTAGGCCTCGGTTGAGGCCTCCTTGGAGAGGAGATTGCTGGCAGGTGCTGTCTCCACACTGCAAGGTGCTGGAGCTCAGAGGGCCTCGTCAGAGGGAAGGGACCAGCAAAGGGCTGGATGCCCAAGACCTCTTTGACCCAGCAGCCTCAGGGCAGCAGGGAGAGCAAGAGGCCCAACTTGCCCCTAGGTCGGCTCTGCCCCTTCCCACACAGGCGGCCAGCCCAGCAGCAGCCTGGCAGTCTCTGGCTCCCCCGAGCTCTCTGCCGGTGTAGGGGACAGGAACAGACGTGTGCATGTCGTTCTGCCTTGGCCTGGGAGTGTGTTCCCCCTGCCTGGCCCCCAGGCTCAGGGGCAAGGGCCCGGTGAGAGCACCACCCCGAAGCGCTTTTCTCCCGGGCTTGGGAGCATTGTGCGTGCCTGGCGGGAACAGCGGGCGGGAGTGCTTGCAAACCGGCCTTTCGAGGCAGACGGGGAGGTCTTCCAGCGGGAGAGTGCCGGTTGTGCTCAGACGCCCCACAGGCCAGGGGCAGGACCCAGCAATGTCCCTGCCCCTGGCAGCCTTGCCCAGACCTTCCTGGCCTCCGGGGGTACTGCCCCACCAAGGGGCAGGCTGCGGGGACTGGGTCCAGACATGCCCGGGCGCCTCCCCAGGCTCATCCCCGCTGGTGCCTTTCCCCTGGGCATAGGCCTCGGTTGAGGCCTCCTTGGAGAGGAGGTTGCTGGCAGGGGCTGTCTCCACACTGCAAGGTGCTGGAGCTCAGAGGGCCTCGTCAGAGGGAAGGGACCAGCAAGGGGCTTGATGCCCAAGACCTCTTTGGCCCAGCAGCCTCAGGGCAGCAGGGAGAGCAAGAGGCCCAACTTGCCCCTAGGTCGGCTCTGCCCCTTCCCACACAGGCGGCCAGCCCAGCAGCTGCCTGACAGACTCTGGCTCCCCCGAGCTCTCTGCCGTTGCAGGGGACAGATCAGACGTGTGCATGTGGTTCTGCCTTGGTCTGGGAGTGTGGACACACTGCCTTGCCCCCAGGCTCAGGGGCAAGGGCCCGGAGAGAGCACCACCCTGAAGCGCTTTTCTCCCGGGCTTGGGAGCATTGTGCACGCCTGCTGGGAACAGTGGGCGGGATCGCTTGCAAACCGGCCTTTGGAGGCAGCCGGGGAGGTCTTCCAGTGGGAGAGGGCCGGTTGTGCTCAGAGGCCCCACAGGCCAGGGGCAGGACGCAGCAGGGCCCCTGCCCCTGGCCAGCCTTGCCCAGACCTTCCTGGCCTCCGGGGGTACTGCCCCACCAAGGGGCAGGCTGCGGGGCCTGGGTCCAGACATGCCCGGGCGCCTCCCCAGGCTCATCCCCGCTGGTGCCTTTCCCCTGGGCCTAGGCCTCGGTTGAGGCCTCCTTGGAGAGGAGGTTGCTGGCAGGGTCTGTCTCCACACTGCAAGGTGCTGGAGCTCAGAGGGCCTCGTCAGAGGGAAGGGACCAGTAAGGGGCTGGATACCCAAGACGTCTTTGGCCCAGCAGCCTCAGGGCAGCAGGGAGAGCAAGAGGCCCAACTTGCCCCTAGGGCGGCTCTGCCCCTTCCCACACAGGCGGCCAACCCAGCAGCTGCCTGACAGACTCTGGCTCCCCCAAGCTCTCTGCCGGTGCAGGGGACAGGAACAGACGTGGGCATGTGGTTCTGCCTTGGCCTGGGAGTGTGTTCCCCCTGCCTTGCCCCCAGGCTCAGGGGCAAGGGCCCGGAGAGAGCACCACCCCAATGCCCTTTTCTCCCGGGCTTGGGAGCATTGTGCGAGCCTGGCGTGAACAGCGGGCGGGAGTGTTTGCAAACAGGACTTTGGAGGCAGCCGTGGAGGTCTACCAGTGGGAGAGGGCCGGTTGTGCTCAGAGGCCTCACAGGCCAGGGGCAGGACCCAGCAGGTCCCCTGCCCCTGGCCAGCCTTGCCCAGACCTTCCTGGCCTCCGGGGGTACTGCCCCACCAAGGGGCAGGCTGCGGGGACTGGGTCCAGACATGCCCGGGCGCCTCCCCAGGCTCATCCCCGCTGGTGCCTTTCCCCTGGTCCTAGGCCTCGGTTGAGGCCTCCTTGGAGAGGAGGTTGCTGGCAGGGGCTGTCTCCACACTGCAAGGTGCTGGAGCTCAGAGGGCCTCGTCAGAGGGAAGGGACAAGCAAGGGGCTGGATGCCCAAGATCTCTTTGGCCCAGCAGCCTCAGGGCAGCAGGGAGAGCAAGAGGCCCAACTTGCCCCTAGGTCGGCTCTGCCCCTTCCCACACAGGCGGCCAGCCCAGCAGCTGCCTGACAGACTCTGGCTCCCCCGAGCTCTCTGCCGGTGCATGGGGCAGGAACAGACGTGTGCATGTCGTTCTGCCTTGGCCTGGGAGTGTGGACCCCCTTCCTGGCCCCCAGGCTCAGGGGAAAGGGCCCGGAGAGAGCACCACCCCGAGGCGATTTTCTCCCGGGCTTGGGAGCGTTGTGCGCCCTTGGTTGGAACAGTGGGCGGGAGTGCTTGCAAACCGGCCTTTCGAGGCAGCCGGGGACGTCTTCCAGTGGGAGAGGGCCGGTTGTGCTCAGAGGCCCCACAGGCCAGGGGCAGGACCCAGCAGGGCCCCTGCCCCTGGCCAGACTTGCCCAGACCTTCCTGGCCTCCGGGGGTACTGCCCCACCAAGGGGCAGGCTGCGGAGACTGGGTCCAGACATGTCCGTGCGCCTCCCCAGGATCATCCCCGCTGGTGCCTTTCCCCTGGGTGTAGTCCTCGGTTGAGGCCTCTTTGGAGAGGAGGTTGCTGGCAGGGGCTGTCTCCACACTGCAAGGTGCTGGAGCTCAGAGGGCCTCGTCAGAGGGAAGGCACCAGCAAAGGGCTGGATGCCCAAGACCTCTTTGACCCAGCAGCCTCAGGGCAGCAGGGAGAGCAAGAGGCCCAACTTGCCCCTAGGTCGGCTCTGCCCCGTCCCACACAGGCAGCCAGCCCAGCAGCAGCCTGGCAGTCTCTGGCTCCCCCGAGCTCTCTGCCGGTGTAGGGGGCAGGAACAGACGTGTGCATGTCGTTCTCCCTTGGCCTGGGAGTGTGTTCCCCCTGCCTGGCCCCAGGCTCAGGGGCAAGGGCCCGGAGAGAGCACCACCCCGAAGCGCTTTTTTCCCGGGCTTGGGAGCATTGTGCGTGCCTGGGGGAACAGCGGGTGGGCATGCTTGCAAACAGGACTTTGGAGGCAGACGGGGAGGTCTTCCAGCGGGAGAGTGCCGGTTGTGCTCAGACGCCCAACAGGCCAGGGGCAGGACCCACCAGTGTCCCTGCCCCTGGCAGCCTTGCCCAGACCTTCCTGGCTTCCGGGGGTACTGCCCCACCAAGGGGCAGGCTGCGGGGACTGGGTCCAGACATGGCCGGGCGCCTCCCCAGGCTCATCCCCGCTGGTGCCTTTCCCCTAGGCCTAGGCCTCGGATGAGGCCTCCTTGGAGAGGAGGTTGCTGGCAGGGGCTGTCTCCACACTGCAAGGTGCTGGAGCTCAGAGGGCCTCATCAGAGGGAAGGGACCAGCAAGGGGCTGGATGCCCAAGACCTCTTTGGCCCAGCAGCCTCAGGGCAGCAGGGAGAGGAAGAGGCCCAACTTGCCCCTAGGTCGGCTCTGCCCCTTCCCACACAGGCGGCCAGCCCAGCAGCTGCCTGACAGACTCTGGCTCCCCCGAGCTCTCTGCCTGTGCAGGGGTCAGGAACAGACGTGTGCATGTGGTTCTGCCTTGGTCTCCGAGTGTGGACCAACTGCCTGGCCCCCAGGTTCAGGGGCAAGGGCCCGGAGAGAGCACCACCCCGAAGCGCTTTTCTCCCGGGCTTGGGAGAATTGTGCGCGCTTGGTGGGAACAGTGGGCGGGAGGGCTTGCAAACCGGCCTTTGAAGGCAGCCGGGGAGGTCTTCCAGTGGGAGAGGGCCGGTTGTGCTCAGAGGCCCCACAGGCCAGGGGCAGGACCCAGCAGGGCCCCTGACCCTGGCCAGCCTTGCCCAGACCTTCCTGGCCTCCGGGGGTACTGCTCCACCAAGGGGCAGGCTGCGGGGACTGGGTCCAGACATGCCCGGGCGCCTCCCCAGGCAAATCCCCGCTGGTGCCTTTCCCCTGGGCCTAGGCCTCGGTTGAGGCCTCCTTGGAGAGGAGGTTGCTGGCAGGGGCTGTCTCCACACTGCAAGGTGCTGGAGATCAGAGGGCCTCGTCAGAGGGAAGGGACCAGCAAAGGGCTGGATGCCCAAGACCTCTTTGACCCAGCAGCCTCAGGGCAGCAGGGAGAGCAAGAGGCCCAATTTGCCCCTAGGTCGGCTCTGCCCCGTCCCACACAGGCGGCCAGCCCAGCAGCAGCCTGGCAGTCTCTGGCTCCCCCGAGCTCTCTGCCGGTGTAGGGGGCAGGAACAGACGTGTGCATGTCGTTCTGCCTTGGCCTGGGAGTGTGTTCCCCCTGCCTTGCCCCCAGGCTCAGGGGCAAGGGCCCGGTGAGAGCACCACCCCGAAGCGCTTTTCTCCCGGGCTTGGGAGCATTGTGCGTGCCTGGCGGGAACAGCGGGCGGGAGTGCTTGCAAACCGGCCTTTCGAGGCAGACGGGCAGGTCTTCCAGCGGGAGGGTGTCGGTTGTGCTCAGACGCCCCACAGGCCAGGGGCAGGACCCAGCAGTGTCCCTGCCCCTGGCAGCCTTGCCCAGACCTTCCTGGCCTCCGGGGGTACTGCCCCACCAAGGGGCAGGCTGCGGGGACTGGGTCCAGACATGCCCGGGCGCCTCCCCAGGCTCATCCCCGCTGGTGCCTTTCCCCTGGGCCTAGGCCTCGGTTGAGGCCTCCTTGGAGAGGAGGTTGCTGGCAGGGGCTGTCTCCACACTGCAAGGTGCTGGAGCTCAGAGGGCCTCGTCAGAGGGAAGGGACCAGCAAGGGGCTGGATGCCCAAGACGTCTTTGGCCCAGCAGCCTCAGGGCAGCAGGGAGAGCAAGAGGCCCAACTTGCCCCTAGGTCGACTCTGCCCCTTCCCACACAGGCGGCCAGCCCAGCAGCTGCCTGACAGACTCTGGCTCCCCCGAGCTCTCTGCCGGTGCAGGGGGCAGATCAGACGTGTGCATGTGGTTCTGCCTTGTCCTGGGAGTGTGGACACCCTGCCTTGCCCCCAGGCTCAGGGGCAAGGGCCCGGAGAGAGCACCACCCTGAAGCGCTTTTCTCCCGGGCTTGGGAGCATTGTGCACGCCTGCAGGGAACAGTGGGTGGGAGCGCTTGCAAACCGGCCTTTGGAGGCAGCCGGGGAGGTCTTCCAGTGGGAGAGGGCCGGTTGTGCTCTGAGGACCCACAGGCCAGGGGCAGGACGCAGCAGGGCCCCTGCCCCTGGCCAGCCTTGCCCAGACCTTCCTGGCCTCCGGGGGTACTGCCCCACCAAGGGGCAGGCTGCGGGGCCTGGGTCCAGACATGCCCGGGCGCCTCCCCAGGCTCATCCCCGCTGGTGCCTTTCCCCTGGGCCTAGGCCTCGATTGAGGCCTCCTTGGAGAGGAGGTTGCTGGCAGGGGCTGTCTCCACACTGCAAGGTGCTGGAGCTCAGAGGGCCTCGTCAGAGGGAAGGGACCAGTAAGGGGCTGGATGCCCAAGACGTCTTTGGCCCAGCAGCCTCAGGGCAGCAGGGAGAGCAAGAGGCCCAACTTGCCCCTAGGGCGGCTCTGCCCCTTCCCACACAGGCGGCCAACCCAGCAGCTGCCTGACAGACTCTGGCTCCCCCAAGCTCTCTGCCGGTGCAGGGGACAGGAACAGACGTGGGCATGTGGTTCTGCCTTGGCCTGGGAGTGTGTTCCCCCTGCCTTGCCCCCAGGCTCAGGGGCAAGGGCCCGGAGAGAGCACCACCCCGAAGCGCTTTTCTCCCGGGCTTGGGAGCATTGTGCGAGCCTGGTGTGAACAGCGGGCGGGAGTGTTTGCAAACAGGACTTTGGAGGCAGCCGTGGAGGTCTTCCAGTGGGAGAGGGCCGGTTGTGCTCAGAGGCCTCACAGGCCAGGGGCAGGACCCAGCAGGTCCCCTGCCCCTGGCCAGCCTTGCCCAGACCTTCCTGGCCTCAGGGGGTACTGCCCCACCAAGGGGCATGCTGCGGGGACTGGGTCCAGACATGCCTGGGCGCCTCCCCAGGCTCATCCCCGCTGGTGCCTTTCCCCTGGGCATAGGCCTCGGTTGATGCCTCCTTGGAGAGGAGGTTGCTGGCAGGGGCTGTCTCCACACTGCAAGGTGCTGGAGCTCAGAGGGCCTCGTCAGCGGGAAGGGACCAGCAAGGGGCTGGATACCCAAGACCTCTTTGGCCCAGCAGCCTCAGGGCAGCAGGGAGAGCAAGAGGCCCAACTTGCCCCTAGGTCGGCTCTGCCCCTTCCCACACAGGCAGCCAACCCAGCAGCTGCCTGACAGACTCTGGCTCCCCCGAGCTCTCTGCCGGTGCAGGGGTCAGGAACAGACGTGTGCATGTGGTTCTGCCTTGGTCTGGGAGTGTGGACCCACTGCCTGGACCCCAGGCTCAGGGGCAAGGTCCCGGAGAGAGCAACACCCCGAAGCGCTTTTCTCCTGGCCTTGGGAGCGTTGTGCGTGCCTGGCGGGAACAGCGGGCGGGAGTGTTGGCAAACCGGCCTTTGGAGGCAGCCGGGGAGGTCTTCCAGTGGGAGAGGGCCGGTTGTGCTCAGAGGCCCCACAGGCCAGGGGCAGGACCCAGCAGGGACCCTGCCCCTGGCCAGCCTTGCCCAGACCTTCCTGGCCTCCGGGGGTACTGCCCCACCAAGGGGCAGGCTGCGGGGACTGGGTCCTGATATGCCCGTGCGCCTCCACTGGCTCATCCCCGCTGGTGCCTTTCCCCTGGGCCTAGGCCTCGGTTGAGGCCTCCTTGGAGAGGAGGTTGCTGGCAGGGGCTGTCTCCACACTGCAAGGTGCTGGAGCTCAGAGGGCCTCGTCAGAGGGAAGGGACCAGCAAGGGGCTGGATGCCCAAGACCTCTTTGGCCCAGCAGCCTCAGGGCAGCAGGGAGAGCAAGAGGCCCAACTTGCCCCTAGGTCGGCTCTGCCCCTTCCCACACAGGCGGCCAGCCCAGCAGCTGCCTGACAGACTCTGGCTCCCCCCAGCTCTCTGCCGGTGGAGGGGGCAGGAACAGACGTGTGCATCTTGTTGTGCCTTGGCCTGGGACTGTGGATCCCCTGCCTGGCCCCCAGGCTCAGGGGCAAGGGCCCGGAGAGA
The DNA here is from genome assembly GCF_033118175.1 of Dama dama. NCBI lineage: Eukaryota > Metazoa > Chordata > Mammalia > Artiodactyla > Cervidae > Dama > Dama dama. The sequence goes on from NW_026870970.1 coordinate 1,385,587, forward strand.
CCAACACCCCGAAGCGCTTTTCTCCCGGGCTTGGGAGCATTGTGCGCGACTGGCGGGAACAGTGGGCGGGAGTGCTTGCAAACCGGCCTTTGGAGGCAGCCGGGGAGGTCTTCCAGTGGGAAAGGGCCGGTTGTGCTCAGAGGCCCCACAGGCCAGGGGCAGGACCCAGCAGGGCCCCTGCCCCTGGCCAGCCTTACCCAGACCTTCCTGGCCTCCGGGGGTACTGCCCCACCAAGGGGCAGGCTGCGGGGACTGGGTCCAGACATGCTCGGGTGCCTCCCCTGGCTCATCCCCGCTGGTGCCTTTCCCCTGGGCCTAGGCCTCGGTTGAGGCCTCCTTGGAGAGGAGGTTGCTGGCAGGGGCTGTCTCCACACTGCAAGGTGCTGGAGCTCAGAGGGCCTCGTCAGAGGGAAGGGACCAGTAAGGGGCTGGATGCCCAAGACGTCTTTGGCCCAGCAGCCTCAGGGCAGCAGGGAGAGCAAGAGGCCCAACTTGCCCCTAGGGCGGTTCTGCCCCTTCCCACACAGGCGGCCAAACCAGCAGCTGCCTGACAGACTCTGGCTCCCCCAAGCTCTCTGCCGGTGCAGGGGACAGGAACAGACGTGGGCATATGGTTCTGCCTTGGCCTGGGAGTGTGTGCCCCATGCCTTGCCCCCAGGCTCAGGGGCAAGGGCCCGGAGAGAGCACCACCCCGAAGCGCTTTTCTCCCGGGCTTGGGAGCATTGTGCGCGCTTGTTGGGAACAGTGGGCGGGAGTGCGTGCAAAACGGCCTTTGGAGGCAGCCGGGGAGGTCTTCCAGTGGGAGAGGGCCGGTTGTGCTCGGAGGCCCCAAAGGCCAGGGGCAGGACCCAGCAGGTCCCCTGCCCCTGGTCAGCCTTGCCCAGACCTTCCTGGCCTCCAGGGGTACTGCCCCACCAAGGGGCAGGCTGCGGGGACTGGGTCCAGACATGCCCGGGCGCCTCCCCAGGCTCATCACCGCTGGTGCCTTTCCCCTGGGCCTAGGCCTCGGTTGAGGCCTCCTTGGAGAGGAGATTGCTGGCAGGTGCTGTCTCCACACTGCAAGGTGCTGGAGCTCAGAGGGCCTCGTCAGAGGGAAGGGACCAGCAAAGGGCTGGATGCCCAAGACGTCTTTGGCCCAGCAGCCTCAGGGCAGCAGGGAGAGCAAGAGGCCCAACTTGCCCCTAGGTCGGCTCTGCCCCTTCCCACACAGGCGGCCAGCCCAGCAGCTGCCTGACAGACTCTGGCTCCCCCGAGCTCTCTGCCGTTGCAGGGGACAGATCAGACGTGTGCATGTGGTTCTGCCTTGGTCTGGGAGTGTGGACCCACTGCCTTGCCCCCAGGCTCAGGGGCAAGGGCCCGGAGAGAGCACCACCCTGAAGCGCTTTTCTCCCGGGCTTGGGAGCATTGTGCACGCCTGCTGGGAACAGTGGGCGGGAGCGCTTGCAAACCGGCCTTTGGAGACAGCCGGGGAGGTATTCCAGTGGGAGAGGGCCGGTTGTGCTCAGAGGCCCCACAGGCCAGGGGCAGGACGCAGCAGGGCCCCTGCCCCTGGCCAGCCTTGCCCAGACCTTCCTGGCCTCCGGGGGTACTGCCCCACCAAGGGGCAGGCTGCGGGGCCTGGGTCCAGACATGCCCGGGCGCCTCCCCAGGCTCATCCCCGCTGGTGCCTTTCCCCTGGGCCTAGGCCTCGGTTGAGGCCTCCTTGGAGAGGAGGTTGCTGGCAGGGGCTGTCTCCACACTGCAAGGTGCTGGAGCTCAGAGGGCCTCGTCAGAGGGAAGGGACCAGTAAGGGGCTGGATGCCCAAGACGTCTTTGACCCAGCAGCCTCAGGGCAGCAGGGAGAGCAAGAGGCCCAACTTGCCCCTAGGGCGGCTCTGCCCCTTCCCACACAGGCGGCCAACCCAGCAGCTGCCTGACAGACTCTGGCTCCCCCAAGATCTCTGCCGGTGCAGGGGACAGGAACAGACGTGGGCATGTGGTTCTGCCTTGGCCTGGGAGTGTGTTCCCCCTGCCTTGCCCCCAGGCTCAGGGGCAAGGGCCCGGAGAGAGCACCACCCCAATGCGCTTTTCTCCCGGGCTTGGGAGCATTGTGCGAGCCTGGCGTGAACAGCGGGCGGGAGTGTTTGCAAACAGGACTTTGGAGGCAGCCGTGGAGGTCTACCAGTGGGAGAGGGCCGGTTGTGCTCAGAGGCCTCACAGGCCAGGGGCAGGAACCAGCAGGTCCCCTGCCCCTGGCCAGCCTTGCCCAGACCTTCCTGGCCTCCGGGGGTACTGCCCCACCAAGGGGCAGGCTGCGGGGACTGGGTCCAGACATGCCTGGGCGCCTCCCCAGGCTCATCCCCGCTGGTGCCTTTCCCCTGGGCATAGGCCTCGGTTGATGCCTCCTCGGAGAGGAGGTTGCTGGCAGGGGCTGTCTCCACACTGCAAGGTGCTGGAGCTCAGAGGGCCTCGTCAGAGGGAAGGGACCAGCAAGGGGCTGGATGCCCAAGACCTCTTTGGCCCAGCAGCCTCAGGGCAGCAGGGAGAGCAAGAGGCCCAACTTGCCCCTAGGTCGGCTCTGCCCCTTCCCACACAGGCAGCCAACCCAGCAGCTGCCTGACAGACTCTGGCTCCCCCGAGCTCTCTGCCGGTGCAGGGGTCAGGAACAGACGTGTGCATGTGGTTCTGCCTTGGCCTGGGAGTGTGTTCCCCATGCCTTGCCCCGAGGCTCAGGGGCAAGGGCCCGGAGAGAGCCCCACCCCGAAGCACTTTTCTCCCGGGCTTGGGAGCATTGTGCAAGTCTGGCGTGAACAGCGGGTGGTAGTGTTGGCAAACAGGACTTTGGAGGCAGCCGGGGAGGTCTTCCAGTGGGAGAGGGCCGGTTGTGCTCAGAGGCCCCACAGGCCAGGGGCAGGACCCAGCAGGTCCCCTGCCCCTGGCCAGCCTTTCCCAGACCTTCCTGGCCTCCGGGGGTACTGCCCCACCAAGGGGCAGTCTGCGGGGACTGGGTCCAGACATGCCCGGGCGCCTCCCCAGGCTCATCCCCGCTGGTGCCTTTCCCCTGGTCCTAGGTCTCGGTTGAGGCCTCCTTGGAGAGGAGGTTGCTGGCAGGGGCTGTCTCCACACTGCAAGGTGCTGGAGCTCAGAGGGCCTCGTCAGAGGGAAGGGACAAGCAAAGGGCTGGATGCCCAAGACCTCTTTGGCCCAGCAGCCTCAGGGCAGCAGGGAGAGCAAGAGGCCCAATTTGCCCCTAGGTCGGCTCTGCCCCTTCCCACAAAGGCGGCCAGCCCAGCAGCTGCCTGACAGACTCTGGCTCCCCCGAGCTCTCTGCCGGTGCAGGGGTCAGGAACAGACGTGTGCATGTGGTTCTGCCTTGCCCTGGGAGTGTGGACCCCCTGCCTGGCCCCCAGGCTCAGGGGCAAGGGCCCGGAGAGAGCACCACCCCGAAGCGCTTTTCTCCCGGGCTTGGGAGCATTGTGCGCGCTTGGTGGGAACAGTGGGCGGGAGTGCGTGCAAAACGGCCTTTGGAGGCAGCCGGGGAGGTCTTCCAGTGGGAGAGGGCCGGTTGTGCTCAGAGGCCCCACAGGCCAGGGGCAGGACCCAGCAGGTCCCCTGCCCCTGGTCAGCCTTGCCCAGACCTTCCTGGCCTCCAGGGGTACTGCCCCACCAAGGGGCAGGCTGCGGGGACTGGGTCCAGACATGCCCGGGCGCCTCCCCAGGCTCATCCCCGCTGGTGCCTTTCCCCTGGGCCTAGGCCTCGGTTGAGGCCTCCTTGGAGAGGAGGTTGCTGGCAGGGGCTGTCTCCACACTGCAAGGTGCTGGAGCTCAGAGGGCCTCGTCAGAGGGAAGGGACCAGCAAGGGGCTGGATGGCCAAGACCTCTTTGGCCCAGCAGCCTCAGGGCAGCAGGGAGAGCAAGAGGCCCAACTTGCCCCTAGGTCGGCTCTGCCCCTTCCCACACAGGCGGCCAGCCCAGCACCTGCCTGAGAGACTCTGGCTCCCCCGAGCTCTCTGCCGGTGTAGGGGGCAGGAACAGACGTGTTCATGTCGTTCTGTCTTGGCCTGGGAGAGTGTTCCCCCTGCCTGGCCCGCAGGCTTAGGGGCAAGGGCCCGGAGAGAGCACCACCCCGAAGCGCTTTTCTCCCGGGCTTGGGAGCATTGTGCGTGCCTGGCGGGAACAGCGGGCGGGAGTGCTTGCAAACCGGCCTTTGGAGGCAGACGGGGAGGTCTTCCAGCGGGAGAGTGCCGGTTGTGCTCAGACGTCCCACAGGCCAGGGGCAGGACCCAGCGCTGTCCCTGCCCCTGGCAGCCTTGCACAGACCTTCCTGGCCTCCGGGGGTACTGCCCCACCAAGGGGCAGGCTGCGGGGACTGGGTCCAGACATGCCCGGGCGCCTCCCCAGGCTCATCCCCGCTGGTGCCTTTCCCCTGGGCCTAGGCCTCGGTTGAGGCCTCATTGGAGAGGAGGTTGCTGGCAGGGGCTGTCTCCACACTGCAAGGTGCTGGAGCTCAGAGGGCCTCGTCAGAGGGAAGGGACCAGCAAGGGGCTGGATGCCCAAGACCTCTTTGGCCCAGCAGCCTCAGGGCAGCAGGGAGAGGAAGAGGCCCAACTTGCCCCTAGGTCGGCTCTGCCCCTTCCCACACAGGCGGCCAGCCCAGCAGCTGCCTGACAGACTCTGGCTCCCCCGAGCTCTCTGCCGGTGCAGGGGTCAGGAACAGACGTGTGCATGTGGTTCTGCCTTGGTCTGGGAGTGTGGACCCTCTGCCTGGCCCCCAGGCTCAGGGGCAAGGGCCCGGAGAGAGCACCACCCCGAAGCGCTGTTCTCCCGGGCTTGGGAGCATTGTGCGAGCCTGGCGTGAACAGCGGGCGGGAGTGTTTGCAAACAGGACTTTGGATGCAGCTGGGGAGGTCTTCCAGTGGGAGAGGGCCGGTTGTGCTCAGAGGCCTCACAGGCCAGGGGCAGGACCCAGCAGGGCCCCTGCCCCTGGCCAGCCTTGCCCAGACCTTCCTGGCCTCCGGGGGTACTGCCCCACCAAGGGGCAGGCTGCGGGGACTGGGTCCAGACATGTCCGTGCGCCTCCCCAGGATCATCCCCGCTGGTGCTTTTCCCCTGGGCGTAGGCCTCGGTTGAGGCCTCTTTGGAGAGGAGGTTGCTGGCAGGGGCTATCTCCACACTGCAAGGTGCTGGAGCTCAGAGGGCCTCGTCAGAGGGAAGGGACCAGCAAAGGGCTGGATGCCCAAGACCTCTTTGACCCAGCAGCCTCAGGGCACCAGGGAGAGCAAGAGGCCCAACTTGCCCCTAGGTCGGCTCTGCCCCGTCCCACACAGGCAGCCAGCCCAGCAGCAGCCTGGCAGTCTCTGGCTCCCCCGAGCTCTCTGCCGGTGTAAGGGGCAGGAACAGGCGTGTGCATGTCGTTCTGCTTTGGCCTGGGAGTGTGTTCCAACTGCCTGGACCCCAGGCTCAGGGGCAAGGGCCCGGAGAGAGCACCACCGCGAAGCGCTTTTCTCCCGGGCTTGGGAGCATTGTGCACGCCTGCTGGGAACAGTGGGCGGGAGCGCTTGTTAACCGGCCTTTGGAGGCAGCCGGGCAGGTCTTCCAGCGGGAGAGTGCCGGTTGTGCTCAGACGCCCCACAGGCCAGGGGCAGCCCCAGCAGTGTCCCTGCCCCTGGCAGCCTTGCCCAGACCTTCCTGGCCTCCGGGGGTACTGCCCCACCAAGGGGCAGGCTGCGGGGACTGGGTCCAGACATGCCCGTGCGCCTCCACTGGCTCATCCCCGCTGGTGCCTTTCCCCTGGGCCTAGGCCTCGGTTGAGGCCTCCTTGGAGAGGAGGTTGGTGGCAGGGGCTGTCTCCACACTGCAAGGTGCTGGAGCTCAGAGGGCCTCGTCAGAGGGAAGGGACCAGCAAGGGGCTGGATGCCCAAGACCTCTTTGGCCCAGCAGCCTCAGGGCAGCAGGGAGAGCAAGAGGCCCAACTTGCCCCTAGGTCGGCTCTGCCCCTTCCCACACAGGCGGCCAGCCCAGCAGCTGCCTGACAGACTCTGGCTCCCCCGAGCTCTCTGCCGGTGCAGGGGTCAGGAACAGACGTGTGCATGTGGTTCTGCCTTGGTCTGGGAGTGTGGAACCACTGCCTGGCCCCCACACTCAGGGGCAAGGGCCCGGAGAGAGCAACACACCGAAGCGCTTTTCTCCCGGGCTTGGGAGAATTGTGCGTGCCTGGCGAGAACAGCGGGCGGGAGTGTTGGCAAACCGGCCTTTGGAGGCAGCCGGGGAGGTCTTCCAGTGGGAGAGGGCCGGTTGTGCTCAGAGGCCCCACAGGCCAGGGGCAGGACCCAGCAGGGCCCCTGACCCTGGCCAGCCTTGCCCAGACCTTCCTGGCCTCCGGGGGTACTGCCCCACCAAGGGGCAGGCTGCGGGGACTGGGTCCAGTCATGCCCGGGCGCCTCCCCAGGCTCATCCCCGCTGGTGCCTTTCCCCTGGGCCTAGGCCTCGGTTGAGGCCTCCTTGGAGAGGAGGTTGCTGGCCGGGGCTGTCTCCACACTGCAAGGTGCTGGAGCTCAGAGGGCCTCGTCAGAGGGAAGGGACCAGCAAGGGGCTGGATGGCCAAGACCTCTTTGGCCCAGCAGCCTCAGGGCAGCAGAGAGAGCAAGAGGCCCAACTTGCCCCTAGGTCGGCTCTGCCCCTTCCCACACAGGCGGCCAACCCAGCAGCTGCCTGACAGACTCTGGCTCCCCCGAGCTCTCTGCCGGTGCAGGGGGCAGATCAGACGTGTGCATGTGGTTCTGCCTTGGCCTGGGAGTGTGGACACCCTGCCTTGCCCCCAGGCTCAGGGGCAAGGGCCCGGAGAGAGCACCACCCTGAAGCGCTTTTCTCCCGGGCTTGGGACCATTGTGCACGCCTGCTGGGAACAGTGGGCGGGCGCGCTTGCAAACCGGCCTTTGGAGACAGCCGGGGAGGTCTACCAGTGGGAGAGGGCCGGTTGTGCTCAGAGGCCCCACAGGCCAGGGGCAGGACGCAGCAGGGCCCCTGCCCCTGGCCAGCCTTGCCCAGACCTTCCTGGCCTCCGGGGGTACTGCCCCAACAAGGGGCAGGCTGCGGGGACTGGGTCCAGACATGCTCGGGCGCCTCCCCTGGCTCATCCCCGCTGGTGCCTTTCCCCTGGGCCTAGGCCTCGGTTGAGGCCTCCTTGGAGAGGAGGTTGCTGGCAGGGGCTGTCTCCACACTGCAAGGTGCTGGAGCTCAGAGGGCCTCGTCAGAAGGAAGGGACCAGTAAGGGGCTGGATGCCCAAGACGTCTTTGGCCCAGCAGCCTCAGGGCAGCATGGAGAGTAAGAGGCCCAACTTGCCCCTAGGTCGGCTCTGCCCCTTCCCACACAGGCGGCCAACCCAGCAGCTGCCTGCCAGACTCTGGCTCCCCCAAGCTCTCTGCCGGTGCAGGGGACAGGAACAGACGTGGGCATGTGGTTCTGCCTTGGCCAGGGAGTGTGTTCCCCGTGCCTTGCCCCCAGGCTCAGGGGCAAGGGCCCGGAGAGAGAACCACCCCAATGCGCTTTTCTCCCGGGCTTGGGAGCATTGTGCGAGCCTGGCGTGAACAGCGGGCGGGAGTGTTTGCAAACAGGACTTTGGAGGCAGCCGGGGAGGTCTTCCAGTGGGAGAGGGCCGGTTGTGCTCAGAGGCCCCACAGGCCAGGGGCAGGACCCAGCAGGGCCCCTGACCCTGGCCAGCCTTGCCCAGACCTTCCTGGCCTCCGGGGGTACTGCCCCACCAAGGGGCAGGCTGCGGGGACTGGGTCCAGACATGCCCGGGCGCCTCCCCAGGCTCATCCCCGCTGGTGCCTTCCCCTGGGCCTAGGCCTCGGTTGAGGCCTCCTTGGAGAGGAGGTTGCTGGCAGGGGCTGTCTCCACACTGCAAGGTGCTGGAGATCAGAGGGCCTCGTCAGAGGGAAGGGACCAGCAAAGGGCTGGATTCCCAAGACCTCTTTGACCCAGCAGCCTCAGGGCAGCAGGGAGAGCAAGAGGCCCAACTTGCCCCTAGGTCGGCTCTGCCCCGTCCCACACAGGGGGCCAGCCCAGCAGCAGCCTGACAGTCTCTGGCTCCCCCGAGCTCTCTGCCGGTGTAGGGGGCAGGAACAGACGTGTGCATGTCGTTCTGCCTTGGCCTGGGAGTGTGTTCCCCCTGCCTGGCCCCCAGGCTCAGGGGCAAGGGCCCGGTGAGAGCACCACCCCGAAGCGCTTTTCTCCCGGGCTTGGGAGCATTGTGCGTGCCTGGCGGGAACAGCGGGCGGGAGTGCTTGCAAACCGGCCTTTCGAGGCAGACGGGGAGGTCTTCCAGCGGGAGAGTGCCGGTTGTGCTCAGACGCCCCACAGGCCAGGGGCAGGACCCAGCAGGGCCCCTGCCCCTGGCAGCCTTGCCCAGACCTTCCTGGCCTCCGGGGGTACTGCCCCACCAAGGGGCAGGCTGCGGGGACTGGGTCCAGACATGCCCGGGCGCCTCCCCAGGCTCATCCCCGCTGGTGCCTTTCCCCTGGGCCTAGGCCTCGGTTGAGGCCTCCTTGGAGAGGAGGTTGCTGGCAGGGGCTGTCTCCACACTGCAAGGTGCTGGAGCTCAGAGGGCCTCGTCAGAGGGAAGGGACCAGCAAGGGGCTGGATGCCCAAGACCTCTTTGGCCCAGCAGCCTCAGGGCAGCAGGGAGAGCAAGAGGCCCAACTTGCCCCTAGGTCGGCTCTGCCCCTTCCCACACAGGCGGCCAGCCCAGCAGCTGCCTGACAGACTCTGGCTCCCCCGAGGTCTCTGCCGGTGCCGGGGACAGGACCAGACGTGTGCATGTGTTTCTGCCTTGGTCTGGGAGTGTGTTCCCCCTGCCTTGCCCACAGGCTCAGGGGCAAGGGCCCGGAGAGAGCACCACACCGAAGCGCTTTTCTCCCGGGCTTGGGAGCATTGTGCGTGCCTGGCGGGAAGAGCGGGCAGGAGTGTTGGCAAACTGGCCTTTGGAGGCAGCCGGGGAGGTCTTCCAGTGGGAGAGGGCCGGTTGTGCTCAGAGGCCCCACAGGCCATGGGGAGGACCCAGCAGGGCCCCTGCCCCTGGCCAGCCTTGCCCAGATCTTCCTGGCCTCCGGGGGTACTGCCCCACCAAGGGGCAGGCTGCGGGGACTGGGTCCAGACATGCCCGGGCGCCTCCCCAGGCTCATCCCCGCTGGTGCCTTTCCCCTGGGCCTAGGCCTCGGTTGAGGCCTCCTTGGAGAGGATGTTGCTGGCAGGGGCTGTCTCCACACTGCAAGGTGCTGGAGCTCAAAGGGCCTCGTCAGAGGGAAGGGACCAGCAAGGGGCTGGATGCCCAAGACCTCTTTGGCCCAGCAGCCTCAGGGCAGCAGGGAGAGGAAGAGGCCCAACATGCCCCTAGGTTGGCTCTGCCCCTTCCCACACAGGCGGCCAGCCCAGCAGCTGCCTGACAGACTCTGGCTCCCCTGAGCTCTCTGCCGGTGCAGGGGTCAGGTACAGACGTGTGCATGTGGTTCTGCCTTGGTCTGGGAGTGTGGACCAACTGCCTGGCCCCCAGGCTCAGGGGCAAGGGCCCGAGGAGAGCACCACCCCGAAGCGCTTTTCTCCCGGGCTTGGGAGCATTGTGCTTGCCTGGCGGGAACAGCGGGCGGGAGTGTTGGCAAACTGGCCTTTGGAGGCAGCCGGGGAGTTCTTCCAGTGGGAGAGGGCCGGTTGTGCTCAGAGGCCCCACAGGCCAGGGGCAGGACCCAGCAGGGCCCCTGCCCCTGGCCAGCCTTGCCCAGACCTTCCTGGCCTCCGGGGGTAATGCCCCACCAAGGGGCAGGCTGCGGGGACTGGGTCCAGACATGGCCGGGCGCCTCCCCAGGCTCATCCCCGCTGGTGCCTTTCCCCTGGGCCTAGGCCTCGGTTGAGGCCTCCTTGGAGAGGAGGTTGCTGGCAGGGGCTGTCTCCACACTGCAAGGTGCTGGAGCTCAGAGGGCCTCGTCAGAGGGAAGGGACCAGCAAGGGGCTGGATGCCCAAGACCTCTTTGGCCCAGCAGCCTCAGGGCAGCAGGGAGAGCAAGAGGCCCAACTTGCCCCTAGGTCGGCTCTGCCACTTCCCACACAGGCGGCCAGCCCAGCAGCTGCCTGACAGACTCTGGCTCCCCCGAGCTCTCTGCCGGTGCAGGGGGCAGATCAGACGTGTGCATGTGGTTCTGCCTTGGCCTGGGAGTGTGGACACCCTGCCTTGCCCCCAGGCTCAGGGGCAAGGGCCCAGAGAGAGCACCACCCTGAAGCGCTTTTCTTCCGGGCTTAGGAGCATTGTGCCCGCCTGCTGGTAACAGTGGCCGGGAACGCTTGCAAACCGGCCTTTGGAGGCAGCCGGGGAGGTCTTCCAGTGGGAGAGGGCCGGTTGTGCTCAGAGGCCCCACCGGCCAGGGGCAGGACCCAGCAGGGCCCCTGCCCCTGGCCAGCCTTACCCAGACCTTCCTGGCCTCCGGGGGTACTGCCCCACAAAGGGGCAGGCTGCGGGGACTGTGTCCAGACATGCTCGGGCGCCTCCCCTGGCTCATCCCCGCTGGTGCCTTTCCCCTGGGCCTAGGCCTCGGTTGAGGCCTCCTTGGAGAGGAGGTTGCTGGCAGGGGCTGTCTCCACACTGCAAGGTGCTGGAGCTCAGAGGGCCTCGTCAGAGGGAAGGGACCAGTAAGGGGCTGGATGCCCAAGACCTCTTTGGCCCAGCAGCCTCAGGGCAGCAGGGAGAGCAAGAGGCCCAACTTGCCCCTAGGGCGGCTCTGCCCCTTCCCACACAGGCGGCCAACCCAGCAGCTGCCTGACAGACTCTGGCTCCCCCAAGCTCTCTGCCGGTGCAGGGGACAGGAACAGACGTGGGCATGTGGTTCTGCCTTGGCCTGGGAGTGTGTTCCCCATGCCTTGCCCCCAGGCTCAGGGGCAAGGGCCCGGAGAGAGCACCACCCCGAAGCGCTTTTCTCCCGGGCTTGGGAGCATTGTGCGTGCCTGGGGGAACAGCGGGTGGGAGTGCTTGCAAACCGTCTTTTGGAGGCAGACGGGGAGGTCTTCCAGCGGGAGAGTGCCGGTTGTGTTCAGACGCCCAACAGGCCAGGGGCAGGACCCAGCCGTGTCCCTGCCCCTGGCAGCCTTGCCGAGACCTTCCTGGCTTCCGGGGGTACTGCCCCACCAAGGGGCAGGCTGCGGGGACTGGGTCCAGACATGGCCGGGCGCCTCCCCAGGCTCATCCCCGCTGGTGCCTTTCCCCTAGGCCTAGGCCTCGGTTGAGGCCTCCTTGGAGAGGAGGTTGCTGGCAGGGGCTGTCTCCACACTGCAAGGTGCTGGAGCTCAGAGGGCCTCATCAGAGTGAAGGGACCAGCAAGGGGCTGGATGCCCAAGACCTCTTTGGCCCAGCAGCCTCAGGGCAGCAGGGAGAGGAAGAGGCCCAACTTGCCCCTAGGTCGGCTCTGCCCCTTCCCACACAGGCGGCCAGCCCAGCAGCTGCCTGACAGACTCTGGCTCCCCCGAGCTCTCTGCCAGTGCAGGGGTCAGGAACAGACATGTGCATGTGGTTCTGCCTTGGTCTCCGAGTGTGGACCAACTGCCTGGCCCCCAGGTTCAGGGGCAAGGGCCCGGAGAGAGCACCACCCCGAAGCGCTTTTCTCCCGGGTTTGGGAGAATTGTGCGCGCTTGGTGGGAACAGTGGGCGGGAGTGCTTGCAAACCGGTCTTTGGAGGCAGCCGGGGAGGTCTTCCAGTGGGAGAGGGCCGGTTGTGCTCAGAGGCCCCACAGGCCAGGGGCAGGACCCAGCAGGGCCCCTGCCCCTGGCCAGCCTTGCCCAGACCTTCCTGCCTCCGGGGTTACAGCCCCACAAAGCGGTAGGCTGCGGGGAATGGGTCCAGACATGCCCGGGCGCCTCCCCAGGCTCATCCCTCCTGGTGCCTTTCCCCTGGGCCTAGGCCTCGGTTGAGACCTCCTTGGAGAGGAGGTTGCTGGCAGGGATTGTCTCCACACTGCAAGGTGCTGGAGCTCAGAGGGCCTCGTCAGAGGAAAGGGACCAGCAACGGGATGGATGCCCAAGACCTCTTTGGCCCAGCAGCCTCAGGGCAGCAGGGAGAGGAAGAGGCCCAACTTGCCCCTAGGTCGGCTCTGCCCCTTCCCACACAGGCGGCCAGCCCAGCAGCTGCCTGACAGACTCTGGCTCCCCCGAGCTCTCTGCCGGTGCAGGGGGCAGGAACAGACGTGTGCATGTGGTTCTGACTTGGCCTGGGAGTGTGGACACCGTGCCTTGACCCCAGGCTCAGGGGCAAGGGCCCGGAGAGAGCACCACCCTGAAACGCTTTTCTCCCGGGCTTGGGAGCATTGTGCACGCCTGCTGGGAACAGTGGGCGGGAGCGCTTGCAAACCGGCCTTTGGAGGCAGCCGGGGAGGTCTTCCAGTGGGAGAGGGCCGGTTGTGCTCAGAGGCCCCACAGGCCAGGGGCAGGACGCAGCAGGGCCCCTGCCCCTGGCCAGCCTTGCCCAGACCTTCCTGGCCTCCGGGGGTACTGCCCCACCAAGGGGCAGGCTGCGGGAACTGGGTCCAGACATGCTCGGGCGCCTCCCCTGGCTCATCCCCGCTGGTGCCTTTCCCCTGGGCCTAGGCCTCGGTTGAGGCCTCCTTGGAGAGGAGGTTGCTGGCCGGGGCTGTCTCCACACTGCAAGGTGCTGGAGCTCAGAGGGCCTCGTCAGAGGGAAGGGACCAGCAAGGGGCTGGATGGCCAAGACCTCTTTGGCCCAGCAGCCTCAGGGCAGCAGGGAGAGCAAGAGGCCCAACTTGCCCCTAGGTCGGCTCTGCCCCTTCCCACACAGGCGGCCAACCCAGCAGCTGCCTGACAGACTCTGGCTCCCCCGAGCTCTCTGCCGGTGCAGGGGGCAGATCAGACGTGTGCATGTGGTTCTGCCTTGGCCTGGGAGTGTGGACACCCTGCCTTGCCCCCAGGCTCAGGGGCAAGGGCCCGGAGAGAGCACCACCCTGAAGCGCTTTTCTCCCGGGCTTGGGACCATTGTGCACGCCTGCTGGGAACAGTGGGCGGGCGCGCTTGCAAACCGGCCTTTGGAGACAGCCGGGGAGGTCTACCAGTGGGAGAGGGCCGGTTGTGCTCAGAGGCCCCACAGGCCAGGGGCAGGACGCAGCAGGGCCCCTGCCCCTGGCCAGCCTTGCCCAGACCTTCCTGGCCTCCGGGGGTACTGCCCCAACAAGGGGCAGGCTGCGGGGACTGGGTCCAGACATGCTCGGGCGCCTCCCCTGGCTCATCCCCGCTGGTGCCTTTCCCCTGGGCCTAGGCCTCGGTTGAGGCCTCCTTGGAGAGGAGGTTGCTGGCAGGGGCTGTCTCCACACTGCAAGGTGCTGGAGCTCAGAGGGCCTCGTCAGAAGGAAGGGACCAGTAAGGGGCTGGATGCCCAAGACGTCTTTGGCCCAGCAGCCTCAGGGCAGCAGGGAGAGTAAGAGGCCCAACTTGCCCCTAGGTCGGCTCTGCCCCTTCCCACACAGGCGGCCAACCCAGCAGCTGCCTGCCAGACTCTGGCTCCCCCAAGCTCTCTGCCGGTGCAGGGGACAGGAACAGACGTGGGCATGTGGTTCTGCCTTGGCCAGGGAGTGTGTTCCCCGTGCCTTGCCCCCAGGCTCAGGGGCAAGGGCCCGGAGAGAGAACCACCCCAATGCGCTTTTCTCCCGGGCTTGGGAGCATTGTGCGAGCCTGGCGTGAACAGCGGGCGGGAGTGTTTGCAAACAGGACTTTGGAGGCAGCCGGGGAGGTCTTCCAGTGGGAGAGGGCCGGTTGTGCTCAGAGGCCCCACAGGCCAGGGGCAGGACCCAGCAGGGCCCCTGACCCTGGCCAGCCTTGCCCAGACCTTCCTGGCCTCCGGGGGTACTGCCCCACCAAGGGGCAGGCTGCGGGGACTGGGTCCAGACATGCCCGGGCGCCTCCCCAGGCTCATCCCCGCTGGTGCCTTCCCCTGGGCCTAGGCCTCGGTTGAGGCCTCCTTGGAGAGGAGGTTGCTGGCAGGGGCTGTCTCCACACTGCAAGGTGCTGGAGATCAGAGGGCCTCGTCAGAGGGAAGGGACCAGCAAAGGGCTGGATTCCCAAGACCTCTTTGACCCAGCAGCCTCAGGGCAGCAGGGAGAGCAAGAGGCCCAACTTGCCCCTAGGTCGGCTCTGCCCCGTCCCACACAGGGGGCCAGCCCAGCAGCAGCCTGACAGTCTCTGGCTCCCCCGAGCTCTCTGCCGGTGTAGGGGGCAGGAACAGACGTGTGCATGTCGTTCTGCCTTGGCCTGGGAGTGTGTTCCCCCTGCCTGGCCCCCAGGCTCAGGGGCAAGGGCCCGGTGAGAGCACCACCCCGAAGCGCTTTTCTCCCGGGCTTGGGAGCATTGTGCGTGCCTGGCGGGAACAGCGGGCGGGAGTGCTTGCAAACCGGCCTTTCGAGGCAGACGGGGAGGTCTTCCAGCGGGAGAGTGCCGGTTGTGCTCAGACGCCCCACAGGCCAGGGGCAGGACCCAGCAGGGCCCCTGCCCCTGGCAGCCTTGCCCAGACCTTCCTGGCCTCCGGGGGTACTGCCCCACCAAGGGGCAGGCTGCGGGGACTGGGTCCAGACATGCCCGGGCGCCTCCCCAGGCTCATCCCCGCTGGTGCCTTTCCCCTGGGCCTAGGCCTCGGTTGAGGCCTCTTTGGAGAGGAGGTTGCTGGCAGGGGCTGTCTCCACACTGCAAGGTGCTGGAGCTCAGAGGGCCTCGTCAGAGGGAAGGGACCAGCAAGGGGCTGGATGCCCAAGACCTCTTTGGCCCAGCAGCCTCAGGGCAGCAGGGAGAGCAAGAGGCCCAACTTGCCCCTAGGTCGGCTCTGCCCCTTCCCACACAGGCGGCCAGCCCAGCAGCTGCCTGACAGACTCTGGCTCCCCCGAGGTCTCTGCCGGTGCCGGGGACAGGACCAGACGTGTGCATGTGTTTCTGCCTTGGTCTGGGAGTGTGTTCCCCCTGCCTTGCCCACAGGCTCAGGGGCAAGGGCCCGGAGAGAGCACCACACCGAAGCGCTTTTCTCCCGGGCTTGGGAGCATTGTGCGTGCCTGGCGGGAAGAGCGGGCAGGAGTGTTGGCAAACTGGCCTTTGGAGGCAGCCGGGGAGGTCTTCCAGTGGGAGAGGGACGGTTGTGCTCAGAGGCCCCACAGGCCATGGGGAGGACCCAGCAGGGCCCCTGCCCCTGGCCAGCCTTGCCCAGATCTTCCTGGCCTCCGGGGGTACTGCCCCACCAAGGGGCAGGCTGCGGGGACTGGGTCCAGACATGCCCGGGCGCCTCCCCAGGCTCATCCCCGCTGGTGCCTTTCCCCTGGGCCTAGGCCTCGGTTGAGGCCTCCTTGGAGAGGAGGTTGCTGGCAGGGGCTGTCTCCACACTGCAAGGTGCTGGAGCTCAGAGGGCCTCGTCAGAAGGAAGGGACCAGTAAGGGGCTGGATGCCCAAGACGTCTTTGGCCCAGCAGCCTCAGGGCAGCAGGGAGAGTAAGAGGCCCAACTTGCCCCTAGGTCGGCTCTGCCCCTTCCCACACAGGCGGCCAACCCAGCAGCTGCCTGCCAGACTCTGGCTCCCCCAAGCTCTCTGCCGGTGCAGGGGACAGGAACAGACGTGGGCATGTGGTTCTGCCTTGGCCAGGGAGTGTGTTCCCCGTGCCTTGCCCCCAGGCTCAGGGGCAAGGGCCCGGAGAGAGAACCACCCCAATGCGCTTTTCTCCCGGGCTTGGGAGCATTGTGCGAGCCTGGCGTGAACAGCGGGCGGGAGTGTTTGCAAACAGGACTTTGGAGGCAGCCGGGGAGGTCTTCCAGTGGGAGAGGGCCGGTTGTGCTCAGAGGCCCCACAGGCCAGGGGCAGGACCCAGCAGGGCCCCTGACCCTGGCCAGCCTTGCCCAGACCTTCCTGGCCTCCGGGGGTACTGCCCCACCAAGGGGCAGGCTGCGGGGACTGGGTCCAGACATGCCCGGGCGCCTCCCCAGGCTCATCCCCGCTGGTGCCTTCCCCTGGGCCTAGGCCTCGGTTGAGGCCTCCTTGGAGAGGAGGTTGCTGGCAGGGGCTGTCTCCACACTGCAAGGTGCTGGAGATCAGAGGGCCTCGTCAGAGGGAAGGGACCAGCAAAGGGCTGGATTCCCAAGACCTCTTTGACCCAGCAGCCTCAGGGCAGCAGGGAGAGCAAGAGGCCCAACTTGCCCCTAGGTCGGCTCTGCCCCGTCCCACACAGGGGGCCAGCCCAGCAGCAGCCTGACAGTCTCTGGCTCCCCCGAGCTCTCTGCCGGTGTAGGGGGCAGGAACAGACGTGTGCATGTCGTTCTGCCTTGGCCTGGGAGTGTGTTCCCCCTGCCTGGCCCCCAGGCTCAGGGGCAAGGGCCCGGTGAGAGCACCACCCCGAAGCGCTTTTCTCCCGGGCTTGGGAGCATTGTGCGTGCCTGGCGGGAACAGCGGGCGGGAGTGCTTGCAAACCGGCCTTTCGAGGCAGACGGGGAGGTCTTCCAGCGGGAGAGTGCCGGTTGTGCTCAGACGCCCCACAGGCCAGGGGCAGGACCCAGCAGGGCCCCTGCCCCTGGCAGCCTTGCCCAGACCTTCCTGGCCTCCGGGGGTACTGCCCCACCAAGGGGCAGGCTGCGGGGACTGGGTCCAGACATGCCCGGGCGCCTCCCCAGGCTCATCCCCGCTGGTGCCTTTCCCCTGGGCCTAGGCCTCGGTTGAGGCCTCCTTGGAGAGGAGGTTGCTGGCAGGGGCTGTCTCCACACTGCAAGGTGCTGGAGCTCAGAGGGCCTCGTCAGAGGGAAGGGACCAGCAAGGGGCTGGATGCCCAAGACCTCTTTGGCCCAGCAGCCTCAGGGCAGCAGGGAGAGCAAGAGGCCCAACTTGCCCCTAGGTCGGCTCTGCCCCTTCCCACACAGGCGGCCAGCCCAGCAGCTGCCTGACAGACTCTGGCTCCCCCGAGGTCTCTGCCGGTGCCGGGGACAGGACCAGACGTGTGCATGTGTTTCTGCCTTGGTCTGGGAGTGTGTTCCCCCTGCCTTGCCCACAGGCTCAGGGGCAAGGGCCCGGAGAGAGCACCACACCGAAGCGCTTTTCTCCCGGGCTTGGGAGCATTGTGCGTGCCTGGCGGGAAGAGCGGGCAGGAGTGTTGGCAAACTGGCCTTTGGAGGCAGCCGGGGAGGTCTTCCAGTGGGAGAGGGCCGGTTGTGCTCAGAGGCCCCACAGGCCATGGGGAGGACCCAGCAGGGCCCCTGCCCCTGGCCAGCCTTGCCCAGATCTTCCTGGCCTCCGGGGGTACTGCCCCACCAAGGGGCAGGCTGCGGGGACTGGGTCCAGACATGCCCGGGCGCCTCCCCAGGCTCATCCCCGCTGGTGCCTTTCCCCTGGGCCTAGGCCTCGGTTGAGGCCTCCTTGGAGAGGATGTTGCTGGCAGGGGCTGTCTCCACACTGCAAGGTGCTGGAGCTCAAAGGGCCTCGTCAGAGGGAAGGGACCAGCAAGGGGCTGGATGCCCAAGACCTCTTTGGCCCAGCAGCCTCAGGGCAGCAGGGAGAGGAAGAGGCCCAACATGCCCCTAGGTTGGCTCTGCCCCTTCCCACACAGGCGGCCAGCCCAGCAGCTGCCTGACAGACTCTGGCTCCCCTGAGCTCTCTGCCGGTGCAGGGGTCAGGTACAGACGTGTGCATGTGGTTCTGCCTTGGTCTGGGAGTGTGGACCAACTGCCTGGCCCCCAGGCTCAGGGGCAAGGGCCCGAGGAGAGCACCACCCCGAAGCGCTTTTCTCCCGGGCTTGGGAGCATTGTGCTTGCCTGGCGGGAACAGCGGGCGGGAGTGTTGGCAAACTGGCCTTTGGAGGCAGCCGGGGAGTTCTTCCAGTGGGAGAGGGCCGGTTGTGCTCAGAGGCCCCACAGGCCAGGGGCAGGACCCAGCAGGGCCCCTGCCCCTGGCCAGCCTTGCCCAGACCTTCCTGGCCTCCGGGGGTAATGCCCCACCAAGGGGCAGGCTGCGGGGACTGGGTCCAGACATGGCCGGGCGCCTCCCCAGGCTCATCCCCGCTGGTGCCTTTCCCCTGGGCCTAGGCCTCGGTTGAGGCCTCCTTGGAGAGGAGGTTGCTGGCAGGGGCTGTCTCCACACTGCAAGGTGCTGGAGCTCAGAGGGCCTCGTCAGAGGGAAGGGACCAGCAAGGGGCTGGATGCCCAAGACCTCTTTGGCCCAGCAGCCTCAGGGCAGCAGGGAGAGCAAGAGGCCCAACTTGCCCCTAGGTCGGCTCTGCCACTTCCCACACAGGCGGCCAGCCCAGCAGCTGCCTGACAGACTCTGGCTCCCCCGAGCTCTCTGCCGGTGCAGGGGGCAGATCAGACGTGTGCATGTGGTTCTGCCTTGGCCTGGGAGTGTGGACACCCTGCCTTGCCCCCAGGCTCAGGGGCAAGGGCCCAGAGAGAGCACCACCCTGAAGCGCTTTTCTTCCGGGCTTAGGAGCATTGTGCCCGCCTGCTGGTAACAGTGGCCGGGAACGCTTGCAAACCGGCCTTTGGAGGCAGCCGGGGAGGTCTTCCAGTGGGAGAGGGCCGGTTGTGCTCAGAGGCCCCACCGGCCAGGGGCAGGACCCAGCAGGGCCCCTGCCCCTGGCCAGCCTTACCCAGACCTTCCTGGCCTCCGGGGGTACTGCCCCACCAAGGGGCAGGCTGCGGGGACTGTGTCCAGACA
The DNA here is from genome assembly GCF_033118175.1 of Dama dama. Lineage (NCBI taxonomy): Eukaryota > Metazoa > Chordata > Mammalia > Artiodactyla > Cervidae > Dama > Dama dama. The sequence continues at coordinate 1,404,276 of NW_026870970.1, forward strand.
TGCTCGGGCGCCTCCCCTGGCTCATCCCCGCTGGTGCCTTTCCCCTGGGCCTAGGCCTCGGTTGAGGCCTCCTTGGAGAGGAGGTTGCTGGCAGGGGCTGTCTCCACACTGCAAGGTGCTGGAGCTCAGAGGGCCTCGTCAGAGGGAAGGGACCAGTAAGGGGCTGGATGCCCAAGACCTCTTTGGCCCAGCAGCCTCAGGGCAGCAGGGAGAGCAAGAGGCCCAACTTGCCCCTAGGGCGGCTCTGCCCCTTCCCACACAGGCGGCCAACCCAGCAGCTGCCTGACAGACTCTGGCTCCCCCAAGCTCTCTGCCGGTGCAGGGGACAGGAACAGACGTGGGCATGTGGTTCTGCCTTGGCCTGGGAGTGTGTTCCCCATGCCTTGCCCCCAGGCTCAGGGGCAAGGGCCCGGAGAGAGCACCACCCCGAAGCGCTTTTCTCCCGGGCTTGGGAGCATTGTGCGTGCCTGGGGGAACAGCGGGTGGGAGTGCTTGCAAACCGTCTTTTGGAGGCAGACGGGGAGGTCTTCCAGCGGGAGAGTGCCGGTTGTGTTCAGACGCCCAACAGGCCAGGGGCAGGACCCAGCCGTGTCCCTGCCCCTGGCAGCCTTGCCGAGACCTTCCTGGCTTCCGGGGGTACTGCCCCACCAAGGGGCAGGCTGCGGGGACTGGGTCCAGACATGGCCGGGCGCCTCCCCAGGCTCATCCCCGCTGGTGCCTTTCCCCTAGGCCTAGGCCTCGGTTGAGGCCTCCTTGGAGAGGAGGTTGCTGGCAGGGGCTGTCTCCACACTGCAAGGTGCTGGAGCTCAGAGGGCCTCATCAGAGTGAAGGGACCAGCAAGGGGCTGGATGCCCAAGACCTCTTTGGCCCAGCAGCCTCAGGGCAGCAGGGAGAGGAAGAGGCCCAACTTGCCCCTAGGTCGGCTCTGCCCCTTCCCACACAGGCGGCCAGCCCAGCAGCTGCCTGACAGACTCTGGCTCCCCCGAGCTCTCTGCCAGTGCAGGGGTCAGGAACAGACATGTGCATGTGGTTCTGCCTTGGTCTCCGAGTGTGGACCAACTGCCTGGCCCCCAGGTTCAGGGGCAAGGGCCCGGAGAGAGCACCACCCCGAAGCGCTTTTCTCCCGGGTTTGGGAGAATTGTGCGCGCTTGGTGGGAACAGTGGGCGGGAGTGCTTGCAAACCGGTCTTTGGAGGCAGCCGGGGAGGTCTTCCAGTGGGAGAGGGCCGGTTGTGCTCAGAGGCCCCACAGGCCAGGGGCAGGACCCAGCAGGGCCCCTGCCCCTGGCCAGCCTTGCCCAGACCTTCCTGCCTCCGGGGTTACAGCCCCACAAAGCGGTAGGCTGCGGGGAATGGGTCCAGACATGCCCGGGCGCCTCCCCAGGCTCATCCCTCCTGGTGCCTTTCCCCTGGGCCTAGGCCTCGGTTGAGACCTCCTTGGAGAGGAGGTTGCTGGCAGGGATTGTCTCCACACTGCAAGGTGCTGGAGCTCAGAGGGCCTCGTCAGAGGGAAGGGACCAGCAACGGGATGGATGCCCAAGACCTCTTTGGCCCAGCAGCCTCAGGGCAGCAGGGAGAGGAAGAGGCCCAACTTGCCCCTAGGTCGGCTCTGCCCCTTCCCACACAGGCGGCCAGCCCAGCAGCTGCCTGACAGACTCTGGCTCCCCCGAGCTCTCTGCCAGTGCAGGGGGCAGGAACAGACGTGTGCATGTGGTTCTGACTTGGCCTGGGAGTGTGGACACCGTGCCTTGACCCCAGGCTCAGGGGCAAGGGCCCGGAGAGAGCACCACCCTGAAACGCTTTTCTCCCGGGCTTGGGAGCATTGTGCACGCCTGCTGGGAACAGTGGGCGGGAGCGCTTGCAAACCGGCCTTTGGAGGCAGCCGGGGAGGTCTTCCAGTGGGAGAGGGCCGGTTGTGCTCAGAGGCCCCACAGGCCAGGGGCAGGACGCAGCAGGGCCCCTGCCCCTGGCCAGCCTTGCCCAGACCTTCCTGGCCTCCGGGGGTACTGCCCCACCAAGGGGCAGGCTGCGGGGACTGGGTCCAGACATGCTCGGGCGCCTCCCCTGGCTCATCCCCGCTGGTGCCTTTCCCCTGGGCCTAGGCCTCGGTTGAGGCCTCCTTGGAGAGGAGGTTGCTGGCCGGGGCTGTCTCCACACTGCAAGGTGCTGGAGCTCAGAGGGCCTCGTCAGAGGGAAGGGACCAGCAAGGGGCTGGATGGCCAAGACCTCTTTGGCCCAGCAGCCTCAGGGCAGCAGGGAGAGCAAGAGGCCCAACTTGCCCCTAGGTCGGCTCTGCCCCTTCCCACACAGGCGGCCAACCCAGCAGCTGCCTGACAGACTCTGGCTCCCCCGAGCTCTCTGCCGGTGCAGGGGGCAGATCAGACGTGTGCATGTGGTTCTGCCTTGGCCTGGGAGTGTGGACACCCTGCCTTGCCCCCAGGCTCAGGGGCAAGGGCCCGGAGAGAGCACCACCCTGAAGCGCTTTTCTCCCGGGCTTGGGACCATTGTGCACGCCTGCTGGGAACAGTGGGCGGGCGCGCTTGCAAACCGGCCTTTGGAGACAGCCGGGGAGGTCTACCAGTGGGAGAGGGCCGGTTGTGCTCAGAGGCCCCACAGGCCAGGGGCAGGACGCAGCAGGGCCCCTGCCCCTGGCCAGCCTTGCCCAGACCTTCCTGGCCTCCGGGGGTACTGCCCCAACAAGGGGCAGGCTGCGGGGACTGGGTCCAGACATGCTCGGGCGCCTCCCCTGGCTCATCCCCGCTGGTGCCTTTCCCCTGGGCCTAGGCCTCGGTTGAGGCCTCCTTGGAGAGGAGGTTGCTGGCAGGGGCTGTCTCCACACTGCAAGGTGCTGGAGCTCAGAGGGCCTCGTCAGAAGGAAGGGACCAGTAAGGGGCTGGATGCCCAAGACGTCTTTGGCCCAGCAGCCTCAGGGCAGCAGGGAGAGTAAGAGGCCCAACTTGCCCCTAGGTCGGCTCTGCCCCTTCCCACACAGGCGGCCAACCCAGCAGCTGCCTGCCAGACTCTGGCTCCCCCAAGCTCTCTGCCGGTGCAGGGGACAGGAACAGACGTGGGCATGTGGTTCTGCCTTGGCCAGGGAGTGTGTTCCCCGTGCCTTGCCCCCAGGCTCAGGGGCAAGGGCCCGGAGAGAGAACCACCCCAATGCGCTTTTCTCCCGGGCTTGGGAGCATTGTGCGAGCCTGGCGTGAACAGCGGGCGGGAGTGTTTGCAAACAGGACTTTGGAGGCAGCCGGGGAGGTCTTCCAGTGGGAGAGGGCCGGTTGTGCTCAGAGGCCCCACAGGCCAGGGGCAGGACCCAGCAGGGCCCCTGACCCTGGCCAGCCTTGCCCAGACCTTCCTGGCCTCCGGGGGTACTGCCCCACCAAGGGGCAGGCTGCGGGGACTGGGTCCAGACATGCCCGGGCGCCTCCCCAGGCTCATCCCCGCTGGTGCCTTCCCCTGGGCCTAGGCCTCGGTTGAGGCCTCCTTGGAGAGGAGGTTGCTGGCAGGGGCTGTCTCCACACTGCAAGGTGCTGGAGATCAGAGGGCCTCGTCAGAGGGAAGGGACCAGCAAAGGGCTGGATTCCCAAGACCTCTTTGACCCAGCAGCCTCAGGGCAGCAGGGAGAGCAAGAGGCCCAACTTGCCCCTAGGTCGGCTCTGCCCCGTCCCACACAGGGGGCCAGCCCAGCAGCAGCCTGACAGTCTCTGGCTCCCCCGAGCTCTCTGCCGGTGTAGGGGGCAGGAACAGACGTGTGCATGTCGTTCTGCCTTGGCCTGGGAGTGTGTTCCCCCTGCCTGGCCCCCAGGCTCAGGGGCAAGGGCCCGGTGAGAGCACCACCCCGAAGCGCTTTTCTCCCGGGCTTGGGAGCATTGTGCGTGCCTGGCGGGAACAGCGGGCGGGAGTGCTTGCAAACCGGCCTTTCGAGGCAGACGGGGAGGTCTTCCAGCGGGAGAGTGCCGGTTGTGCTCAGACGCCCCACAGGCCAGGGGCAGGACCCAGCAGGGCCCCTGCCCCTGGCAGCCTTGCCCAGACCTTCCTGGCCTCCGGGGGTACTGCCCCACCAAGGGGCAGGCTGCGGGGACTGGGTCCAGACATGCCCGGGCGCCTCCCCAGGCTCATCCCCGCTGGTGCCTTTCCCCTGGGCCTAGGCCTCGGTTGAGGCCTCCTTGGAGAGGAGGTTGCTGGCAGGGGCTGTCTCCACACTGCAAGGTGCTGGAGCTCAGAGGGCCTCGTCAGAGGGAAGGGACCAGCAAGGGGCTGGATGCCCAAGACCTCTTTGGCCCAGCAGCCTCAGGGCAGCAGGGAGAGCAAGAGGCCCAACTTGCCCCTAGGTCGGCTCTGCCCCTTCCCACACAGGCGGCCAGCCCAGCAGCTGCCTGACAGACTCTGGCTCCCCCGAGGTCTCTGCCGGTGCCGGGGACAGGACCAGACGTGTGCATGTGTTTCTGCCTTGGTCTGGGAGTGTGTTCCCCCTGCCTTGCCCACAGGCTCAGGGGCAAGGGCCCGGAGAGAGCACCACACCGAAGCGCTTTTCTCCCGGGCTTGGGAGCATTGTGCGTGCCTGGCGGGAAGAGCGGGCAGGAGTGTTGGCAAACTGGCCTTTGGAGGCCGCCGGGGAGGTCTTCCAGTGGGAGAGGGACGGTTGTGCTCAGAGGCCCCACAGGCCATGGGGAGGACCCAGCAGGGCCCCTGCCCCTGGCCAGCCTTGCCCAGATCTTCCTGGCCTCCGGGGGTACTGCCCCACCAAGGGGCAGGCTGCGGGGACTGGGTCCAGACATGCCCGGGCGCCTCCCCAGGCTCATCCCCGCTGGTGCCTTTCCCCTGGGCCTAGGCCTCGGTTGAGGCCTCCTTGGAGAGGATGTTGCTGGCAGGGGCTGTCTCCACACTGCAAGGTGCTGGAGCTCAAAGGGCCTCGTCAGAGGGAAGGGACCAGCAAGGGGCTGGATGCCCAAGACCTCTTTGGCCCAGCAGCCTTAGGGCAGCAGGGAGAGGAAGAGGCCCAACATGCCCCTAGGTTGGCTCTGCCCCTTCCCACACAGGCGGCCAGCCCAGCAGCTGCCTGACAGACTCTGGCTCCCCTGAGCTCTCTGCCGGTGCAGGGGTCAGGTACAGACGTGTGCATGTGGTTCTGCCTTGGTCTGGGAGTGTGGACCAACTGCCTGGCCCCCAGGCTCAGGGGCAAGGGCCCGAGGAGAGCACCACCCCGAAGCGCTTTTCTCCCGGGCTTAGGAGCATTGTGCCCGCCTGCTGGTAACAGTGGCCGGGAACGCTTGCAAACCGGCCTTTGGAGGCAGCCGGGGAGGTCTTCCAGTGGGAGAGGGCCGGTTGTGCTCAGAGGCCCCACCGGCCAGGGGCAGGACCCAGCAGGGCCCCTGCCCCTGGCCAGCCTTGCCCAGACCTTCCTGGCCTCCGGGGGTACTGCCCCACCAAGGGGCAGGCTGCGGGGACTGTGTCCAGACATGCTCGGGCGCCTCCCCTGGCTCATCCCCGCTGGTGCCTTTCCCCTGGGCCTAGGCCTCGGTTGAGGCCTCCTTGGAGAGGAGGTTGCTGGCAGGGGCTGTCTCCACACTGCAAGGTGCTGGAGCTCAGAGGGCCTCGTCAGAGGGAAGGGACCAGTAAGGGGCTGGATGCCCAAGACCTCTTTGGCCCAGCAGCCTCAGGGCAGCAGGGAGAGCAAGAGGCCCAACTTGCCCCTAGGGCGGCTCTGCCCCTTCCCACACAGGCGGCCAACCCAGCAGCTGCCTGACAGACTCTGGCTCCCCCAAGCTCTCTGCCGGTGCAGGGGACAGGAACAGACGTGGGCATGTGGTTCTGCCTTGGCCTGGGAGTGTGTTCCCCATGCCTTGCCCCCAGGCTCAGGGGCAAGGGCCCGGAGAGAGCACCACCCCGAAGCGCTTTTCTCCCGGGCTTGGGAGCATTGTGCGTGCCTGGGGGAACAGCGGGTGGGAGTGCTTGCAAACCGTCTTTTGGAGGCAGACGGGGAGGTCTTCCAGCGGGAGAGTGCCGGTTGTGTTCAGACGCCCAACAGGCCAGGGGCAGGACCCAGCCGTGTCCCTGCCCCTGGCAGCCTTGCCGAGACCTTCCTGGCTTCCGGGGGTACTGCCCCACCAAGGGGCAGGCTGCGGGGACTGGGTCCAGACATGGCCGGGCGCCTCCCCAGGCTCATCCCCGCTGGTGCCTTTCCCCTAGGCCTAGGCCTCGGTTGAGGCCTCCTTGGAGAGGAGGTTGCTGGCAGGGGCTGTCTCCACACTGCAAGGTGCTGGAGCTCAGAGGGCCTCATCAGAGTGAAGGGACCAGCAAGGGGCTGGATGCCCAAGACCTCTTTGGCCCAGCAGCCTCAGGGCAGCAGGGAGAGGAAGAGGCCCAACTTGCCCCTAGGTCGGCTCTGCCCCTTCCCACACAGGCGGCCAGCCCAGCAGCTGCCTGACAGACTCTGGCTCCCCCGAGCTCTCTGCCAGTGCAGGGGTCAGGAACAGACATGTGCATGTGGTTCTGCCTTGGTCTCCGAGTGTGGACCAACTGCCTGGCCCCCAGGTTCAGGGGCAAGGGCCCGGAGAGAGCACCACCCCGAAGCGCTTTTCTCCCGGGTTTGGGAGAATTGTGCGCGCTTGGTGGGAACAGTGGGCGGGAGTGCTTGCAAACCGGTCTTTGGAGGCAGCCGGGGAGGTCTTCCAGTGGGAGAGGGCCGGTTGTGCTCAGAGGCCCCACAGGCCAGGGGCAGGACCCAGCAGGGCCCCTGCCCCTGGCCAGCCTTGCCCAGACCTTCCTGCCTCCGGGGTTACAGCCCCACAAAGCGGTAGGCTGCGGGGAATGGGTCCAGACATGCCCGGGCGCCTCCCCAGGCTCATCCCTCCTGGTGCCTTTCCCCTGGGCCTAGGCCTCGGTTGAGACCTCCTTGGAGAGGAGGTTGCTGGCAGGGATTGTCTCCACACTGCAAGGTGCTGGAGCTCAGAGGGCCTCGTCAGAGGGAAGGGACCAGCAACGGGATGGATGCCCAAGACCTCTTTGGCCCAGCAGCCTCAGGGCAGCAGGGAGAGGAAGAGGCCCAACTTGCCCCTAGGTCGGCTCTGCCCCTTCCCACACAGGCGGCCAGCCCAGCAGCTGCCTGACAGACTCTGGCTCCCCCGAGCTCTCTGCCGGTGCAGGGGGCAGGAACAGACGTGTGCATGTGGTTCTGACTTGGCCTGGGAGTGTGGACACCGTGCCTTGACCCCAGGCTCAGGGGCAAGGGCCCGGAGAGAGCACCACCCTGAAACGCTTTTCTCCCGGGCTTGGGAGCATTGTGCACGCCTGCTGGGAACAGTGGGCGGGAGCGCTTGCAAACCGGCCTTTGGAGGCAGCCGGGGAGGTCTTCCAGTGGGAGAGGGCCGGTTGTGCTCAGAGGCCCCACAGGCCAGGGGCAGGACGCAGCAGGGCCCCTGCCCCTGGCCAGCCTTGCCCAGACCTTCCTGGCCTCCGGGGGTACTGCCCCACCAAGGGGCAGGCTGCGGGGACTGGGTCCAGACATGCTCGGGCGCCTCCCCTGGCTCATCCCCGCTGGTGCCTTTCCCCTGGGCCTAGGCCTCGGTTGAGGCCTCCTTGGAGAGGAGGTTGCTGGCAGGGGCTGTCTCCACACTGCAAGGTGCTGGAGCTCAGAGGGCCTCGTCAGAGGAAAGGGACCAGTAAGGGGCTGGATGCCCAAGACGTCTTTGGCCCAGCAGCCTCAGGGCAGCAGGGAGAGCAAGAGGCCCAACTTGCCCCTAGGGCGGCTCTGCCCCTTCCCACACAGGCGGCCAACCCAGCAGCTGCCTGCCAGACTCTGGCTCCCCCAAGCTCTCTGCCGGTGCAGGGGACAGGAACAGACGTGGGCATGTGGTTCTGCCTTGGCCAGGGAGTGTGTTCCCCGTGCCTTGCCCCCAGGCTCAGGGGCAAGGGCCCGGAGAGAGAACCACCCCAATGCGCTTTTCTCCCGGGCTTGGGAGCATTGTGCGAGCCTGGCGTGAACAGCGGGCGGGAGTGTTTGCAAACAGGACTTTGGAGGCAGCCGGGGAGGTCTTCCAGTGGGAGAGGGCCGGTTGTGCTCAGAGGCCCCACAGGCCAGGGGCAGGACCCAGCAGGGCCCCTGCCCCTGGCCAGCCTTGCCCAGACCTTCCTGCCTCCGGGGTTACAGCCCCACAAAGCGGTAGGCTGCGGGGAATGGGTCCAGACATGCCCGGGCGCCTCCCCAGGCTCATCCCTCCTGGTGCCTTTCCCCTGGGCCTAGGCCTCGGTTGAGACCTCCTTGGAGAGGAGGTTGCTGGCAGGGATTGTCTCCACACTGCAAGGTGCTGGAGCTCAGAGGGCCTCGTCAGAGGGAAGGGACCAGCAACGGGATGGATGCCCAAGACCTCTTTGGCCCAGCAGCCTCAGGGCAGCAGGGAGAGGAAGAGGCCCAACTTGCCCCTAGGTCGGCTCTGCCCCTTCCCACACAGGCGGCCAGCCCAGCAGCTGCCTGACAGACTCTGGCTCCCCCGAGCTCTCTGCCGGTGCAGGGGGCAGGAACAGACGTGTGCATGTGGTTCTGACTTGGCCTGGGAGTGTGGACACCGTGCCTTGACCCCAGGCTCAGGGGCAAGGGCCCGGAGAGAGCACCACCCTGAAACGCTTTTCTCCCGGGCTTGGGAGCATTGTGCACGCCTGCTGGGAACAGTGGGCGGGAGCGCTTGCAAACCGGCCTTTGGAGGCAGCCGGGGAGGTCTTCCAGTGGGAGAGGGCCGGTTGTGCTCAGAGGCCCCACAGGCCAGGGGCAGGACGCAGCAGGGCCCCTGCCCCTGGCCAGCCTTGCCCAGACCTTCCTGGCCTCCGGGGGTACTGCCCCACCAAGGGGCAGGCTGCGGGGACTGGGTCCAGACATGCCCGGGCGCCTCCCCTGGCTCATCCCCGCTGGTGCCTTTCCCCTGGGCCTAGGCCTCGGTTGAGGCCTCCTTGGAGAGGAGGTTGCTGGCAGGGGCTGTCTCCACACTGCAAGGTGCTGGAGCTCAGAGGGCCTCGTCAGAGGAAAGGGACCAGTAAGGGGCTGGATGCCCAAGACGTCTTTGGCCCAGCAGCCTCAGGGCAGCAGGGAGAGCAAGAGGCCCAACTTGCCCCTAGGGCGGCTCTGCCCCTTCCCACACAGGCGGCCAACCCAGCAGCTGCCTGCCAGACTCTGGCTCCCCCAAGCTCTCTGCCGGTGCAGGGGACAGGAACAGACGTGGGCATGTGGTTCTGCCTTGGCCAGGGAGTGTGTTCCCCGTGCCTTGCCCCCAGGCTCAGGGGCAAGGGCCCGGAGAGAGAACCACCCCAATGCGCTTTTCTCCCGGGCTTGGGAGCATTGTGCGAGCCTGGCGTGAACAGCGGGCGGGAGTGTTTGCAAACAGGACTTTGGAGGCAGCCGGGGAGGTCTTCCAGTGGGAGAGGGCCGGTTGTGCTCAGAGGCCCCACAGGCCAGGGGCAGGACCCAGCAGGGCCCCTGACCCTGGCCAGCCTTGCCCAGACCTTCCTGGCCTCCGGGGGTACTGCCCCACCAAGGGGCAGGCTGCGGGGACTGGGTCCAGACATGCCCGGGCGCCTCCCCAGGCTCATCCCCGCTGGTGCCTTTCCCCTGGGCCTAGGCCTCGGTTGAGGCCTCCTTGGAGAGGAGGTTGCTGGCAGGGGCTGTCTCCACACTGCAAGGTGCTGGAGCTCAGAGGGCCTCGTCAGAGGGAAGGGACCAGCAAGGGGCTGGATGCCCAAGACCTCTTTGGCCCAGCAGCCTCAGGGCAGCAGGGAGAGCAAGAGGCCCAACTTGCCCCTAGGTCGGCTCTGCCCCTTCCCACACAGGCGGCCAGCCCAGCAGCTGCCTGACAGACTCTGGCTCGCCCGAGCTCTCTGCCGGTGCAGGGGGCAGGTCAGACGTGTGCATGTGGATCTGCCTTGGCCTGGGAGTGTGGACACCCTGCCTTGCCCCCAGGCTCAGGGGCACGGGCCCAGAGAGAGCACCACCCTGAAGCGCTTTTCTTCCGGGCTTAGGAGCATTGTGCCCGCCTGCTGGTAACAGTGGCCGGGAGCGCTTGCAAACCGGCCTTTGGAGGCAGCCGGGGAGGTCTTCCAGTGGGAGAGGGCCGGTTGTGCTCAGAGGCCCCACAGGCCAGGGGCAGGACCCAGCAGGGCCCCTGCCCCTGGCCAGCCTTACCCAGACCTTCCTGGCCTCCGGGGGTACTGCCCCACCAAGGGGCAGGCTGCGGGGACTGGGTCCAGACATGCTCGGGCGCCTCCCCTGGCTCATCCCCGCTGGTGCCTTTCCCCTGGGCCTAGGCCTCGGTTGAGGCCTCCTTGGAGAGGAGGTTGCTGGCAGGGGCTGTCTCCACACTGCAAGGTGCTGGAGCTCAGAGGGCCTCGTCAGAGGGAAGGGACCAGTAAGGGGCTGGATGCCCAAGACGTCTTTGGCCCAGCAGCCTCAGGGCAGCAGGGAGAGCAAGAGGCCCAACTTGCCCCTAGGGCGGCTCTGCCCCTTCCCACACAGGCGGCCAACCCAGCAGCTGCCTGACAGACTCTGGCTCCCCCAAGCTCTCTGCCGGTGCAGGGGACAGGAACAGACGTGGGCATGTGGTTCTGCCTTGGCCTGGGTGTGTGTTCCCCCTGCCTTGCCCCCAGGCTCAGGGGCAAGGGCCCGGAGAGAGCACCACACCGAAGCGCTTTTCTCCTGGCCTTGGGAGCGTTGTGCGTGCCTGGCGGGAACAGCGGGCGGGAGTGTTGGCAAACCCGCCTTTGGAGGCAGCCGGGGAGGTCTTCCAGTGGGAGAGGGCCGGTTGTGCTCAGAGGCCCCACAGGCCAGGAACAGGACCCAGCAGGGACCCTGCCCCTGGCCAGCCTTGCCCAGACCTTCCTGGCCTCCGGGGGTACTGCCCCACCAAGGGGCAGGCGGCGGGGACTGGGTCCTGATATGCCCGTGCGCCTCCACTGGCTCATCCCCGCTGGTGCCTTGCCCCTGGGCCTAGGCCTCGGTTGAGGCCTCCTTGGAGAGGAGGTTGCTGGCAGGGGCTGTCTCCACACTGCAAGGTGCTGGAGCTCAGAGGGCCTCGTCAGAGGGAAGGGACCAGCAAGGGGCTGGATGCCCAAGACCTCTTTGGCCCAGCAGCCTCAGGGCAGCAGGGAGAGCAAGAGGCACAACTTGCCCCTAGGTCGGCTCTGCCCCTTCCCACACAGGCGGCCAGCCCAGCAGCTGCCTGACAGACTCTGGCTCCCCCCAGCTCTCTGCCGGTGGAGGGGGCAGGAACAGACGTGTGCATGTTGTTGTGCCTTGGCCTGGGACTGTGGATCCCCTGCCTGGCCCCCAGGCTCAGGGGCAAGGGCCCGGAGACACCACCACCCCGAAGCGCTTTTCTCCCGGGCTTGGGAGCATTGTGCGCGCCTGGCGGGAACAGTGGGCGGGAGTGCTTGCAAACCGGCCTTTGGAGGCAGCCGGGAAGGTCTTCCAGTGGGAGAGGGCCGGTTGTGCTCAGAGGCCCCACAGGCCAGGGGCAGGACCCAGCAGGGCCCCTGCCCCTGGCCAGCCTTGCCCAGACCTTCCTGGCCTCCGGGGGTACTGCCCCACCAAGGGGCAGGCTGCGAGGACAGGGTCCAGACATGCCCGGGCGCCTCCCCTGGCTCAACCCCGCTGGTGCCTTTCCCCTGGGCCTAGGCCTCGGTTGAGGCCTCCTTGGAGAGGAGATTGCTGGCAGGGGCTGTCTCCACACTGCAAGGTGCTGGAGCTCAGAGGGCCTCGTCAGAGGGAAGGGACCAGTAAGGGGCTGGATGCCCAAGACGTCTTTGGTCCTGCAGCCTCAGGGCAGCAGGGAGAGCAAGAGGCCCAACTTGCCCCTAGGTCGGCTCTGCCCCTTCCCACACAGGCGGCCAGCCCAGCACCTGCCTGAGAGACTCTGGCTCCCCCGAGCTCTCTGCCGGTGCAGGGGACAGGACCAGACGTGTGCATGTTTTTCTGCCTTGGTCTGGGAGTGTGTTCCCCTTGCCTTGCCCACAGGCTCAGGGGCAAGGGCCCGGAGAGAGCACCACCCCGAAGCGCTTTTCTCCCGGGCTTGGGAGCATTGTGCGTGCCTGGCGGGAAGAGCGGGCAGGAGTGTTGGCAAACTGGCCTTTGGAGGCAGCCGGGGAGGTCTTCCAGTGGGAGAGGGCCGGTAGTGCTCAGAGGCCCCACAGGCCATGGGGAGGACCCAGCAGGGCCCCTGCCCCTGGCCAGCCTTGCCCAGATCTTCCTGGCCTCCGGGGGTACTGCCCCACCAAGGGGCAGGCTGCGGGGACTGGGTCCAGACATACCCGGTCGCCTCCCCAGGCTCATCCCCGCTGGTGCCTTTCCCCTGGGCCTAGGCCTCGGTTGAGGCCTCCTTGGAGAGGATGTTGCTGGCAGGGGCTGTCTCCACACTGCAAGGTGCTGGAGCTCAGAGGGCCTCGTCAGAGGGAAGGGACCAGCAAGGGGCTGGATGCCCAAGAACTCTTTGGCCCAGCAGCCTCAGGGCAGCAGGGAGAGGAAGAGGCCCAACTTGCCCCTAGGTCGGCTCTGCCCCTTCCCACACAGGCGGCCAGCCCAGCAGCTGCCTGACAGACTCTGGCTCCCCCGAGCTCTCTGCCGGTGCAGGGGTCAGGAACAGACGTGTGCATGTGGTTCTGCCTTGGTCTGGGAGTGTGGACCAACTGCCTTGCCCCCAGGCTCAGGGGCAAGGGCCCGAGGAGAGCACCACCCCGAAGCGCTTTTCTCCCGGGCTTGGGAGCATTGTGCTTGCCTGGCGGGAACAGCGGGCGGGAGTGTTGGCAAACTGGCCTTTGGAGGCAGCCGGGGAGTTCTTCCAGTGGGAGAGGGCCGGTTGTGCTCAGAGGCCCCACAGGCCAGGGGCAGGACCCAGCAGGGCCCCTGCCCCTGGCCAGCCTTGCCCAGACCTTCCTGGCCTCCGGGGGTACTGCCCCACCAAGGGGCAGGCTGCGGGGACTGGGTCCAGACATGCCCGGGCGCCTCCCCAGGCTCATCCCCGCTGGTGCCTTTCCCCTGGGCCTAGGCCTCGGTTGAGGCCTCCTTGGAGAGGAGGTTGCTGGCAGGGGCTGTCTCCACACTGCAAGGTGCTGGAGCTCAGAGGGCCTCGTCAGAGGGAAGGGACCAGCAAGGGGCTGGATGCCCAAGACCTCTTTGGCCCAGCAGCCTCAGGGCAGCAGGGAGACCAAGAGGCCCAACTTGCCCCTAGGTCGGCTCTGCCACTTCCCACACAGGCGGCCAGCCCAGCAGCTGCCTGACAGACTCTGGCTCCCCCGAGCTCTCTGCCGGTGCAGGGGGCAGATCAGACGTGTGCATGTGGTTCTGCCTTGGCCTGGGAGTGTGGACACCCTGCATTGCCCCCAGGCTCAGGGGCAAGGGCCGAGAGAGAGCACCACCCTGAAGCGCTTTTCTTCCGGGCTTAGGAGCATTGTGCCGGCCTGCTGGTAACAGTGGCCGGGAGCGCTTGCAAACCGGCCTTTGGAGGCAGCCGGGGAGGTCTTCCAGTGGGAGAGGGCCGGTTGTGCTCAGAGGCCCCACAGGCCAGGGGCAGGACCCAGCAGGGCCCCTGCCCCTGGCCAGACTTACCCAGACCTTCCTGGCCTCCGGGGGTACTGCCCCACCAAGGGGCAGGCTGCGGGGACTGGGTCCAGACATGCTCGGGCGCCTCCCCTGGCTCATCCCCGCTGGTGCCTTTCCCCTGGGCCTAGGCCTCGGTTGAGGCCTCCTTGGAGAGGAGGTTGCTGGCAGGGGCTGTCTCCACACTGCAAGGTGCTGGAGCTCAGAGGGCCTCGTCAGAGGGAAGGGACCAGTAAGGGGCTGGATGCCCAAGACGTCTTTGGACCAGCAGCCTCAGGGCAGCAGGGAGAGCAAGAGGCCCAACTTGCCGCTAGGGCGGCTCTGCCCCTTCCCACACAGGCGGCCAACCCAGCAGCTGCCTGACAGACTCTGGCTCCCCCAAGCTCTCTGCCGGTGCAGGGGACAGGAACAGACGTGGGCATGTGGTTCTGCCTTGGCCTGGGAGGGTGTTCCCCATGCCTTGCCCCCAGGCTCAGGGGCAAGGGCCCGGAGAGAGCACCACCCCGAAGCGCTTTTCTCCCGGGCTTGGGAGCATTGTGCAAGTCTGGCGTGAACAGCGGTGGGAGTGTTGGCAAACCGGCCTTTGGAGGCAGCCGGGGAGGTCTTCCAGTTGGAGAGGGCCGGTTGTGCTCAGAGGCCCCACAGGCCAGGGGCAGGACCCAGCAGGTCCCCTGCCCCTGGCCAGCCTTTCCCAGACCTTCCTGGCCTCCGGGGGTACTGCCCCACCAAGGGGCAGGCTGCGGGGACTGGGTCCAGACATGCCCGGGCGCCTCCCCAGGCTCATCCCCACTGGTGCCTTTCCCCTGGTCATAGGTCTCGGTTGAGGCCTCCTTGGAGAGGAGGTTGCTGGCAGGGGCTGTCTCCACACTGCAAGGTGCTGGAGCTCAGAGGGCCTCGTCAGAGGGAAGGGACAAGCAAAGGGCTGGATGCCCAAGACCTCTTTGGCCCAGCAGCCTCAGGGCAGCAGGGAGAGCAAGAGGCCCAACTTGCCCCTAGGTCGGCTCTGCCCCTTCCCACAAAGGCGGCCAGCCCAGCAGCTGCCTGACAGACTCTGGCTCCCCCGAGCTCTCTGCCGGTGCAGGGGTCAGGAACAGACGTGTGCATGTGGTTCTGCCTTGGCCTGGGAGTGTGGACCCCCTGCCTGGCCCCCAGGCTCAGGGGCAAGGGCCCGGAGAGAGCACCACCCCGAAGCGCTTTTCTCCCGGGCTTGGGAGCATTGTGCGCGCTTGGTGGGAACAGTGGGCGGGAGTGCGTGCAAAACGGCCTTTGGAGGCAGCCGGGGAGGTCTTCCAGTGGGAGAGGGCCGGTTGTGCTCAGAGGCCCCACAGGCCAGGGGCAGGACCCAGCAGGTCCCCTGCCCCTGGTCAGCCTTGCCCAGACCTTCCTGGCCTCCAGGGGTACTGCCCCACCAAGGGGCAGGCTGCGGGGACTGGGTCCAGACATGCCCGGGCGCCTCCCCAGGCTCATCCCCGCTGGTGCCTTTCCCCTGGGCCTAGGCCTCGGTTGAGGCCTCCTTGGAGAGGAGATTGCTGGCAGGTGCTGTCTCCACACTGCAAGGTGCTGGAGCTCAGAGGGCCTCGTCAGAGGGAAGGGACCAGCAAAGGGCTGGATGCCCAAGACGTCTTTGGCCCAGCAGCCTCAGGGCAGCAGGGAGAGCAAGAGGCCCAACTTGCCCCTAGGTCGGCTCTGCCCCTTCCCACAGAGGCGGCCAGCCCAGCACCTGCCTGTGAGACTCTGGCTCCCCCAAGCTCTCTGCCGGTGTAGGGGGCAGGAACAGACGTGTTCATGTCGTTCTGTCTTGGCCTGGGAGTGTGTTCCCCCTGCCTGGCCCGCAGGCTTAGGGGCAAGGGCCCGGAGAGAGCACCACCCCGAAGCGCTTTTCTCCCGGGCTTGGGAGCATTGTGCGTGCCTGGCGGGAACAGCGGGCGGGAGTGCTTGCAAACCGGCCTTTGGAGGCAGACGGGGAGGTCTTCCAGCGGGAGAGTGCCGGTTGTGCTCAGACGTCCCACAGGCCAGGGGCAGGACCCAGCGCTGTCCCTGCCCCTGGCAGCCTTGCACAGACCTTCCTGGCCTCCGGGGGTACTGCCCCACCAAGGGGCAGGCTGCGGGGACTGGGTCCACACATGCCCGGGCGCCTCCCCAGGCTCATCCCCGCTGGTGCCTTTCCCCTGGGCCTAGGCCTCGGTTGAGGCCTCATTGGAGAGGAGGTTGCTGGCAGGGGCTGTCTCCACACTGCAAGGTGCTGGAGCTCAGAGGGCCTCGGCAGAGGGAAGGGACCAGCAAGGGGCTGGATGCCCAAGACCTCTTTGGCCCAGCAGCCTCAGGGCAGCAGGGAGAGGAAGAGGCCCAACTTGCCCCTAGGTCGGCTCTGCCCCTTCCCACACAGGCGGCCAGCCCAGCACCTGCCTGACAGACTCTGGCTCTCCCGAGCTCTCTGCCGGTGCAGGGGTCAGGAACAGACGTGTGCATGTGGTTCTGCCTTGGTCTGGGAGTGTGGACCCACTGCCTGGCCCCCAGGCTCAGGGGCAAGGGCCCGGAGAGAGCACCACCCCGAAGCGCTTTTCTCCCAGGCTTGGGAGCATTGTGCGAGCCTGGCGTGAACAGCGGGCGGGAGTGTTTGCAAACAGGACTTTGGAGGCAGCTGGGGAGGTCTTCCAGTGGGAGAGGGCCGGTTGTGCTCAGAGGCCTCACAGGCCAGGGGCAGGACCCAGCAGGGCCCCTGCCCCTGGCCAGCCTTGCCCAGACCTTCCTGGCCTCCGGGGGTACTGCCCCACCAAGGGGCAGGCTGCGGGGACTGGGTCCAGACATGTCCGTGCGCCGCCCCAGGATCATCCCCGCTGGTGCTTTTCCCCTGGGCGTAGGCCTCGGTTGAGGCCTCTTTGGAGAGGAGGTTGCTGGCAGGGGCTGTCTCCACACTGCAAGGTGCTGGAGCTCAGAGGGCCTCGTCAGAGGGAAGGGACCAGCAAAGGGCTGGATGCCCAAGACCTCTTTGACCCAGCAGCCTCAGGCCAGCAGTTAGAGCAAGACGCCCAACTTGCCCCTAGGTCGGCTCTGCCCCGTCCCACACAGGCAGCCAGCCCAGCAGCAGCCTGGCAGTCTCTGGCTCCCCCGAACTCTCTGCCGGTGTAGGGGGCAGGAACAGACGTGTGCATGTCGTTCTGCCTTGGCCTGGGAGTGTGTTCCACCTGCCTGGCCCCCAGGCTCAGGGGCAAGGGCCCGGAGAGAGCACCACCCCGAAGCGCTTTTCTCCCGGGCTTGGGAGCATTGTGCGTGCCTGGCGGGAACAGCGGGCGGGAGTGCTTGCAAACCGGCCTTTGGAGGCAGACGGGGAGGTCTTCCAGCGGGAGAGTGCCGGTTGTGCTCAGACGCCCCACAGGCCAGGGGCACGACCCAGCAGGGCCCCTGCCCGTCGCAGCCTTGCCCAGACCTTCCTGGCCTCGGGGGGTACTGCCCCACCAAGGGGCAGGCTGCGGGGACTGGGTCCAGACATGCCCGTGCGCCTCCACTGGCTCATCCCCGCTGGTGCCTTTCCCCTGGGCCTAGGCCTCGGTTGAGGCCTCCTTGGATAGGAGGTTGCTGGCAGGGGCTGTCTCCACACTGCAAGGTGCTGGAGCTCAGAGGGCCTCGTCAGAGGGAAGGGACCAGTAAGGGGCTGGATGCCCTAGACGTCTTTGGCCCAGCAGCCTCAGGGCAGCAGGGAGAGGAAGAGGCCCAACTTGCCCCTAGGTCGGCTCTGCCCCTTCCCACACAGGCGGCCAGCCCAGCAGCTGCCTGACAGACTCTGGCTCCCCCGAGCTCTCTGCCGGTGCAGGGGGCAGGAACAGACGTGTGCATGTGGTTCTGCCTTGGTCTGGGAGTGTGGAACCACTGCCTGGCCCCCACACCCAGGGGCAAGGGCCCGGAGAGAGCAACACACCGAAGCGCTTTTCTCCCGGGCTTGGGAGAATTGTGCGTGCCTGGCGAGAACAGCGGGCGGGAGTGTTGGCAAACCGGCCTTTGGAGGCAGCCGGGGAGGTCTTCCAGTGGGAGAGGGCCGGTTGTGCTCAGAGGCCCCACAGGCCAGGGGCAGGACCCAGCAGGGCCCCTGCCCCTGGCCAGACTTGCCCAGACCTTCCTGGCCTCCGGGGGTACTGCCCCACCAAGGGGCAGGCTGCGGGGACTGGGTCCAGTCATGCCCGGGCGCCTCCCCAGGCTCATCCCCGCTGGTGCCTTTCCCCTGGGCCTAGGCCTCGGTTGAGGCCTCCTTGGAGAGGAGGTTGCTGGCAGGGGCTGTCTCCACACTGCAAGGTGCTGGAGCTCAGAGGGCCTCGTCAGAGGGAAGGGACCAGCAAGGGGCTGGATGGCCAACACCTCTTTGGCCCAGCAGCCTCAGGGCAGCAGGGAGAGCAAGAGGCCCATCTTGCCCCTAGGTCGGCTCTGCCCCTTCCCACACAGGCGGCCAGCCCAGCAGCTGCCTGACAGACTCTGGCTCCCCCGAGCTCTCTGCCGGTGCAGGGGGCAGATCAGACGTGTGCATGTGGTTCTGCCTTGGCCTGGGAGTGTGGACACCCTGCCTTGCCCCCAGGCTCAGGGGCAAGGGCCCAGAGAGAGCACCACCCTGAAGCGCTTTTCTCCCGGGCTTCGGAGCGTTGTGCGTGCCTGGCGGGAACAGCGGGCGGGAGTGTTGGCAAACCGGCCTTTGGAGGCAGCCGGGGAGGTCTTCCAGTGGGAGAGGGCCGGTTGTGCTCAGAGGCCCCACAGGCCAGGGGCAGGACCCAGCAGGGCCCCTGCCCCTGGCCAGCCTTGCCCAGACCTTCCTGGCCTCCGGGGGTACTGCCCCACCAAGGGGCAGGCTGCGGGGACTGGGTCCAGACATGCCCGTGCGCCTCCACTGGCTCATCCCCGCTGGTGCCTTTCCCCTGGGCCTAGGCCTCGGTTGAGGCCTCCTTGGAGAAGAGGTTGCTGGCAGGGGCTGTATCCACACTGCAAGGTGCTGGAGCTCAGAGGGCCTCGTCAGAGGGAAGGGACCAGCAAGGGGCTGGATGCCCAAGACCTCTTTGGCCCAGCAGCCTCAGGGCAGCAGGGAGAGCAAGAGGCCCAACTTGCCCCTAGGTCGGCTCTGCCCCTTCCCACACAGGCGGCCAGCCCAGCAGCTGCCTGACAGACTCTGGCTCCCCCCAGCTCTCTGCCGGTGGAGGGGGCAGGAACAGACGTGTGCATGTGGTTCTGCCTTGGCCTGGGACAGTGGATCCCCTGCCTGGCCCCCAGGCTCAGGGGCAGGGTCCCGGAGAGACCACCACCCCGAAGCGCTTTTCTCCCGGGCTTGGGAGCATTGTGCGCGCCTGCTGGGAACAGTGGGCGGGAGCGCTTGTTAACCGGCCTTTGGAGGCGGCCGGGCAGGTCTTCCAGCGGGAGAGTGCCGGTTGTGCTCAGACGCCCCACAGGCCAGGGGCAGGACCCAGCAGTGTCCCTGCCCCTGGCAGCCTTGCCCAGACCTTCCTGGCCTCCGGGGGTACTGCCCCACCAAGGGGCAGGCTGCGGGGACTGGGTCCAGACATGCCCGTGCGCCTCCACTGGCTCATCCCCGCTGGTGCCTTTCCCCTGGGCCTAGGCCTCGGTTGAGGCCTCCTTGGAGAGGAGGTTGCTGGCAGGGGCTGTCTCCACACTGCAAGGTGCTGGAGCTCAGAGGGCCTCGTCAGAGGGAAGGGACAAGCAAGGGGCTGGATGCCCAAGACCTCTTTGGCCCAGCAGCCTCAGGGCAGCAGGGAGAGGAAGAGGCCCAACTTGCCCCTAGGTCGGCTCTGCCCCTTCCCACACAGGCGGCCAGCCCAGCAGCTGCCTGACAGACTCTGGCTCCCCCGAGATCTCTGCAGGTGCAGGGGTCAGGAACAGACGTGTGCATGTGGTTCTGCCTTGGTCTGGGAGTGTGGACCAACTGCCTGGCCCCCAGGCTCAGGGGCAAGGGCCCGAGGAGAGCACCACCCCGAAGCGCTTTTCTCACGGGCTTGGGAGCATTGTGCGTGCCTGGCGGGAACAGCGGGCGGGAGTGTTGGCAAACTGGCCTTTGGAGGCAGCCGGGGAGTTCTTCCAGTGGGAGAGGGCCGGTTGTGCTCAGAGGCCCCACAGGCCAGGGGCAGGACCCAGCAGGGCCCCTGCCCCTGGCCAGCCTTGCCCAGACCTTCCTGGCCTCCGGGGGTACTGCCCCACCAAGGGGCAGGCTGCGGGGACTGGGTCCAGACATGCCCGGGCGCCTCCCCAGGCTCATCCCCGCTGGTGCCTTTCCCCTGGGCCTAGGCCTCGGTTGAGGCCTCCTTGGAGAGGAGGTTGCTGGCAGGGGCTGTCTCCACACTGCAAGGTGCTGGAGCTCAGAGGGCCTCGTCAGAGGGAAGGGACCAGTAAGGGGCTGGATGCCCAAGACGTCTTTGGCCCAGCAGCCTCAGGGCAGCAGGGAGAGCAAGAGGCCCAACTTGCCCCTAGGTCGGCTCTGCCACTTCCCACACAGGCGGCCAGCCCAGCAGCTGCCTGACAGACTCTGGCTCCCCCGAGCTCTCTGCCGGTGCAGGGGGCAGGTCAGACGTGTGCATGTGGTTCTGCCTTGGCCTGGGAGTGTGGACACCCTGCCTTGCCCCCAGGCTCAGGGGCAAGGGCCCAGAGAGAGCACCACCCTGAAGCGCTTTTCTTCCGGGCTTAGGAGCATTGTGCCCGCCTGCTGGTAACAGTGGCCGGGAGCGCTTGCAAACCGGCCTTTGGAGGCAGCCGGGGAGGTCTTCCAGTGGGAGAGGGCCGGTTGTGCTCAGAGGCCCCACAGGCCAGGGGCAGGACCCAGCAGGGCCCCTGCCCCTGGGCAGTCTTACCCAGACCTTCCTGGCCTCCGGGGGTACTGCCCCACCAAGGGGCAGGCTGCGGGGACTGGGTCCAGACATGCTCGGGCGCCTCCCCTGGCTCATCCCCGCTGGTGCCTTTCCCCTGGGCCTAGGCCTCGGTTGAGGCCTCCTTGGAGAGGAGGTTGCTGGCAGGGGCTGTCTCCACACTGCAAGGTGCTGGAGCTCAGAGGGCCTCGTCAGAGGGAAGGGACCAGTAAGGGGCTGGATGCCCAAGACGTCTTTGGCCCAGCAGCCTCAGGGCAGCAGGGAGAGCAAGAGGCCCAACTTGCCCCTAGGGCGGCTCTGCCCCTTCCCACACAGGCGGCCAACCCAGCAGCTGCCTGACAGACTCTGGCTCCCCCAAGCGCTCTGCCGGTGCAGGGGACAGGAACAGACGTGGGCATGTGGTTCTGCCTTGGCCTGGGAGTGTGTTCCCCATGCCTTGCCCCCAGGCTCAGGGGCAAGGGCCCGGTGAGAGCACCACCCCGAAGCGCTTTTCTCCCGGGCTTGGGAGCATTGTGCGTGCCTGGCGGGAACAGCGGGCGGGAGTGCTTGCAAACCGGCCTTTCGAGGCAGACGGGGAGGTCTTCCAGCGGGAGAGTGCCGGTTGTGCTCAGACGCCCCACAGGCCAGGGGCAGGACCCAGCAGTGTCCCTGCCCCTGGCAGCCTTGCCCAGACCTTCCTGGCCTCCGGGGGTACTGCCCCACCAAGGGGCAGGCTGCGGGGACTGGGTCCAGACATGCCCGGGCGCCTCCCCAGGCTCATCCCCGCTGGTGCCTTTCCCCTGGGCCTAGGCCTCGGTTGAGGCCTCCTTGGAGAGGAGGTTGCTGGCAGGGGCTGTCTCCACACTGCAAGGTGCTGGAGCTCAGAGGGCCTCGTCAGAGGGAAGGGACAAGCAAGGGGCTGGATGCCCAAGACCTCTTTGGCCCAGCAGCCTCAGGGCAGCAGGGAGAGCAAGAGGCCCAACTTGCCCCTAGGTCGGCTCTGCCCCTTCCCACACAGGCGGCCAGCCCAGCAGCTGCCTGACAGACTCTGGCTCCCCCGAGCTCTCTGCCGGTGCAGGGGGCAGATCAGACGTGTGCATGTGGTTCTGCCTTGTCCTGGGAGTGTGGACACCCTGCCTTGACCCCAGGCTCAGGGGCAAGTGCCCGGAGAGAGCACCACCCTGAAGCGCTTTTCTCCCGGGCTTGGGAGCATTGTGCACGCCTGCTGGGAACAGTGGGCGGGAGCGCTTGCAAACCGGCCTTGGAGGCAGCCGGGGAGGTCTTCCAGTGGGAGAGGGCCGGTTGTGCTCAGAGGCCCCACAGGCCAGGGGCAGGACGCAGCAGGGCCCCTGCCCCTGGCCAGCCTTGCCCAGAACTTCCTGGCCTCCGGGGGTACTGCCCCACCAAGGGGCAGGCTGCAGGGCCTGGGTCCTGATATGCCCGTGCGCCTCCACTGGCTCATCCCCGCTGGTGCCTTTCCCCTGTGCCTAGGCCTCGGTTGAGGCCTCCTTGGAGAGGAGGTTGCTGGCAGGGGCTGTCTCCACACTGCAAGGTGCTGGAGCTCAGAGGGCCTCGTCAGAGGGAAGGGACCAGCAAGGGGCTGGATGCCCAAGACCTCTTTGGCCCAGCAGCCTCAGGGCAGCAGGGAGAGCAAGAGGCCCAACTTGCCCCTAGGTCGGCTCTGCCCCTTCCCACACAGGCGGCCAGCCCAGCAGCTGCCTGACAGACTCTGGCTCCCCCAGCTCTCTGCCGGTGGAGGGGGCAGGAACAGACGTGTGCATGTTGTTGTGCCTTGGCCTGGGACTGTGAATCCCCTGCCTGGCCCCCAGTCTCAGGGGCAAGGGCCCGGAGAGAGCACCACCCCGAAGCGCTTTTCTCCCGGGATGGGAGCATTGTGCGCGCTTGGTGGGAACAGTGGGCGGGAGTGCGTGCAAAACGGCCTTTGGAGGCAGCCGGGGAGGTCTTCCAGTGGGAGAGGGCCGGTTGTGCTCAGAGGCCCCACAGGCCAGGGGCAGGACCCAGCAGGGCCCCTGCCCCTGGCCAGCCTTGCCCAGACCTTCCTGGCCTCCGGGGGTACTGCCCCACCAAGGGGCAGGCTGCGGGGACTGGGTCCAGACATGCCCGTGCGCCTCCACTGGCTCATCCCCGCTGGTGCCTTTCCCCTGGGCCTAGGCCTCGGTTGAGGCCTCCTTGGAGAAGAGGTTGCTGGCAGGGGCTGTCTCCACACTGCAAGGTGCTGGAGCTCAGAGGGCCTCGTCAGAGGGAAGGGACCAGCAAGGGGCTGGATGCCCAAGACCTCTTTGGCCCAGCAGCCTCAGGGCAGCAGGGAGAGCAAGAGGCCCAACTTGCCCCTAGGTCGGCTCTGCCCCTTCCCACACAGGCGGCCAGCCCAGCAGCTGCCTGACAGACTCTGGCTCCCCCCAGCTCTCTGCCGGTGGAGGGGGCAGGAACAGACGTGTGCATGTGGTTCTGCCTTGGCCTGGGACTGTGGATCCCCTGCCTGGCCCCCAGGCTCAGGGGCAGGGGCCCGGAGAGACCACCACCCCGAAGCGCTTTTCTCCCGGGCTTGGGAGCATTGTGCGCGCCTGGCGGGAACAGTGGGCGGGAGTGCTTGCAAACCGGCCTTTGGAGGCAGCCGGGGAGGTCTTCCAGTGGGCAAGGGCCGGTTGTGCTCAGAGGCCCCACAGGCCAGGGGCAGGACCCAGCAGTGCCCCTGCCCCTGGCCAGCCTTGCCCAGACCTTCCTGGCCTCCAGGGGTACTGCCCCACCAAGGGGCAGGCTGCGGGGACAGGGTCCAGACATGCCCGGGCGCCTCCCCTGGCTCAACCCCGCTGGTGCCTTTTCCCTGGGCCTAGGCCTCGGTTGAGGCCTCCTTGGAGAGGAGATTGCTGGCAGGGGCTGTCTCCACACTGGAAGGTGCTGGAGCTCAGAGGGCCTCGTCAGAGGGAAGGGACAAGCAAGGGGCTGGATGCCCAAGACGTCTTTGGCCCAGCAGCCTCAGGGCAGCAGGGAGAGCAAGAGGCCCAACTTGCCCCTAGGTCGGCTCTGCCCCTTCCCACACAGGCGGCCAGCCCAGCAGCTGCCTGACAGACTCTGGCTCCCCCGAGCTCTCTGCCGGTGCAGGGGGCAGATCAGACGTGTGCATGTGGTTCTGCCTTGGCCTGGGAGTGTGGACACCCTGCCTTGCCCCCAGGCTCAGGGGCAAGGGCCCGGAGAGAGCACCACCCCGAAGCGCTTTTCTCCCGGGCTTGGGAGCATTGTGCACGCCTGCTGGGAACAGTGGGCGGGAGCGCTTGTTAACAGGCCTTTGGAGGCGGCCGGGCAGGTCTTCCAGCGGGAGAGTGCCGGTTGTGCTCAGACGCCCCACAGGCCAGGGGCAGGACCCAGCAGTGTCCCTGCCCCTGGCAGCCTTGCTCAGACCTTCCTGGCCTCCGGGGGTACTGCCCCACCAAGGGGCAGGCTGCGGGGACTGGGTCCAGACATGCCCGTGCGCCTCCACTGGCTCATCCCCACTGGTGCCTTTCCCCTGGGCCTAGGCCTCGGTTGAGGCCTCCTTGGAGAGGAGGTTGCTGGCAGGGGCTGTCTCCACACTGCAAGGTGCTGGAGCTCAGAGGGCCTCGTCAGAGGGAAGGGACCAGCAAGGGGCTGGATGCCCAAGACCTCTTTGGCCCAGCAGCCTCAGGGCAGCAGGGAGAGGAAGAGGCCCAACTTGCCCCTAGGTCGGCTCTGCCCCTTCCCACACAGGCGGCCAGCCCAGCAGCTGCCTGACAGACTCTGGCTCCCCCGAGCTCTCTGCCGGTGCAGGGGTCAGGAACAGACGTGTGCATGTGGTTCTCCCTTGGTCTGGGAGTGTGGACCAACTGCCTGGCCCCCAGGCTCAGGGGCAAGGGCCCGAGGAGAGCACCACCCCGAAGCGCTTTTCTCACGGGCTTGGGATCATTGTGCGTGCCTGGCGGGAACAGCGGGCGGGAGTGTTGGCAAACTGGCCTTTGGAGGCATCCGGGGAGTTCTTCCAGTGGGAGAGGGCCGGTTGTGCTCAGAGGCCCCACAGGCCAGGGGCAGGACCCAGCAGGGCCCCTGCCCCTGGCCAGCCTTGCCCAGACCTTCCTGGCCTCCGGGGGTACTGTCCCACCAAGGGGCAGGCTGCGGGGACTGGGTCCAGACATGCCCGGGCGCCTCCCCAGGCTCATCCCCGCTGGTGCCTTTCCCCTGGGCCTAGGCCTCGGTTGAGGCCTCCTTGGAGAGGAGGTTGCTGGCAGGGGCTGTCTCCACACTGCAAGGTGCTGGAGCTCAGAGGGCCTCGTCAGAGGGAAGGGACCAGCAAGGGGCTGGATGCCCAAGACCTCTTTGGCCCAGCAGCCTCAGGGCAGCAGGGAGAGCAAGAGGCCCAACTTGCCCCTAGGTCGGCTCTGCCACTTCCCACACAGGCGGCCAGCCCAGCAGCTGCCTGACAGACTCTGGCTCCCCCGAGCTCTCTGCCGGTGCAGGGGGCAGGTCAGACGTGTGCATGTGGTTCTGCCTTGGCCTGGGAGTGTGGACACCCTGCCTTGCCCCCAGGCTCAGGGGCAAGGGCCCAGAGAGAGCACCACCCTGAAGCGCTTTTCTTCCGGGCTTAGGAGCATTGTGCCCGCCTGCTGGTAACAGTGGCCGGGAGCGCTTGCAAACCGGCCTTTGGAGGCAGCCGGGGAGGTCTTCCAGTGGGAGAGGGCAGGTTGTGCTCAGAGGCCCCACAGGCCAGGGGCAGGACCCAGCAGGGCCCCTGCCCCTGGCCAGTCTTACCCAGACCTTCCTGGCCTCCGGGGGTACTGCCCCACCAAGGGGCAGGCTGCGGGGACTGGGTCCAGACATGCTCGGGCGCCTCCACTGGCTCATCCCCGCTGGTGCCTTTCCCCTGGGCCTAGGCCTCGGTTGAGGCCTCCTTGGAGAGGAGGTTGCTGGCAGGGGCTGTCTCCACACTGCAAGGTGCTGGAGCTCAGAGGGCCTCGTCAGAGGGAAGGGACCAGTAAGGGGCTGGATGCCCAAGACGTCTTTGGCCCAGCAGCCTCAGGGCTGCAGGGAGAGCAAGAGGCCCAACTTGCCCCTAGGGCGGCTCTACCCCTTCCCACACAGGCGGCCAACCCAGCAGCTGCCTGACAGACTCTGGCTCCCCCAAGCTCTCTGCCGGTGCAGGGGACAGGAACAGACGTGGGCATGTGGTTCTGCCTTGGCCTGGGAGTGTGTTCCCCATGCCTTGCCCCCAGGCTCAGGGGCAAGGGCCCGGAGAGAGCACCACCCTGAAGCGCTTTTCTCCCGGGCTTGGGAGCATTGTGCGCGCCTGCTGGGAACAGTGGGCGGGAGCGCTTGCAAACCGGCCTTGGAGGCAGCCGGGGAGGTCTTCCAGTGGGAGAGGGCCGGTTGTGCTCAGAGGCCCCACAGGCCAGGGGCAGGACGCAGCAGGGCCCCTGCCCCTGGCCAGCCTTGCCCAGACCTTCCTGGCCTCCGGGGGTACTGCCCCACTAAGGGGCAGGCTGCGGGGCCTGGGTCCAGAGATGCCCGGGCGCCTCCCCAGGCTCATCCCCGCTGGTGCCTTTCCCCTGGGCCTAGGCCTCGGTTGAGGCCTCCTTGGAGAGGAGGTTGCTGGCAGGGGCTGTCTCCACACTGCAAGGTGCTGGAGCTCAGAGGGCCTCGTCAGCGGGAAGGGACCAGCAAGGGGCTGGATGCCCAAGACGTCTTTGGCCCAGCAGCCTCAGGGCAGCAGGGAGAGCAAGAGGCCCAACTTGCCCCTAGGTCGGCTCTGCCCCTTCCCACACAGGCAGCCAACCCAGCAGCTGCCTGACAGACTCTGGCTCCCCCGAGCTCTCTGCCGGTGCAGGGGTCAGGAACAGACGTGTGCACGTGGTTCTGCCTTGGTCTGGGAGTGTGGACCCACTGCCTGGACCCCAGGCTCAGGGGCAAGGGCCCGGAGAGAGCACCACCCCGAAGCGCTTTTCTCCCGGGCTTGGGAGCGTTGTGCGTGCCTGGCGGGAACAGCGGGCGGGAGTGTTGGCAAACCGGCCTTTGGAGGCAGCCGGGGAGGTCTTCCAGTGGGAGAGGGCCGGTTGTGCTCAGAGGCCCCACAGGCCAGGGGCAGGACCCAGCAGGGACCCTGCCCCTGGCCAGCCTTGCCCAGAACTTCCTGGCCTCCGGGGGTACTGCCCCACCAAGGGGCAGGCTGCGGGGACTGGGTCCAGACATCCCCGGGCGCCTCCCCAGGCTCATCACCGCTGGTGCCTTTCCCCTGGGCCTAAGCCTCGGTTGAGGCCTCCTTGGAGAGGAGGTTGCTGGCAGGGGCTGTCTCCACACTGCAAGGTGCTGGAGATCAGAGGGCCTCGTCAGAGGGAAGGGACCAGCAAAGGGCTGGATGCCCAAGACCTCTTTGACCCAGCAGCCTCAGGGCAGCAGGGAGAGCAAGAGGCCCAACTTGCCCCTAGGTCGGCTCTGCCCCGTCCCACACAGGCGGCCAGCCCAGCAGCAGCCTGGCAGTCTCTGGCTCCCCCGAGCTCTCTGCCGGTGTAGGGGGCAGGAACAGACGTGTGCATGTCGTTCTGCCTTGGCCTGGGAGTGTGTTCCCCCTGCCTGGCCCCCAGGCTCAGGGGCAAGGGCCCGGTGAGAGCACCACCCCGAAGCGCTTTTCTCCCGGGCTTGGGAGCATTGTGCGTGCCTGGCGGGAACAGCGGGCGGGAGTGCTTGCAAACCGGCCTTTCGAGGCAGATGGGGAGGTCTTCCAGCGGGAGAGTGCCGGTTGTGCTCAGACGCCCCACAGGCCAGGGGCAGGACCCAGCAGTGTCCCTGCCCCTGGCAGCCTTGCCCAGACCTTCCTGGCCACCGGGGGTACTGCCCCACCAAGGGGCAGGCTGCGGGGACTGGGTCCAGACATGCCCGGGCGCCTCCCAAGGCTCATCCCCGCTGGTGCCTTTCCCCTGGGCCTAGGCCTCGGTTGAGGACTCCTTGGAGAGGAGGTTGCTGGCAGGGGCTGTCTCCACACTGCAAGGTGCTGGAGCTCAGAGGGCCTCGTCAGAGGGAAGGGACCAGCAAGGGGCTGGATGCCCAAGACCTCTTTGGCCCAGCAGCCTCAGGGCAGCAGGGAGAGCAAGAGGCCCAACTTGCCCCTAGGTCGGCTCTGCCCCTTCCCACACAGGCGGCCAGCCCAGCAGCTGCCTGACAGACTCTGGCTCCCCCGAGCTCTCTGCCGGTGCAGGGGGCAGATCAGACGTGTGCATGTGGTTCTGCCTTGTCCTGGGAGTGTGGACACCCTGCCTTGCCCCCAGGCTCAGGGGCAAGGGCCCGGAGAGAGCAACACCCCGAAGCGCTTTTCTCCTGGCCTTGGGAGCGTTGTGCGTGCCTGGGGGGAACAGCGGGCAGGAGTGTTGGCAAACAGGCCTTTGAAGGCAGCCGGGGAGGTCTTCCAGTGGGAGAGGGCCGGTTGTGCTCAGAGGCCCCACAGGCCATGGGCAGGACCCAGCAGGGACCCTGCCCCTGGCCAGCCTTGCCCAGACCTTCCTGGCCTCCGGGGGTACTGCCCCACCAAGGGGCAGGCTGCGGGGACTGGGTCCAGACATGCCCGGGCCCCTCCACTGGCTCATCCCCGCTGGTGCCTTTCCCCTGGGCCTAGGCCTCGGTTGAGGCCTCCTTGGAGAGGAGGTTGCTGGCAGGGTCTGTCTCAACACTGCAAGGTGCTGGAGCTCAGAGGGCCTCGTCAGAGGGAAGGGACCAGCAAGGGGCTGGATGCTCAAGACCTCTTTGGCCCAGCAGCCTCAGGGCAGCAGGGAGAGCAAGAGGCCCAACTTGCCCCTAGGTCGGCTCTGCCCCTTCCCACACAGGCGGCCAGCCCAGCAGCTGCCTGACAGACTCTGGCTCCCCCCAGCTCTCTGCCGGTGGAGGGGGCAGGAACAGACGTGTGCATGTTGTTGTGCCTTGGCCTGGGACTGTGGATCCCCTGCCTGGCCCCCAGGCTCAGGGGCAAGGGCCCGGAGAGACCACCACCCCGAAGCGCTTTTCTCCCGGGCTTGGGAGCATTGTGCGCGCCTGGCGGGAACAGTGGGCGGGAGTGCTTCCAAACCGGCCTTTGGAGGCAGCCGGGGAGGTCTTCCAGTGGGAGAGGGCCGGTTGTGCTCAGAGGCCCCACAGGCCAGGGGCAGGACCCAGCAGGGCCCCTGCCCCTGGCCAGCATTGCCCAGACCTTCCTGGCCTCCGGGGGTACTGCCCCACCAAGGGGCAGGCTGCGGGGACAGGGTCCAGACATGCCCGGGCGCCTCCCGTGGCTCAACTCCGCTGGTGCCTTTCCCCTGGGCCTAGGCCTCGGTTGAGGCCTCCTTGGAGAGGAGATTGCTGGCAGGGGCTGTCTCCACATTGCAAGGTGCTGGAGCTCAGAGGGCTTCGTCAGAGGGAAGGGACCAGTAAGGGGCTGGATGCCCAAGACGTCTTTGGCCCTGCAGCCTCAGGGCAGCAGGGAGAGGAAGAGGCCCAACTTGCCCCTAGGTCGGCTCTGCCCCTTCCCACACAGGCGGCCAGCCCAGCACCTGCCTGACAGACTCTGGCTCCCCCGAGCTCTCTGCCGGTGCAGGGGACAGGAACAGACGTGTGCATGTGTTTCTGCCTTGGTCTGGGAGTGTGTTCCCCCTGCCTTGCCCACAGGCTCAGGGGCAAGGGCCCGGAGAGAGCACCACCCCGAAGCGCTTTTCTCCCGGGCTTGGGAGCATTGTGCGTGCTTTGTGGGAACAGTGGGCGGGAGTGCTTGCAAACCGGCCTTTGGAGGCAGCCGGGGAGGTCTTCCAGTGGGAGAGGGCCGGTTGTGCTCAGAGGCCCCACAGGCCATGGGGAGGACCCAGCAGGGCCCCTGCCCCTGGCCAGCCTTGCCCAGATCTTCCTGGCCTCCGGGGGTACTGCCCCACCAAGGGGCAGGCTGCGGGGACTGGGTCCAGACATGCCCGGGCGCGTCCCCAGGCTCATCCCCGCTGGTGCCTTTCCCCTGGGCCTATGCCTCGGTTGAGGCCTCCTTGGAGAGGATGTTGCTGGCAGGGGCTGTCTCCACACTGCAAGGTGCTGGAGCTCAGAGGGCCTCGTCAGAGGGAAGGGACCAGCAAGGGGCTGGATGCCCAAGACCTCTTTGGCCCAGCAGCCTCAGGGCAGCAGGGAGAGCAAGAGGCCCAACTTGCCCCTAGGTCGGCTCTGCCCCTTCCCACACAGGCGGCCAGCCCAGCAGCTGCCTGACAGACTCTGGCTCCCCCGAACTCTCTGCCGGTGCAGGGGTCAGGAACAGACGTGTGCATGTGGTTCTGCCTTGGTCTGGGAGTGTGGACCAACTGCCTGGACCCCAGGCTCAGGGGCAAGGGCCCGAGGAGAGCACCACCCCGAAGCGCTTTTCTCCCGGGCTTGGGAGCATTGTGCGTGCCTGGCGGGAACAGCGGGCGGGAGTGTTGGCAAACTGGCCTTTGGAGGGAGCCGGGGAGTTCTTCAAGTGGGAGAGGGCCGGTTGTGCTCAGAGGCCCCACAGGCCAGGGGCAGGACCCAGCAGGGCCCCTGCCCCTGGCCAGCCTTGCCCAGACCTTCCTGGCCTCCGGGGGTACTGCCCCACCAAGGGGCAGGCTGCGGGGACTGGGTCCAGACATGCCCGGGCGCCTCCCCAGGCTCATCCCCGCTGGTGCCTTTCCCCTGGGCCTAGGCCTCGGTTGAGGCCTCCTTGGAGAGGAGGTTGCTGGCAGGGGCTGTCTCCACATTGCAAGGTGCTGGAGCTCAGAGGGCCTCGTCAGAGGGAAGGGACCAGCAAGGGGCTGGATGCCCAAGACCTCTATGGCCCAGCAGCCTCAGGGCAGCAGGGAGAGCAAGAGGCCCAACTTGCCCCTAGGTCGGCTCTGCCACTTCCCACACAGGCGGCCAGCCCAGCAGCTGCCTGACAGACTCTGGCTCCCCCGAGCTCTCTGCCGGTGCAGGGGGCAGATCAGACATGTGCATGTGGTTCTGCCTTGGCCTGGGAGTGTGGACACCCTGCCTTTCCCCCAGGCTCAGGGGCAAGGGCCCAGAGAGAGCACCACCCTGAAGCGCTTTTCTTCCGGGCTTAGGAGCATTGTGCCCGCCTGCTGGTAACAGTGGCCGGGAGCGCTTGCAAACCGGCCTTTGGAGGCAGCCGGGGAGGTCTTCCAGTGGGAGAGGGCCGGTTGTGCTCAGAGGCCCCACAGGCCAGGGGCAGGACCCAGCAGGGCCCCTGCCCCTGGCCAGCCTTACCCAGACCTTCCTGGCCTCCGGGGGTACTGCCCCACCAAGGGGCAGGCTGCGGGGACTGGGTCCAGACATGCTCGGGCGCCTCCCCTGGCTCATCCCCGCTGGTGCCTTTCCCCTGGGCCTAGGCCTCGGTTGAGGCCTCCTTGGAGAGGAGGTTGCTGGCAGGGGCTGTCTCCACACTGCAAGGTGCTGGAGCTCAGAGGGCCTCGTCAGAGGGAAGGGACCAGTAAGGGGCTGGATGCCCAAGACGTCTTTGGCCCAGCAGCCTCAGGGCAGCAGGGAGAGCAAGAGGCCCAACTTGCCCCTAGGGCGGCTCTGCCCCTTCCCACACAGGCGGCCAACCCAGCAGCTGCCTGACAGACTCTGGCTCCCCCAAGCTCTCTGCCGGTGCAGGGGACAGGAACAGACGTGGGCATGTGGTTCTGCCTTGGCCTGGGAGTGTGTTCCCCATGCCTTGCCCCCAGGCTCAGGGGAAAGGGCCCGGAGAGAGCACCACCCCGAAGCGCTTTTCTCCCGGGCTTGGGAGCATTGTGCAAGTCTGGCGTGAACAGCGGGTGGGAGTGTTGGCAAACAGGACTTTGGAGGCAGCCGGGGAGGTCTTCCAGTGGGAGAGGGCCGGTTGTGCTCAGAGGCCCCACAGGCCAGGGGCAGGACCCAGCAGGTCCCCTGCCCCTGGTCAGACTTGCCCAGACCTTCCTGGCCTCCAGGGGTACTGCCCCACCAAGGGGCAGGCTGCGGGGACTGGGTCCAGACATGCCCGGGCGCCTCCCCATGCTCATCCCCGCTGGTGCTTTTCCCCTGGGCCTAGGCCTCGGTTGAGGCCTCCTTGGAGAGGAGATTGCTGGCAGGTGCTGTCTCCACACTGCAAGGTGCTGGAGCTCAGAGGGCCTCGTCAGAGGGAAGGGACCAGCAAAGGGCTGGATGCCCAAGACGTCTTTGGCCCAGCAGCCTCAGGGCAGCAGGGAGAGCAAGAGGCATAACTTGCCCCTAGGTCGGCTCTGCCCCTTCCCACACAGGCGGCCAGCCCAGCACCTGCCTGAGAGACTCTGGCTCCCCCGAGCTCTCTGCCGGTGTAGGGGGCAGGAACAGACGTGTTCATGTCGTTCTGTCTTGGCCTGGGAATGTGTTCCCCCTGCCTGGCCCGCAGGCTTAGGGGCAAGGGCCCGGAGAGAGCACCACCCCGAAGCGCTTTTCTCCCGGGCTTGGGAGCATTGTGCGTGCCTGGCGGGAACAGCGGGCGGGAGTGCTTGCAAACCGGCCTTTGGAGGCAGACGGGGAGGTCTTCCAGCGCGAGAGTGCCGGTTGTGCTCAGACGTCCAACAGGCCAGGGGCAGGACCCAGCACTGTCCCTGCCCCTGGCAGCCTTGCCCAGACCTTCATGGCCTCCGGGGGTACTGCCCCACCAAGGGGCAGGCTGCGGGGACTGGGTCCAGACATGCCCGGGCGCCTCCCCAGGCTCATCCCCGCTGGTGTCTTTCCCCTAGGCCTAGGCCTCGGTTGAGGCCTCATTGGAGAGGAGGTTGCTGGCAGGGGCTGTCTCCACACTGCAAGGTGCTGGAGCTCAGAGGGCCTCGTCAGAGGGAAGGGACCAGCAAGGGGCTGGATGCCCAAGACCTCTTTGGCCCAGCAGCCTCAGGGCAGCAGGGAGAGGAAGAGGCCCAACTTGCCCCTAGGTCGGCTCTAACCCTTCCCACGCAGGCGGCCAGCCCAGCACCTGCCTGACAGACTCTGGCTCCCCAGAGCTCTCTGCCGGTGCAGGGGTCAGGAACAGACGTGTGCATGTGGTTCTGCCTTGGTCTGGGAGTGTGGACCCACTGCCTGGCCCCCAGGCTCAGGGGCAAGGGCCCGGAGAGAGCACCACCCCGAAGCACTTTTCTCCCGGGCTTGGGAGCATTGTGCGAGCCTGGCGTGAACAGCGGGCGGGAGTGTTTGCAAACAGGACTTTGGAGGCAGCTGGGGAGGTCTTCCAGTGGGAGAGGGCCGGTTGTGCTCAGAGGCCTCACAGGCCAGGGGCAGGACCCAGCAGGGCCCCTGCCCCTGGCCAGCCTTGCCCAGACCTTCCTGGCCTCCGGGGGTACTGCCCCACCAAGGGGCAGGCTGCGGGGACTGGGTCCAGACATGTCCGCGCGCCTCCCCAGGATCATCCCCGCTGGTGCTTTTCCCCTGGGCGTAGGCCTCGGTTGAGGCCTCTTTGGAGAGGAGGTTGCTGGCAGGGGCTGTCTCCACACTGCAAGGTGCTGGAGCTCAGAGGGCCTCGTCAGAGGGAAGGGACCAGCAAAGGGCTGGATGCCCAAGACCTCTTTGACCCAGCAGCCTCAGGGCAGCAGGGAGAGCAAGAGGCCCAACTTGCCCCTAGGTCGGCTCTGCCCCTTCCCACACAGGAGGCCAGCCCAGCAGCTGCCTGACAGACTTTGGCTCCCCCGAGCTCTCTGCCGGTGCATGGGGCAGGAACAGACGTGTGCATGTCGTTCTGCCTTGGCCTGGGAGTGTGGACACCCTGCCTGGCCCCCAGGCTCAGGGGAAAGGGCCCGGAGAGAGCACCACCCCGAGGCGATTTTCTCCCAGGCTTGGGAGCGTTGTGCGCCCTTGGTTGGAACAGTGGGCGGGAGTGCTTGCAAACCGGCCTTTGGAGGCAGCCGGGGACGTCTTCCAGTGGGAGAGGGCCGGTTGTGCTCAGAGGCCCCACAGGCCAGGGGCAGGACCCAGCAGGTCCCCTGCCCCTCGCCAGCCTTTCCCAGACCTTCCTCGCCTCCGGGGGTACTGCCCCACCAAGGGGCAGGCTGCGGGGACTGGGTCCATACATGCCCGGGCGCCTCCCCAGGCTCATCCCCGCTGGTGCCTTTCCCCTGTGCCTAGGCCTCGGTTTAGGCCTCCTTGGAGAGGAGGTTGCTGGCAGGGGCTGTCTCCACACTGCAAGGTGCTGGAGCTCAGAGGGCCTCGTCAGAGGGAAGGGACCAGCAAGGGGTTGGATGCCCAAGACCTCTTTGGCCAAGCAGCCTCAGGGCAGCAGGGAGGGCAAGAGGCCCAACTTGCCCCTAGGTCGGCTCTGCCACTTCCCACACAGGCGGCCAGCCCAGCAGCTGCCTGACAGACTCTGGCTCCCCCGAGCTCTCTGCCGGTGCAGGGGGCAGGAACAGACGTGTGCATGTGGTTCTGACTTGGCCTGGGAGTGTGGACACCGTGCCTTGACCCCAGGCTCAGGGGCAAGGGCCCGGAGAGAGCACCACCCTGAAGCGCTTTTCTCCTGGGCTTGGGAGCATTGTGCACGCCTGCTGGGAACAGTGGGCGGGAGCGCTTGCAAACCGGCCTTTGGAGGCAGCCGGGGAGGTCTTCCAGTGGGAGAGGGCCGGTTGTGCTCAGAGGCCCCACAGGCCAGGGGCAGGACCCAGCAGGTCCCCTGCCCCTGGCCAGCCTTGCCCAGACCTTCCTGGCCTCCGGGGGTACTGCCCCACCAAGGGGCAGGCTGCGGGGACTGGGTCCAGACATGCTCGGGCGCCTCCCCAGGCTCATCCCCACTGGTGCCTTTCCCCTGGGCCTAGGCCTCGGTTGAGGCCTCCTTGGAGAGGAGGTTGCTGGCAGGGGCTGTCTCCACACTGCAAGGTGCTGGAGCTCAGAGGGCCTCGTCAGAGGGAAGGGACCAGTAAGGGGCTGGATGCCCAAGACGTCTTTGGCCCAGCATCCTCAGGGCAGCAGGGAGAGCAAGAGGCCCAACTTGCCCCTAGGTCGGCTCTGCCCCTTCCCACACAGGCGGCCAACCCAGCAGCTGCCTGCCAGACTCTGGCTCCCCCAAGCTCTCTGCCGGTGCAGGGGACAGGAACAGACGTGGGCATGTGGTTCTGCCTTGTCCAGGGAGTGTGTTCCCCGTGCCTTGCCCCCAGGCTCAGGGGCAAGGGCCCGGAGAGAGAACCACCCCAATGCGCTTTTCTCCCGGGCTTGGGAGCATTGTGCGAGCCTGGCGTGAACAGCGGGCGGGAGTGTTAGCAAACAGGACTTTGGAGGCAGCCGGGGAGGTCTTCCAGTGGGAGAGGGCCGGTTGTGCTCAGAGGCCCCACAGGCCAGGGGCAGGACCCAGCAGGGCCCCTGACCCTGGCCAGCCTTGCCCAGACCTTCCTGGCCTCCGGGGGTACTGCCCCACCAAGGGGCAGGCTGCGGGGACTGGGTCCAGACATGTCCGGGCGCCTCCCCAGGCTCATCCCCGCTGGTGCCTTTCCCCTGGGCCTAGGCCTCGGTTGAGGCCTCCTTGGAGAGGAGGTTGCTGGCAGGGGCTGTCTCCACACTGCAAGGTGCTGGAGATCAGAGGGCCTCGTCAGAGGGAAGGGACCAGCAAAGGGCTGGATGCCCAAGACCTCTTTGACCCAGCAGCCTCAGGGCAGCAGGGAGAGCAAGAGGCCCAACTTGCCCCTAGGTCGGCTCTGCCCCGTCCCACACAGGCGGCCAGCCCAGCAGCAGCCTGGCAGTCTCTGGCTCCCCCGAGCTCTCTGCCGGTGTAGGGGGCAGGAACAGACGTGTGCATGTCGTTCTGCCTTGGCCTGGGAGTGTGTTCCCCCTGCCTGGCCCCCAGGCTCAGGGGCAAGGGCCCGGAGAGAGCACCACCCCGAAGCGCTTTTCTCCCGGGCTTGGGAGCATTGTGCGTGCCTGGCGGGAACAGCGGGCGGGAGTGCTTGCAAACCGGCCTTTCGAGGCAGACGGGGAGGTCTTCCAGCGGGAGAGTGCTGGTTGTGCTCAGACGCCCCACAGGCCAGGGGCAGGACCCAGCAGTGTCCCTGCCCCTGGCAGCCTTGCCCAGACCTTCCTGGCCTCCGGGGGTACTGCCCCACCAAGGGGCAGGCTGCGGGGACTGGGTCCAGACATGCCCGGGCGCCTCCCCAGGCTCATCCCCGCTGGTGCCATTCCCCTGGGCCTAGGCCTCGGTTGAGGACTCCTTGGAGAGGAGGTTGCTCGCAGGGGCTGTCTCCACACTGCAAGGTGCTGGAGCTCAGAGGGCCTCGTCCGAGGGAAGGGACCAGCAAGGGGCTGGATGCCCAAGACCTCTTTGGCCCAGCAGCCTCAGGGCAGCAGGGAGAGCAAGAGGCCCAACTTGCCCCTAGGTCGGCTCTGCCCCTTCCCACACAGGCGGCCAGCCCAGCAGCTGCCTGACAGACTCTGGCTCCCCCGAGCTCTCTGCCGGTGCAGGGGGCAGATCAGACGTGTGCATGTGGTTCTGCCTTGTCCTGGGAGTGTGGACACCCTGCCTTGCCCCCAGGCTCAGGGGCAAGGGCCCGGAGAGAGCACCACCCTGAAGCGCTTTTCTCCCGGGCTTGGGAGCATTGTGCACGCCTGCTGGGAACAGTGGGCGGGAGCGCTTGCAAACCGGCCTTTGGAGGCAGCCGGGGAGGTCTTCCAGTGGGAGAGGGCCAGTTGTGCTCAGAGGCCCCACAGGCCAGGGGCAGGACCCAGCAGGGCCCCTGCCCCTGGCCAGCCTTGCCCAGACCTTCCTGGCCTCCGGGGGTACTGCCCCACCAAGGGGCAGGCTGCGGGGCCTGTGTCCAGACATGCCCGGGCGCCTCCCCAGGCTCATCCCCGCTGGTGCCTTTCCCCTGGGCCTAGGCCTCGGTTGAGGCCTCCTTGGAGAGGAGGTTGCTGGCAGGGGCTGTCTCCACACTGCAAGGTGCTGTAGCTCAGAGGGCCTCGTCAGAGGGAAGGGACCAGTAAGGGGCTGGATGCCCAAGACGTCTTTGGCCCAGCAGCCTCAGGGCAGCAGGGAGAGCAAGAGGCCCAACTTGCCCCTAGGGCGGCTCTGCCCCTTCCCACACAGGCGGCCAACCCAGCAGCTGCCTGACAGACTCTGGCTCCCCCGAGCTCTCTGCCGGTGCAGGGGACAGGAACAGACGTGGGCATGTGGTTCTGCCTTGGCCTGGGAGTGTGTTCCCCCTGCCTTGCCCCCAGGCTCAGGGGAAAGGGCCCGGAGAGAGCACCACCCCGAAGCGCTTTTCTCCCGGGCTTGGGAGCATTGTGCAAGTCTGGCGTGAACAGCGGGTGGGAGTGTTGGCAAACAGGACTTTGGAGGCAGCCGGGGAGGTCTTCCAGTGGGAGAGGGCCGGTTGTGCTCAGAGGCCCCACAGGCCAGGGGCAGGACCCAGCAGGGCCCTGCCCCTGGCCAACCTTGCCCAGACCTTCCTGGCCTCCGGGGGTACTGCCCCACCAAGGGGCAGGCTGCGGGGACTGGGTCCAGACATGCCCGGGCGCCTCCCCAGGCTCATCCCCGCTGGTGCTTTTCCCCTGGGCCTAGGCCTCGGTTGAGGCCTCCTTGGAGAGGAGATTGCTGGCAGGTGCTGTCTCCACACTGCAAGGTGCTGGAGCTCAGAGGGCCTCGTCAGAGGGAAGGGACCAGCAAAGGGCTGGATGCCCAAGACGTCTTTGGCCCAGCAGCCTCAGGGCAGCAGGGAGAGCAAGAGGCCCAACTTGCCCCTAGGTCGGCTCTGCCCCGTCCCACACAGGCAGCCAGCCCAGCAGCAGCCTGGCAGTCTCTGGCTCCCCCGAGCTCTCTGCCGGTGTAGAGGGCAGGAACAGACGTGTGCATGTCGTTCTGCATTGGCCTGGGAGTGTGTTCCAACTGCCTGGCCCCCAGGCTCAGGGGCAAGGGCCCGGAGAGAGCACCACCCCGAAGAGCTTTTCTCCCGGGCTTGGGAGCATTGTGCGTGCCTGGCGGGAACAGCGGGCGGGAGTGCTTGCAAACCGGCCTTTGGAGGCAGACGGGGAGGTCTTCCAGCGGGAGAGTGCCGGTTGTGCTCAGACGCCCCACAGGCCAGGGGCACGACCCAGCAGGGCCCCTGCCCCTCGCAGCCTTGCCCAGACCTTCCTGGCCTCCGGGGGTACTGCCCCACCAAGGGGCAGGCTGCGGGGACTGGGTCCAGACATGCCCGTGCGCCTCCACTGGCTCATCTCCGCTGGTGCCTTTCCCCTGGGCCTAGGCCTCGGTTGAGGCCTCCTTGGAGAGGAGGTTGCTGGCAGGGGCTGTCTCCACACTGCAAGGTGCTGGAGCTCAGAGGGCCTCGTCAGAGGGAAGGGACCAGCAAGGGGCTGGATGCCCAAGACCTCTTTGGCCCAGCAGCCTCAGGGCAGCAGGGAGAGCAAGAGGCCCAACTTGCCCCTAGGTCGGCTCTGCCCCTTCCCACACAGGCGGCCAGCCCAGCAGCTGCCTGACAGACTCTGGCTCCCCCCAGCTCTCTGCCGGTGGAGGGGGCAGGAACAGACGTGTACATGTGGTTCTGCCTTGGCCTGGGACTGTGGATCCCCTGCCTGGCCCCCAGGCTCAGGGGCAGGGGCCCGGAGAGACCACCACCCCGAAGCGCTTTTCTCCGGGGTTTTGGAACATTGTGTGTGCCTGGCGGGAACAGCGAGTGGGAATGCTTGCAAACCGGCCTTTGGGGGCAGCCGGGGAGGTCCTCCATGGTCCCTGAGAGAACACCACCCCGAAGCGCTTTTCTCACGGTCTTGGGAGCATTGTGCGCGGCTGGCGGGAACAGCGGGCATGAGTGCTTGCAAACTGTCCTTTGGAGGCAGCCGGGGAGGTCTTCCAAGGGCCGGACTGATCACCACCCCAAAATGCTTTTCTCTCGGGCTTGGGAGCATTGTGCGCGGCTGTCGGGAACAACGGACATGAATGCTTGCAAACTGGCCTTTGGAGGCAGCCCGGGAGGTCTTCCAAGGGCCCGGAGAGAGCACCACCCCAAAATGCTTTTCTCCCGGGCTTGGGAGCATTGTGCGTGGCTGGCGGAAGCAGCGGGAATGAGTACTTACAAACCGGCCTTTGGAGGCAGCCGGGGAGGTCTTGAAAGTGCCCGGAGAGAGCACCACCCCGAAGCGCTTTTCTCTCGGGCTTGGGAACATTGTGCGCGGCTGGCGGGAACAGCAGGCAGGACTGCTTGCAAACTGGCCTTTGGAGGCAGCCGGGGAGGTCTTCCAAGGGCCCGAAGTGAGCACCACCCCAAAATGCTTTTCTCCCGGGCTTGGGAGCATTGTGCGCGGCTGGTGGGAACAACGGGCATGAGTGCTTGCAAACCGGCCTTTGGAGGCAGCCGGGGACGTCTTCCAAGGGCCCGGAGAGAGCACCACCCCGAAGCGCTTTTCTCCCGGGCTTGGGAGCATTGTGCGCGGCTGGCGGGAACAGCAGGCAGGACTGCTTGCAAACTGGCCTTTGGAGGCAGCCGGGGAGGTCTTCCAAGGGCCCGGAGTGAGCACCACCCCAAAATGCTTTTCTCCCGGGCTTGGGAGCATTGTGCGCGTCTGGTGGGAACAACGGGCATGAGTGCTTGCAAACCGGCCTTTGGAGGCAGCCGGGGACGACTTCCAAGGGCCCGGAGAGATCACCACCCCGAAGCACTTTTCTCCCGGGCTTGGGAGCATTGTGCGTGGCTGGCGGGAACAGCAGGAAGGAGTCCTTGCAAACCGGCCTTTGGAGGCAGCGGGGGAGGTCTTCCAAGGGCCTGTAGAGAGCACCACCCCGAAGCGCTTTTCTCCCGGGCTTGGGAGTATTGTGCGCGGGTGGCAGGAACAGCAGGCAGGAGTGCTTGAAAACCGGCCTTTGCAGGCAGCCGGGGAGGTCTTCCAGGGCCCGGTGTGAGCACCACCCCAAAAAGCTTTTCTCCCGGGCTTGGGAGCATTGTGCGCGGCTGGTGGGAACAGCGGGCATGAGTGCTTGCAAACTGGCCACTGGAGGCAGCCGGGGAGGTCTTCCAAGGGCCTGTAGAGAGCACCACCCCAAAATGCTTCTCTCCCAGGCTTGGGAGCATTGTGCGTGGCTGGCGGGAACAGCAGGAAGGAGTCCTTGCAAACCGGCCTTTGGAGGCAGCCGGGGAGGTCTTCCAAGGGCCTGTAGAGAGCACCACCCCGAAGCGCTTTTCTCCCGGGCTTGGGAGCATTGTGCGCAGGTGGCGGGAACAGCAGGCAGCAGTGCTTGCAAACTGGCCATTGGAGGCAGCCGGGGAGGTCTTCCAAGGGCCCGGAGTGAGCACCACCCCAAAATGCTTTTCTCCCGGGCTTGGGAGCATTGTGCGTGGCTGGCGGGAACAGCAGGAAGGAGTCCTTGCAAACCGGCCTTTGGAGGCAGCCGGGGAGGTCTTCCAAGGGCCTGTAGAGAGCATCACCCCGAAGCGCTTTTCTCCCGCGCTTGGGAGCATTCTGCGCGGGTGGCGGGAACAGCAGGCAGGAGTGCTTGAAAACCGTCCTTTGGAGGCAGCCGGGGAGGTCTTCCAGGGCCCGGTGTGAGCACCACCCCAAAATGCTTTTCTCCCGGGCTTGGGAGCATTGTGCGCGGATGGCGGGAACAGCGAGTGGGAGTGCTTCCAAACCGGCCTTTGGGGGCACCCCGGGAGGTCTTCCATGGGCACGGAGAGAACACCACCCCGAAGCGCTTTTCTC
This sequence comes from Dama dama, assembly GCF_033118175.1. Taxonomy (NCBI): domain Eukaryota; kingdom Metazoa; phylum Chordata; class Mammalia; order Artiodactyla; family Cervidae; genus Dama; species Dama dama. Next base: position 1,444,309 of record NW_026870970.1, read on the forward strand.
CGGGGTTTTGGAGGATTGTGCGTGGCTGGCGGGAACAGCGAGTGGGAGTGCTTGCAAACCGGCCTTTGGGGGCAGCCAGGGAGGTCCTCCATGGGCACGGAGAGAACACCACCCCGAAGCGCTTTTCTCCCGGTCTTGGGAGCATTGTGCGAGGCTGGCGGGAACAGCGGGCGGGAGTGCTTGCAAACCGGCCTTTGGAGGCAGCTTGGGAGGTCTTCCAAGGGCCCGGAGAGAGCACCATCCCGAAGCACTTTTCTCACGGAATTGGGAGCATTGTTCGCGGCTGTCGGGAACAGAGGACATGAGTGCTTGCAAACCGGCCTTTAGAGGCAGCCGGGGAGTCTTCCAAGGGCCCGGAGAGAGACCACCCCAAAATGCTTTTCTCCCGGGCTTGGGAGCATTGTGTGCGGCTGGCGGGTCAGCGGGAGGGAGTTCTTGAAAACCAGCCTTTGGAGGCAGCCGGGGAGGTCTTCCAAGGGCCGGGAGAGATCACCACCCCGAAGCGCTTTTCTCCCGGGCTTGGGAGCATTGTGCGCGGCTGGCGGGAACAGCGGGATTGAGTGCTTGCAAACCGGCCTTTGGAGGCAGCCGGGGAGGTCTTCCAAGGGCCGGGAGAGAGCACCACCCCGAAGCGCTTTTCTCCTAGGCTTGGGAGCATTGTGCGCGGCTGGTGGGAACAGCGGGCATGAGTGCTTGCAAACCGGCCTTTGGAGACAAACGGGGAGGTCTTCCAAGGGCCCGTAGAGAGCACCACCCCGAAGCGCTTTTCTCCCGTGATTGGGAGCATTGTGTGCGGCTGGCGGGACAGCGGGAGGGAGTACTTGAAATCCAGCCTTTGGAGGCAGCCGGGGAGGTCTTCCAAGGGCCGGGAGAGAGCACCACCCTGAAGGGCTTTTCTCCTGGGCTTGGAGCATTTGCACGGATGGCGGGAACAGCGAGTGGGAGTGCTTGCAAACCGGCATTTGGGGGCAGCCCGGGAGGTCTTTCTTGGGCCCAGAGAGAACACCACCCCGAAACGCTTTTCTCCCGGGCTTGGGAGCATTGTGCGCGGGTGGCGGGAACAGCAGGCAGAAGTGCTTGCAAACCGGCCTTGGAGGCAGCCGGGGAGGTCTTCCAAAGCCCGGAGTGAGCACCACCCCAAAATGCTTTTCTCCCGGGCTTGGGAGCATTGTGCGCAGCTGGCGTGAACAGCGGGATTGAGTGCTTGCAAACCAGCCTTTGGAGGCAGCCGGGGAGGTCTTCCAGCGGGAGAGTGCCAGTTGTTCTCAGAGGCCCCACAGGCCAGGGGCAGGACCCAGCAGTGTCCCTGCCTCTGGCAGCCTTGCCCAGACCTTCCTGGCCTCCGGGGGTACTACCCCACCAAGGGGCAGGCTGCGGGGCCTGGGTCCAGACATGCCCGGGGGCCTCCCCAGGCTCATCCCCGCTGGTGCCTTTCCCCTGGGCCTAGGCCTCGGTTGAGGCCTCCTTGGAGAGGAGGTTGCCGGCAGGGGCTGTCTGCACACTGCAAGGTGCTGGAGCTCAGAGGGCCTCGTCAGAGGGAAAGGACCAGCAAAGGGCTGGATGCCCAAGACCTCTCTGACCCAGCAGCCTCAGGGCAGCAGGGAGAGCAAGAGGCCCAACTTGCCCCTAGGTCGGCTCTACCCCGTCCCACACAGGCAGCCAGCCCAGCAGCAGCCTGGCAGTCTCTGGCTCCCCCGAACTCTCTGCCGGTGTAGGGGGCAGGAACAGACGTGTGCATGTCGTTCTGCCTTGGCCTGGGAGTGTGTTCCCCCTGCCTGTCCCCCAGGCTCAGGGGCAAGGGCCCGGAGAGAGCACCACCCCGAAGAGCTTTTCTCCCGGGCTTGGGAGCATTGTGCGTGCCTGGCGGGAACAGCGGGCGGGAGTGCTTGCAAACCGGCCTTTGGAGGCAGCCGGGGAGGTCTTCCAGCGGGAGAGTGCCGGTTGTGCTCAGACGCCCCACAGGCCAGGGGCAGGACCCAGCAGTGTTCCTGCCCCTGGCAGCCTTGCCCAGACCCTCCTGGCCTCCGGGGGTACTGCTCCACCAAGGGGCAGGCTGCGGGGACTGGGTCCAGACATGGCCGGGCGCCTCCCCAGGCTCATCCCCGCTGGTGCCTTTCCCCTGGGCCTAGGCCTCGGTTGAGGCCTCCTTGGAGAGGAGGTTGCTGGCAGGGGCTGTCTCCACACTGCAAGGTGCTGGAGCTCAGAGGGCCTCGTCAGAGGGAAGGGACCAGCAAGGGGCTGGATGCCCAAGACCTCTTTGGCCCAGCAGCCTCAGGGCAGCAGGGAGAGGAAGAGGCCCAACTTGCCCCTAGGTCGGCTCTGCCCCTTCCCACACAGGCGGCCAGCCCAGCAGCTGCCTGACAGACTCTGGCTCCCTCGAGCTCTCTGCCGGTGCAGGGGTCAGAAACAGACGTGTGCATGTGGTTCTGCGTTGGTCTGGGAGTGTGGTCCCACTGCCTCGCCCCCACACTCAGGGGCAAGGGCCCGGAGAGAGCAACACCCCGAAGCGCTTTTCTCCCGGGCTTGGGAGAATTGTGCGTGCCTGGCGGGAACAGCGGGCGGGAGTGTTGGCAAACCGGCCTTTGGAGGCAGCCGGGGAAGTCTTCCAGTGGGAGAGGGCCGGTTGTGCTCAGAGGCCCCACAGGCCAGGGGCAGGACCCAGCAGGGCCCCTGCCCGTGGCCAGCCTTGCCCAGACCTTCCTGGCCTCCGGGGGTAGTGCCCCACCAAGGGGCAGGCTGCGGGGACTGGGTCCAGACATGCCCGGGCGCCTCCCCAGGCTCATCCCCGCTGGTGCCTTTCCCCTGGTCCTAGGCCTCGGTTGAGGCCTCCTTGGAGAGGAGGTTGCTGGCAGGGGCTGTCTCCACACTGCAAGGTGCTGGAGCTCAGAGGGCCTCCTCAGAGGGAAGGGACAAGCAAGGGGCTGGATGCCCAAGATCTCTTTGGCCCAGCAGCCTCAGGGCAGCAGGGAGAGCAAGAGGCCCAACTTGCCCCTAGGTCGGCTCTGCCCCTTCCCACACAGGCGGCCAGCCCAGCAGCTGCCTGACAGACTCTGGCTCCCCCGAGCTCTCTGCCGGTGCATGGGGCAGGAACAGACGTGTGCATGTCGTTCTGCCTTGGCCTGGGAGTGTGGACCCCCTTCCTGGCCCCCAGGCTCAGGGGAAAGGGCCCGGAGAGAGCACCACCCCGAGGCGATTTTCTCCCGGGCTTGGGAGCGTTGTGCGCCCTTGGTTGGAACAGTGGGCGGGAGTGCTTGCAAACCGGCCTTTCGAGGCAGCCGGGGACGTTTTCCAGTGGGAGAGGGCCGGTTGTGCTCAGAGGCCCCACAGGCCAGGGGCAGGACCCAGCAGGTCCCCTGCCCCTGGACAGCCTTTCCCAGAACTTCCTCGCCTCCGGGGGTACTGCCCCACCAAGGGGCAGGCTGCGGGGACTGGGTCCATACATGCCCGGGCGCCTCCCCAGGCTCATCCCCGCTGGTGCCTTTCCCCTGTGCCTAGGCCTCGGTTTAGGCCTCCTTGGAGAGGAGGTTGCTGGCAGGGGCTTCTCCACACTGCAAGGTGCTGGAGCTCAGAGGGCCTCGTCAGAGGGAAGGGACCAGCAAGGGGTTGGATGCCCAAGACCTCTTTGGCCCAGCAGCCTCAGGGCAGCAGGGAGGGCAAGAGGCCCAACTTGCCCCTAGGTCGGCTCTGCCACTTCCCACACAGGCGGCCAGCCCAGCACCTGCCTGACAGACTCTGGCTCCCCCAAGCTCTCTGCCGGTGCAGGGGACAGGAACAGACGTGGGCATGTGTTTCTGCCTTGGCCTGGGAGTGTGTTCCCCCTGCCTTGCCCCCAGGCTCAGCGGCAAGGGCCCGGAGAGAGCACCACTCCGAAGTGCTTTTCTCCCGGGCTTGGGAGCATTGTGCGAGCCTGACGTGAACAGCGGGCGGGAGTGTTTGCAAAGAGGACTTTGGAGGCAGCCGGGGAGGTCTTCCAGTGGGAGAGGGCCGGTTGTGCTCAGAGGCCCCACAGGCCAGGGTCAGGACCCAGCAGGGCCCCTGCCCCTGGCCAGACTTGCCCAGACCTTCCTGCCTCCGGGGGTACTGCCCCACCAAGGGGCAGGCTGCGGAGACTGGGTCCAGACATGTCCGTGCGCCTCCCCAGGATCATCCCCGCTGGTGCCTTTCCCCTGGGTGTAGTCCTCGGTTGAGGCCTCTTTGGAGAGGAGGTTGCTGGCAGGGGCTGTCTCCACACTGCAAGGTGCTGGAGCTCAGAGGGCCTCGTCAGAGGGAAGGCACCAGCAAAGGGCTGGATGCCCAAGACCTCTTTGACCCAGCAGCCTCAGGGCAGCAGGGAGAGCAAGAGGCCCAACTTGCCCCTAGGTCGGCTCTGCCCCGTCCCACACAGGCAGCCAGCCCAGCAGCAGCCTGGCAGTCTCTGGCTCCCCCGAGCTCTCTGCCGGTGTAGGGGGCAGGAACAGACGTGTGCATGTCGTTCTCCCTTGGCCTGGGAGTGTGTTCCCCCTGCCTGGCCCCAGGCTCAGGGGCAAGGGCCCGGAGAGAGCACCACCCCGAAGCGCTTTTTTCCCGGGCTTGGGAGCATTGTGCGTGCCTGGGGGAACAGCGGGTGGGCGTGCTTGCAAACAGGACTTTGGAGGCAGACGGGGAGGTCTTCCAGCGGGAGAGTGCCGGTTGTGCTCAGACGCCCAACAGGCCAGGGGCAGGACCCAGCAGTGTCCCTGCCCCTGGCAGCCTTGCCGAGACCTTCCTGGCTTCCGGGGGTACTGCCCCACCAAGGGGCAGGCTGCGGGGACTGGGTCCAGACATGGCCGGGCGCCTCCCCAGGCTCATCCCCGCTGGTGCCTTTCCCCTAGGCCTAGGCCTCGGTTGAGGCCTCCTTGGAGAGGAGGTTGCTGGCAGGGGCTGTCTCCACACTGCAAGGTGCTGGAGCTCAGAGGGCCTCATCAGAGGGAAGGGACCAGCAAGGGGCTGGATGCCCAAGACCTCTTTGGCCCAGCAGCCTCAGGGCAGCAGGGAGAGGAAGAGGCCCAACTTGCCCCTAGGTCGGCTCTGCCCCTTCCCACACAGGCGGCCAGCCCAGCAGCTGCCTGACAGACTCTGGCTCCCCCGAGCTCTCTGCCGGTGCAGGGGTCAGGAACAGACGTGTGCATGTGGTTCTGCCTTGGTCTCCGAGTGTGGACCAACTGCCTGGCCCCCAGGTTCAGGGGCAAGGGCCCGGAGAGAGCACCACCCCGAAGCGCTTTTCTCCCGGGCTTGGGAGAATTGTGCGCGCTTGGTGGGAACAGTGGGCGGGAGTGCTTGCAAACCGGCCTTTGAAGGCAGCCGGGGAGGTCTTCCAGTGGGAGAGGGCCGGTTGTGCTCAGAGGCCCCACAGGCCAGGGGCAGGACCCAGCAGGGCCCCTGACCCTGGCCAGCCTTGCCCAGACCTTCCTGGCCTCCGGGGGTACTGCTCCACCAAGGGGCAGGCTGCGGGGACTGGGTCCAGACATGCCCGGGCGCCTCCCCAGGCTCATCCCCGCTGGTGCCTTTCCCCTGGGCCTAGGCCTCGGTTGAGGCCTCCTTGGAGAGGAGGTTGCTGGCAGGGGCTGTCTCCACACTGCAAGGTGCTGGAGATCAGAGGGCCTCGTCAGAGGGAAGGGACCAGCAAAGGGCTGGATGCCCAAGACCTCTTTGACCCAGCAGCCTCAGGGCAGCAGGGAGAGCAAGAGGCCCAATTTGCCCCTAGGTCGGCTCTGCCCCGTCCCACACAGGCGGCCAGCCCAGCAGCAGCCTGGCAGTCTCTGGCTCCCCCGAGCTCTCTGCCGGTGTAGGGGGCAGGAACAGACGTGTGCATGTCGTTCTGCCTTGGCCTGGGAGTGTGTTCCCCCTGCCTTGCCCCCAGGCTCAGGGGCAAGGGCCCCGTGAGAGCACCACCCCGAAGCGCTTTTCTCCTGGGCTTGGGAGCATTGTGCGTGCCTGGCGGGAACAGCGGGCGGGAGTGCTTGCAAACCGGCCTTTCGAGGCAGACGGGCAGGTCTTCCAGCGGGAGAGTGTCGGTTGTGCTCAGACGCCCCACAGGCCAGGGGCAGGACCCAGCAGTGTCCCTGCCCCTGGCAGCCTTGCCCAGACCTTCCTGGCCTCCGGGGGTACTGCCCCACCAAGGGGCAGGCTGCGGGGACTGGGTCCAGACATGCCCGGGCGCCTCCCCAGGCTCATCCCCGCTGGTGCCTTTCCCCTGGGCCTAGGCCTCGGTTGAGGCCTCCTTGGAGAGGAGGTTGCTGGCAGGGGCTGTCTCCACACTGCAAGGTGCTGGAGCTCAGAGGGCCTCGTCAGAGGGAAGGGACCAGCAAGGGGCTGGATGCCCAAGACGTCTTTGGCCCAGCAGCCTCAGGGCAGCAGGGAGAGCAAGAGGCCCAACTTGCCCCTAGGTCGGCTCTGCCCCTTCCCACACAGGCGGCCAGCCCAGCAGCTGCCTGACAGACTCTGGCTCCCCCGAGCTCTCTGCCGGTGCAGGGGGCAGATCAGACGTGTGCATGTGGTTCTGCCTTGTCCTGGGAGTGTGGACACCCTGCCTTGCCCCCAGGCTCAGGGGCAAGGGCCCGGAGAGAGCACCACCCTGAAGCGCTTTTCTCCCGGGCTTGGGAGCATTGTGCACGCCTGCTGGGAACAGTGGGTGGGAGCGCTTGCAAACCGGCCTTTGGAGGCAGCCGGGGAGGTCTTCCAGTGGGAGAGGGCCGGTTGTGCTCTGAGGACCCACAGGCCAGGGGCAGGACGCAGCAGGGCCCCTGCCCCTGGCCAGCCTTGCCCAGACCTTCCTGGCCTCCGGGGGTACTGCCCCACCAAGGGGCAGGCTGCGGGGCCTGGGTCCAGACATGCCCGGGCGCCTCCCCAGGCTCATCCCTGCTGGTGCCTTTCCCCTGGGCCTAGGCCTCGGTTGAGGCCTCCTTGGAGAGGAGGTTGCTGGCAGGGGCTGTCTCCACACTGCAAGGTGCTGGAGCTCAGAGGGCCTCGTCAGAGGGAAGGGACCAGTAAGGGGCTGGATGCCCAAGACGTCTTTGGCCCAGCAGCCTCAGGGCAGCAGGGAGAGCAAGAGGCCCAACTTGCCCCTAGGGCGGCTCTGCCCCTTCCCACACAGGCGGCCAACCCAGCAGCTGCCTGACAGACTCTGGCTCCCCCAAGCTCTCTGCCGGTGCAGGGGACAGGAACAGACGTGGGCATGTGGTTCTGCCTTGGCCTGGGAGTGTGTTCCCCCTGCCTTGCCCCCAGGCTCAGGGGCAAGGGCCCGGAGAGAGCACCACCCCGAAGCGCTTTTCTCCCGGGCTTGGGAGCACTGTGCGAGCCTGGCGTGAACAGCGGGCGGGAGTGTTTGCAAACAGGACTTTGGAGGCAGCCGTGGAGGTCTTCCAGTGGGAGAGGGCCGGTTGTGCTCAGAGGCCTCACAGGCCAGGGGCAGGACCCAGCAGGTCCCCTGCCCCTGGCCAGCCTTGCCCAGACCTTCCTGGCCTCCGGGGGTACTGCCCCACCAAGGGGCAGGCTGCGGGGACTGGGTCCAGACATACCTGGGCGCCTCCCCAGGCTCATCCCCGCTGGTGCCTTTCCCCTGGGCATAGGCCTCGGTTGATGCCTCCTCGGAGAGGAGGTTGCTGGCAGGGGCTGTCTCCACACTGCAAGGTGCTGGAGCTCAGAGGGCCTCGTCAACGGGAAGGGACCAGCAAGGGGCTGGATGCCCAAGACCTCTTTGGCCCAGCAGCCTCAGGGCAGCAGGGAGAGCAAGAGGCCCAACTTGCCCCTAGGTCGGCTCTGCCCCTTCCCACACAGGCAGCCAACCCAGCAGCTGCCTGACAGACTCTGGCTCCCCCGAGCTCTCTGCCGGTGCAGGGGTCAGGAACAGACGTGTGCATGTGGTTCTGCCTTGGCCTGGGAGTGTGTTCCCCATGCCTTGCCCCGAGGCTCAGGGGCAAGGGCCCGGAGAGAGCACCACCCCGAAGCACTTTTCTCCCGGGCTTGGGAGCATTGTGCAAGTCTGGCGTGAACAGCGGGTGGTAGTGTTGGCAAACAGGACTTTGGAGGCAGCCGGGGAGGTCTTCCAGTGGGAGAGGGCCGGTTGTGCTCAGAGGCCCCACAGGCCAGGGGCAGGACCCAGCAGGTCCCCTGCCCCTGGCCAGCCTTTCCCAGACCTTCCTGGCCTCCGGGGGTACTGCCCCACCAAGGGGCAGTCTGCGGGGACTGGGTCCAGACATGCCCGGGCGCCTACCCAGGCTCATCCCCGCTGGTGCCTTTCCCCTGGTCCTAGGTCTCGGTTGAGGCCTCCTTGGAGAGGAGGTTGCTGGCAGGGGCTGTCTCCACACTGCAAGGTGCTGGAGCTCAGAGGGCCTCGTCAGAGGGAAGGGAAAAGCAAAGGGCTGGATGCCCAAGATCTCTTTGGCCCAGCAGCCTCAGGGCAGCAGGGAGAGCAAGAGGCCCAACTTGCCCCTAGGTCGGCTCTGCCCCTTCCCACAAAGGCGGCCAGCCCAGCAGCTGCCTGACAGACTCTGGCTCCCCCGAGCTCTCTGCCGGTGCAGGGGTCAGGAACAGACGTGTGCATGTGGTTCTGCCTTGCCCTGGGAGTGTGGACCCCCTGCCTGGCCCCCAGGCTCAGGGGCAAGGGCCCGGAGAGAGCACCACCCCGAAGCGCTTTTCTCCCGGGCTTGGGAGCATTGTGCGCGCTTGGTGGGAACAGTGGGCGGGAGTGCGTGCAAACCGGCCTTTGGAGGCAGCCGGGGAGGTCTTCCAGTGGGAGAGGGCCGGTTGTGCTCAGAGGCCCCACAGGCCAGGGGCAGGACCCAGCAGGTCCCCTGCCCCTGGTCAGCCTTGCCCAGACCTTCCTGGCCTCCAGGGGTACTGCCCCACCAAGGGGCAGGCTGCGGGGACTGGGTCCAGACATGCCCGGGCGCCTCCCCAGGCTCATCCCCGCTGGTGCCTTTCCCCTGGGCCTAGGCCTCGGTTGAGGCCTCCTTGGAGAGGAGATTGCTGGCAGGTGCTGTCTCCACACTGCAAGGTGCTGGAGCTCAGAGGGCCTCGTCAGAGGGAAGGGACCAGCAAAGGGCTGGATGCCCAAGACGTCTTTGGCCCAGCAGCCTCAGGGCAGCAGGGAGAGCAAGAGGCCCAACTTGCCCCTAGGTCGGCTCTGCCCCTTCCCACACAGGCGGCCAGCCCAGCACCTGCCTGAGAGACTCTGGCTCCCCGGAGCTCTCTGCCGGTGTAGGGTGCAGGAACAGACGTGTTCATGTCGTTCTGTCTTGGCCTGGGAGTGTGTTCCCCCTGCCTGGCCCGCAGGCTTAGGGGCAAGGGCCCGGAGAGAGCACCACCCCGAAGCGCTTTTCTCCCGGGCTTGGGAGCATTGTGCGTGCCTGGCGGGAACAGCGGGCGGGAGTGCTTGCAAACCGGCCTTTGGAGGCAGACGGGGAGGTCTTCCAGCGGGAGAGTGCCGGTTGTGCTCAGACGTCCCACAGGCCAGGGGCAGGACCCAGCGCTGTCCCTGCCCCTGGCAGCCTTGCACAGACCTTCCTGGCCTCCGGGGGTACTGCCCCACCAAGGGGCAGGCTGCGGGGACTGGGTCCAGACATGCACGGGCGCCTCCCCAGGCTCATCCCCGCTGGTGCCTTTCCCCTGGGCCTAGGCCTCGGTTGAGGCCTCATTGGAGAGGAGGTTGCTGGCAGGGGCTGTCTCCACACTGCAAGGTGCTGGAGCTCAGAGGGCCTCGTCAGAGGGAAGGGACCAGCAAGGGGCTGGATGCCCAAGACCTCTTTGGCCCAGCAGCCTCAGGGCAGCAGGGAGAGCAAGAGGCCCAACTTGCCCCTAGGTCGGCTCTGCCCCTTCCCACACAGGCGGCCAACCCAGCAGCTGCCTGACAGACTCTGGCTCCCCCGAGCTCTCTGCCGGTGCAGGGGGCAGATCAGACGTGTGCATGTGGTTCTGCCTTGGCCTGGGAGTGTGGACACCCTGCCTTGCCCCCAGGCTCAGGGGCAAGGGCCCGGAGAGAGCACCACCCTGAAGCGCTTTTCTCCCGGGCTTGGGAGCATTGTGCACGCCTGCTGGGAACAGTGGGCGGGCGCGCTTGCAAACCGGCCTTTGGAGACAGCCGGGGAGGTCTTCCAGTGGGAGAGGGCCGGTTGTGCTCAGAGGCCCCACAGGCCAGGGGCAGGACGCAGCAGGGCCCCTGCCCCTGGCCAGCCTTGCCCAGACCTTCCTGGCCTCCGGGGGTACTGCCCCAACAAGGGGCAGGCTGCGGGGACTGGGTCCAGACATGCTCGGGCGCCTCCCCTGGCTCATCCCCGCTGGTGCCTTTCCCCTGGGCCTAGGCCTCGGTTGAGGCCTCCTTGGAGAGGAGGTTGCTGGCAGGGGCTGTCTCCACACTGCAAGGTGCTGGAGCTCAGAGGGCCTCGTCAGAGGGAAGGGACCAGTAAGGGGCTGGATGCCCAAGACGTCTTTGGCCCAGCAGCCTCAGGGCAGCAGGGAGAGTAAGAGGCCCAACTTGCCCCTAGGTCGGCTCTGCCCCTTCCCACACAGGCGGCCAACCCAGCAGCCGCCTGCCAGACTCTGGCTCCCCCAAGCTCTCTGCCGGTGCAGGGGACAGGAACAGACGTGGGCATGTGGTTCTGCCTTGGCCAGGGAGTGTGTTCCCCGTGCCTTGCCCCCAGGCTCAGGGGCAAGGGCCCGGAGAGAGAACCACCCCAATGCGCTTTTCTCCCGGGCTTGGGAGCATTGTGCGAGCCTGGCGTGAACAGCGGGCGGGAGTGTTTGCAAACAGGACTTTGGAGGCAGCCGGGGAGGTCTTCCAGTGGGAGAGGGCCGGTTGTGCTCAGAGGCCCCACAGGCCAGGGGCAGGACCCAGCAGGGCCCCTGACCCTGGCCAGCCTTGCCCAGACCTTCCTGGCCTCCGGGGGTACTGCCCCACCAAGGGGCAGGCTGCGGGGACTGGGTCCAGACATGCCCGGGGGCCTCCCCAGGCTCATCCCCGCTGGTGCCTTTCCCCTGGGCCTAGGCCTCGGTTGAGGCCTCCTTGGAGAGGAGGTTGCTGGCAGGGGCTGTCTCCACACTGCAAGGTGCTGGAGATCAGAGGGCCTCGTCAGAGGGAAGGGACGAGCAAAGGGCTGGATGCCCAAGACCACTTTGACCCAGCAGCCTCAGGGCAGCAGGGAGAGCAAGAGGCCCAACTTGCCCCTAGGTCGGCTCTGCCCCGTCCGACACAGGCGGCCAGCCCAGCAGCAGCCTGGCAGTCTCTGGCTCCCCCGAGCTCTCTGCCGGTGTAGGGGGCAGGAACAGACGTGTGCATGTCATTCTGCCTTGGCCTGGGAGTGTGTTCCCCCTGCCTGGCCCCCAGGCTCAGGGGCAAGGGCCCGGTGAGAGCACCACCCCGAAGCGCTTTTCTCCCGGGCTTGGGAGCATTGTGCGTGCCTGGCGGGAACAGCGGGCGGGAGTGCTTGCAAACCGGCCTTTCGAGGCAGACGGGGAGGTCTTCCAGCGGGAGAGTGCCGGTTGTGCTCAGACGCCCCACAGGCCAGGGGCAGGACCCAGCAGTGTCCCTGCCCCTGGCAGCCTTGCCCAGACCTTCCTGGCCTCCGGGGGTACTGCCCCACCAAGGGGCAGGCTGCGGGGACTGGGTCCAGACATGCCCGGGCGCCTCCCCAGGCTCATCCCCGCTGGTGCCTTTCCCCTGGGCCTAGGCCTCGGTTGAGGCCTCCTTGGAGAGGAGGTTGCTGGCAGGGGCTGTCTCCACACTGCAAGGTGCTGGAGATCAGAGGGCCTCGTCAGAGGGAAGGGACCAGCAAAGGGCTGGATGCCCAAGACCTCTTTGACCCAGCAGCCTCAGGGCAGCAGGGAGAGCAAGAGGCCCAACTTGCCCCTAGGTCGGCTCTGCCCCTTCCCACACAGGCGGCCAGCCCAGCAGCTGCCTGACAGACTCTGGCTCTCCCGAGCTCTCTGCCGGTGCAGGGGGCAGATCAGACGTGTGCATGTGGTTCTGCCTTGTCCTGGGAGTGTGGACACCCTGCCTTGCCCCCAGGCTCAGGGGCAAGGGCCCGGAGAGAGCACCACCCTGAAGCGCTTTTCTCCCGGGCTTGGGAGCATTGTGCACGCCTGCTGGGAACAGTGGGCGGGAGCGCTTGCAAACCGGCCTTTGGAGGCAGCCGGGGAGGTCTTCCAGTGGGAGAGGGCCGGTTGTGCTCAGAGGACCCACAGGCCAGGGGCAGGACGCAGCAGGGCCCCTGCCCCTGGCCAGCCTTGCCCAGACCTTCCTGGCCTCCGGGGGTACTGCCCCACCAAGGGGCAGGCTGCGGGGCCTGGGTCCAGACATGCCCGGGCGCCTCCCCAGGCTCATCCCCGCTGGTGCCTTTCCCCTGGGCCTAGGCCTCGGTTGAGGCCTCCTTGGAGAGGAGGTTGCTGGCAGGGGCTGTCTCCACACTGCAAGGTGCTGGAGCTCAGAGGGCCTCGTCAGAGGGAAGGGACCAGTAAGGGGCTGGATGCCCAAGACGTCTTTGGCCCAGCAGCCTCAGGGCAGCAGGGAGAGCAAGAGGCCCAACTTGCCCCTAGGTCGGCTCTGCCCCTTCCCACACAGGCGGCCAACCCAGCAGCTGCCTGACAGACTCTGGCTCCCCCAAGCTCTCTGCCGGTGCAGGGGACAGGAACAGACGTGGTCATGTGGTTCTGCCTTGGCCTGGGAGTGTGTTCCCCCTGCCTTGCCCCCAGGCTCAGGGGCAAGGGCCCGGAGAGAGCACCACCCCAATGCGCTTTTCTCCCGGGCTTGGGAGCATTGTGCGAGCCTGGCGTGAACAGCGGGCGGGAGTGTTTGCAAACAGGACTTTGGAGGCAGCCGTGGAGGTCTACCAGTGGGAGAGGGCCGGTTGTGCTCAGAGGCCTCACAGGCCAGGGGCAGGACCCAGCAGGTCCCCTGCCCCTGGCCAGCCTTGCCCAGACCTTCCTGGCCTCCGGGGGTACTGCCCCACCAAGGGGCAGGCTGCAGGGACTGGGTCCAGACATGCCTGGGCGCCTCCCCAGGCTCATCCCCGCTGGTGCCTTTCCCCTGGGCATAGGCCTCGGTTGATGCCTCCTTGGAGAGGAGGTTGCTGGCAGGGGCTGTCTCCACACTGCAAGGTGCTGGAGCTCAGAGGGCCTCGTCAGCGGGAAGGGACCAGCAAGGGGCTGGATGCCCAAGACCTCTTTGGCCCAGCAGCCTCAGGGCAGCAGGGAGAGCAAGAGGCCCAACTTGCCCCTAGGTCGGCTCTGCCCCTTCCCACACAGGCAGCCAACCCAGCAGCTGCCTGACAGACTCTGGCTCCCCCGAGCTCTCTGCCGGTGCAGGGGTCAGGAACAGACGTGTGCATGTGGTTCTGCCTTGGTCTGGGAGTGTGGACCCCCTTCCTGGCCCCCAGGCTCAGGGGCAAGGGCCCGGAGAGAGCACCACCCCGAAGCGCTTTTCTCCCGGGCTTGGGAGCATTGTGCGCGCTTGGTGGGAACAGTGGGCGGAGGTGCGTGCAAAACGGCCTTTGGAGGCAGCCGGGGAGGTCTTCCAAGGGCCTGTAGAGAGCACCACCCCGAAGCGCTTTTCTCCCGGGCTTGGGAGCATTGTGCGCAGGTGGCGGGAACAGAAGGCAGGAGTGCTTGAAAACCGGCCTTTGGAGGCACCCGGGGAGGTCTTCCAGGGCCCGGTGTGAGCACCACCCCAAAAAGCTTTTCTCCCGGGCTTGGGAGCATTGTGCGCGGCTGGTGGGAACAGCGGCCATGAGTGCTTGCAAACTAGCCATTGGAGGCAGCCGGGGAAGTCTTCCAAGGGCCCGGAGTGAGCACCACCCCAAAATGCTTTTCTCCCGGGCTTGGGAGCATTGTGCGTGGCTGGCGGGAACAGCAGGAAGGAGTCCTTGCAAACCGGCCTTTGGAGGCAGCCGGGGAGGTTTTCGAAGGGCCTGTAGAGAGCACCACACCGAAGCGCTTTTCTCCCGGGCTTGGGAGCATTGTGCGCAGGTGGCGGGAACAGCAGGCAGGAGTGCTTGAAAACCGTCCTTTGGAGGCAGCCGGGGAGGTCTTCCAGGGCCCGGTGTGAGCACCACCCCAAAATGCTTTTCTCCCGGGCTTGGGAGCATTGTGCGTGGCTGGTGGGAACAGCGGGCGGGAGTGCTTGCAAACCGGCCTTTGGAGGCAGCCGGGGAGGTCTTCCAAGGGCCAGGAGAGAGCACCACCCAGAAGCGCTTTTCTCCCGGGCTTGAAACATTTGCGCGGATGGCGGGAACAGCGAGTGGGAGTGGTTCCAAACCGGCCTTTGGGGGCACCCCGGGAGGTCTTCCATGGGCACGGAGAGAACACCACCCCGAAGCGCTTTTCTCCGGGGTTTTGGAGGATTGTGCGTGGCTGGCGGGAACAGCGAGTGGGAGTGCTTGCAAACCGGCCTTTGGGGCCAGCCAGGGAGGTCCTCCATGGGCACGGAGAGAACACCACCCCGAAGTGCTTTTCTCCCGGGCTTGGGAGCATTGTGCGAGGCTGGCGGGAACAGCGGGCGGAAGTGCTTGCAAACCGGCCTTTGGAGGCAGCTTGGGAGGTCTTCCAAGGGCCCGGAGAGAGCACCATGCCGAAGCACTTTTCTCACGGAATTGGGAGCATTGTGCGTGCCTGGCGGGAACAGCGGGCAGGAGTGTTGGCAAAGTGGCCTTTGGAGGCAGCCGGGGAGTCTTCCAAGGGCCCGGAGAGAGACCACCCCAAAATGCTTTTCTCCCGGGCTTGGGAGCATTGTGTGCGGCTGGCGGGTCAGCGGGAGGGAGTTCTTGAAAACCAGCCTTTGGAGGCAGCCGGGGAGGTCTTCCAAGGGCCGGGAGAGAGCACCACCCCGAAGCGCTTTTCTCCCGGGCTTGGGAGCATTGTGCGCGGCTGGCGGGAACAGCGGGATTGAGTGCTTGCAAACCGGCCTTTGGAGGCAGCCGGGGAGGTCTTCCAAGGGCCGGGAGAGAGCACCACCCCGAAGCGCTTTTCTCCTAGGCTTGGGAGCATTGTGCGCGGCTGGTGGGAACAGCGGGCATGAGTGCTTGCAAACCGGCCTTTGGAGACAAACGGGGAGGTCTTCCAAGGGCCCGTAGAGAGCACCACCCCGAAGCGCTTTTCTCCCGTGATTGGGAGCATTGTGTGCGGCTGGCGGGACAGCGGGAGGGAGTACTTGAAATCCAGCCTTTGGAGGCAGCCGGGGAGGTCTTCCAAGGGCCGGGAGAGAGCACCACCCTGAAGGGCTTTTCTCCTGGGCTTGGAGCATTTGCACGGATGGCGGGAACAGCGAGTGGGAGTGCTTGCAAACCGGCATTTGGGGGCAGCCCGGGAGGTCTTTCTTGGGCCCAGAGAGAACACCACCCCGAAACGCTTTTCTCCCGGGCTTGGGAGCATTGTGCGCGGGTGGCGGGAACAGCAGGCAGAAGTGCTTGCAAACCGGCCTTGGAGGCAGCCGGGGAGGTCTTCCAAAGCCCGGAGTGAGCACCACCCCAAAATGCTTTTCTCCCGGGCTTGGGAGCATTGTGCGCAGCTGGCGTGAACAGCGGGATTGAGTGCTTGCAAACCAGCCTTTGGAGGCAGCCGGGGACGTCTTCCAGTGGGAGAGGGCCGGTTGTGCTCAGAGGCCCCACAGGCCAGGGGCAGGACCCAGCAGGGCCCCTGCCCCTGGCCAGACTTGCCCAGACCTTCCTGCCTCCGGGGGTACTGCCCCACCAAGGGGCAGGCTGCGGAGACTGGGTCCAGACATGTCCGTGCGCCTCCCCAGGATCATCCCCGCTGGTGCCTTTCCCCTGGGCGTAGGCCTCGGTTGAGGCCTCTTTGGAGAGGAGGTTGCTGGCAGGGGCTGTCTCCACACTGCAAGGTGCTGGAGCTCAGAGGGCCTCGTCAGAGGGAAGGCACCAGCAAAGGGCTGGATGCCCAAGACCTCTTTGACCCAGCAGCCTCAGGGCAGCAGGGAGAGCAAGAGGCCCAACTTGCCCCTAGGTCGGCTCTGCCCCGTCCCACACAGGCAGCCAGCCCAGCAGCAGCCTGGCAGTCTCTGGCTCCCCCGAGCTCTCTGCCGGTGTAGGGGGCAGGAACAGACGTGTGCATGTCGTTCTCCCTTGGCCTGGGAGTGTGTTCCCCCTGCCTGGCCCCAGGCTCAGGGGCAAGGGCCCGGAGAGAGCACCACCCCGAAGCGCTTTTTTCCCGGGCTTGGGAGCATTGTGCGTGCCTGGGGGAACAGCGGGTGGGCGTGCTTGCAAACAGGACTTTGGAGGCAGACGGGGAGGTCTTCCAGCGGGAGAGTGCCGGTTGTGCTCAGACGCCCAACAGGCCAGGGGCAGGACCCAGCAGTGTCCCTGCCCCTGGCAGGCTTGCCGAGACCTTCCTGGCTTCCGGGGGTACTGCCCCACCAAGGGGCAGGCTGCGGGGACTGGGTCCAGACATGGCCGGGCGCCTCCCCAGGCTCATCCCCGCTGGTGCCTTTCCCCTAGGCCTAGGCCTCGGTTGAGGCCTCCTTGGAGAGGAGGTTGCTGGCAGGGGCTGTCTCCACACTGCAAGGTGCTGGAGCTCAGAGGGCCTCATCAGAGGGAAGGGACCAGCAAGGGGCTGGATGCCCAAGACCTCTTTGGCCCAGCAGCCTCAGGGCAGCAGGGAGAGGAAGAGGCCCAACTTGCCCCTAGGTCGGCTCTGCCCCTTCCCACACAGGCGGCCAGCCCAGCAGCTGCCTGACAGACTCTGGCTCCCTCGAGCTCTCTGCCGGTGCAGGGGTCAGGAACAGACGTGTGCATGTCGTTCTGCCTTGGTCTCCGAGTGTGGACCAACTGCCTGGCCCCCAGGTTCAGGGGCAAGGGCCCGGAGAGAGCACCACCCCGAAGCGCTTTTCTCCCGGGCTTGGGAGAATTGTGCGCGCTTGGTGGGAACAGTGGGCGGGAGTGCTTGCAAACCGGCCTTTGAAGGCAGCCGGGGAGGTCTTCCAGTGGGAGAGGGCCGGTTGTGCTCAGAGGCCCCACAGGCCAGGGGCAGGACCCAGCAGGGCCCCTGACCCTGGCCAGCCTTGCCCAGACCTTCCTGGCCTCCGGGGGTACTGCTCCACCAAGGGGCAGGCTGCGGGGACTGGGTCCAGACATGCCCGGGCGCCTCCCCAGGCTCATCCCCGCTGGTGCCTTTCCCCTGGGCCTAGGCCTCGGTTGAGGCCTCCTTGGAGAGGAGGTTGCTGGCAGGGGCTGTCTCCACACTGCAAGGTGCTGGAGATCAGAGGGCCTCGTCAGAGGGAAGGGACCAGCAAAGGGCTGGATGCCCAAGACCTCTTTGACCCAGCAGCCTCAGGGGAGCAGGGAGAGCAAGAGGCCCAATTTGCCCCTAGGTCGGCTCTGCCCCGTCCCACACAGGCGGCCAGCCCAGCAGCAGCCTGGCAGTCTCTGGCTCCCCCGAGCTGTCTGCCGGTGTAGGGGGCAGGAACAGACGTGTGCATGTGGTTCTGCCTTGGCCTGGGAGTGTGTTCCCCCTGCCTTGCCCCCAGGCTCACGGGCAAGGGCCCGGTGAGAGCACCACCCCGAAGCGCTTTTCTCCTGGGCTTGGGAGCATTGTGCGTGCCTGGCGGGAACAGCGGGCGGGAGTGCTTGCAAACCGGCCTTTCGAGGCAGACGGGCAGTTCTTCCAGCGGGAGAGTGTCGGTTGTGCTCAGACGCCCCACAGGCCAGGGGCAGGACCCAGCAGTGTCCCTGCCCCTGGCAGCCTTGCCCAGACCTTCCTGGCCTCCGGGGGTACTGCCCCACCAAGGGGCAGGCTGCGGGGACTGGGTCCAGACATGCCCGGGCGCCTCCACTGGCTCATCCCCGCTGGTGCCTTTCCCCTGGGCCTAGGCCTCGGTTGAGGCCTCCTTGGAGAGGAGGTTGCTGGCAGGGGCTATCTCCACACTGCAAGGTGCTGGAGCTCAGAGGGCCTCGTCAGAGGGAAGGGACCAGCAAGGGGCTGGATGCCCAAGACCTCTTTGGCCCAGCAGCCTCAGGGCAGCAGGGAGAGGAAGAGGCCCAACTTGCCCCTAGGTCGGCTCTGCCCCTTCCCACACAGGCGGCCAGCCCAGCAGCTGCCTGACAGACTCTGGCTCCCCCGAGTTCTCTGCCGGTGCAGGGGACAGGAACAGACGTGGGCATGTGGTTCTGCCTTGGCCTGGGAGTGTGTTCCCCATGCCTTGCCCCCAGGCTCAGGGGCAAGGGCCCGGAGAGAGCACCACCCCGAAGCGCTTTTCTCCCGGGCTTGGGAGCATTGTGCGTGCCTGGCGGGAACAGCGGGCGGGAGTGCTTGCAAACCGGCCTTTCGAGGCAGCCGGGGAGGTCTTCCAGCGGGAGAGTGCCGGTTGTGCTCAGACGCCCCACAGGCCAGGGGCAGGACCCAGCAGTGTCCCTGCCCCTGGCAGCCTTGCCCAGACCTTCCTGGCCTCCGGGGGTACTACCCCACCAAGGGGCAGGCTGCGGGGACTGGGTCCAGACATGCCCGGGCGCCTCCCCAGGCTCATCCCCGCTGGTGCCTTTCCCCTGGGCCTAGGCCTCGGTTGATGCCTCCTCGGAGAGGAGGTTGCTGGCAGGGGCTGTCTCCACACTGCAAGGTGCTGGAGCTCAGAGGGCCTCGTCAGAGGGAAGGGACCAGCAAGGGGCTGGATGCCCAAGACCTCTTTGGCCCAGCAGCCTCAGGGCAGCAGGGAGAGCAAGAGGCCCAACTTGCCCCTAGGTCGGCTCTGCCCCTTCCCACACAGGCGGCCAGCCCAGCAGCTGCCTGACAGACTCTGGCTCCCCCGAGCTCTCTGCCGGTGCAGGGGGCAGATCAGACGTGTGCATGTGGTTCTGCCTTGTCCTGGGAGTGTGGACACCCTGCCTTGCCCCCAGGCTCAGGGGCAAGGGCCCGGAGAGAGCACCACCCTGAAGCGCTTTTCTCCCGGGCTTGGGAGCATTGTGCACGCCTGCTGGGAACAGTGGGCGGGAGCGCTTGCAAACCGGCCTTGGAGGCAGCCGGGGAGGTCTTCCAGTGTGAGAGGGCCGGTTGTGCTCAGAGGCCCCACAGGCCAGGGGCAGGACGCAGCAGGGCCCCTGCCCCTGGCTAGCCTTGCCCAGACCTACCTGGCCTCCGGGGGTACTGCCCCACTAAGGGGCAGGCTGCGGGGCCTGGGTCCAGAGATGCCCGGGCACCTCCCCAGGCTCATCCCCGCTGGTGCCTTTCCCCTGGGCCTAGGCCTCGGTTGAGGCCTCCTTGGAGAGGAGGTTGCTGGCAGGGGCTGTCTCCACACTGCAAGGTCCTGGAGCTCAGAGGGCCTCGTCAGCGGGAAGGGACCAGCAAGGGGCTGGATGCCCAAGACCTCTTTGGCCCAGCAGCCTCAGGGCAGCAGGGAGAGCAAGAGGCCCAACTTGCCCCTAGGTCGGCTCTGCCCCTTCCCACACAGGCAGCCAACCCAGCAGCTGCCTGACAGACTCTGGCTCCCCCCAGCTCTCTGCCGGTGGAGGGGGCAGGAACAGATGTGTGCATGTTGTTGTGCCTTGCCCTGGGACTGTGGATCCCCTGCCTGGCCCCCAGGCTCAGGGGCAAGGGCCCGGAGAGACCACCACCCCGAAGCGCTTTTCTCCCGGGCTTGGGAGCATTGTGCGCGCCTGGCGGGAACAGTGGGCGGGAGTGCTTGCAAACAGGACTTTGGAGGCAGCCGGGGAGGTCTTCCAGTGGGAGAGGGCCGGTTGTGCTCAGAGGCCCCACAGGCCAGGGGCAGGACCCAGCAGGGCCCCTGCCCCTGGCCAGCCTTGCCCAGACCTTCCTGGCCTCCGGGGGTACTGCCCCACCAAGGGGCAGGCTGCGGGGACAGGGTCCAGACATGCCCGGGCGCCTCCCCTGGCTCAACCCCGCTGGTGCCTTTCCCCTGGGCCTAGGCCTCGGTTGAGGTCTCCTTGGAGAGGAGATTGCTGGCAGGGGCTGTCTCCACACTGCAAGGTGCTGGAGCTCAGAGGGCCTCGTCAGAGGGAAGGGACCAGTAAGGGGCTGGATGCCCAAGACGTCTTTGGCCCTGCAGCCTCAGGGCAGCAGGGAGAGCAAGAGGCCCAACTTGCCCCTAGGTCGGCTCTGCCCCTTCCCACACAGGCGGCCAGCCCAGCACCTGCCTGAGAGACTCTGGCTCCCCCGAGCTCTCTGACGGTGCAGGGGAGAGGAACAGACGTGTGCATGTGTTTCTGCCTTGGTCTGGGAGTGTGTTCCCCCTGCCTTGCCCACTGGCTCAGGGGCAAGGGCCCGGAGAGAGCACCACCCCGAAGCGCTTTTCTCCCGGGCTTGGGAGCATTGTGCGTGCCTGGCGGGAAGAGCGGGCAGGAGTGTTGGCAAACTGGCCTTTGGAGGCAGCCGGGGAGGTCTTCCAGTGGGAGAGGGCCGGTTGTGCTCAGAGGCCCCACAGGCCATGGGGAGGACCCAGCAGGGCCCCTGCCCCTGGCCAGCCTTGCCCAGATCTTCCTGGCCTCCGGGGGTACTGCCCCACCAAGGGGCAGGCTGCGGGGACTGGGTCCAGACATGCCCGGGCGCCTCCCCAGGCTCATCCCCGCTGGTGCCTTTCCCCTGGGCCTAGGCCTCGGTTGAGGCCTCCTTTGAGAGGATGTTGCTGGCAGGGGCTGTCTCCACACTGCAAGGTGCTAGAGCTCAGAGGGCCTCGTCAGAGTGAAGGGACCAGCAAGGGGCTGGATGCCCAAGACCTATTTGGCCCAGCAGCCTCAGGGCAGCAGGGAGAGGAAGAGGCCCAACTTGCCCCTAGGTCGGCTCTGCCCCTTCCCACACAGGCGGCCAGCCCAGCAGCTGCCTGACAGACTCTGGCTCCCCCGAGCTCTCTGCCGGTGCAGGGGTCAGGAACAGACGTGTGCATGTGGTTCTGCCTTGGTCTGGGAGTGTGGACCAACTGCCTGGCCCCCAGGCTCAGGGGCAAGGGCCCGAGGAGAGCACCACCCCGAAGTGCTTTTCTCCCGGGCTTGGGAGCATTGTGCGTGCGTGGCGGGAACAGCGGGCGGGAGTGTTGGCAAACTGGCCTTTGGAGGCAGCCGGGGAGTTCTTCGAGTGGGAGAGGGCCGGTTGTGCTCAGAGGACCCACAGGCCAGGGGCAGGACCCAGTAGGGCCCCTGCCCCTGGCCAGCCTTGCCCAGACCTTCCTGGCCTCCGGGGGTACTGCCCCACCAAGGGGCAGGCTGCGGGGACTGGGTCCTGATATGCCCGTGCGCCTCCACTGGCTCATCCCCGCTGGTGCATTTCCCCTGTGCCTAGGCCTCGGTTGAGGCCTCCTTGGAGAGGAGGTTGCTGGCAGGGGCTGTCTCCACACTGCAAGGTGCTGGAGCTCAGAGGGCCTCGTCAGAAGGAAGGGACCAGCAAGGGGCTGGATGCCCAAGACCTCTTTGGCCCAGCAGCCTCAGGGCAGCAGGGAGAGCAAGAGGCCCAACTTGCCCCTAGGTCGGCTCTGCCCCTTCCCACACAGGCGGCCAGCCCAGCAGCTGCCTGACAGACTCTGGCTCCCCCCAGCTCTCTGCCGGTGGAGGGGGCAGGAACAGACGTGTGCATGTTGTTGTGCCTTGGCCTGGGACTGTGGATCCCCTGCCTGGCCCCCAGGCTCAGGGGCAAGGGCCCGGAGAGACCACCACCCCGAAGCGCTTTTCTCCCGGGCTTGGGAGCATTGTGCGCGCCTGGCGGGAACAGTGGGCGGGAGTGCTTGCAAACCGGCCTTTGGAGGCAGCCGGGGAGGTCTTCCAGTGGGAGAGGGCCGGTTGTGCTCAGAGGACCCACAGGCCAGGGGCAGGACCCAGCAGGGCCCCTGCCCCTGGCCAGCCTTGCCCAGACCTTCCTGGCCTCCGGGGGTACTGCCCCACCAAGGGGCAGGCTGCGGGGACAGGGTCCAGACATGCCCGGGCGCCTCCCCTGGCTCAACCCCGCTGGTGCCTTTCCCCTGGGCCTAGGCCTCGGTTGAGGCCTCCTTGGAGAGGAGATTGCTGGCAGGGGCTGTCTCCACACTGCAAGGTGCTGGAGCTCAGAGGGCCTCGTCAGAGGGAAGGGACCAGTAAGGGGCTGGATGCCCAAGACGTCTTTGGCCCTGCAGCCTCAGGGCAGCAGAGAGAGCAAGAGGCCCAACTTGCCCCTAGGTCGGCTCTGCCCCTTCCCACACAGGCGGCCAGCCCAGCACCTGCCTGAGAGACTCTGGCTCCCCCGAGCTCTCTGCCGGTGCAGGGGACAGGAACAGACGTGTGCATGTGTTTCTGCCTTGGTCTGGGAGTGTGTTCCCCCTGCCTGGCCCACAGGCTCAGGGGCAAGGGCCCGGAGAGAGCACCACCCCGAAGTGCTTTTCTCCCGGGCTTGGGAGCATTGTGCGTGCCTGGCGGGAACAGCGGGCGGGAGTGTTGGCAAACTGGCCTTTGGAGGCAGCTGGGGAGTTCTTCCAGTGGGAGAGGGCCGGTTGTGCTCAGAGGCCCCACAGGCCAGGGGCAGGACCCAGCAGGGCCCTTGCCCCTGGCCAGCCTTGCCCAGACCTTCCTGGCCTCCCGGGGTACTGCCCCACCAAGGGGCAGGCTGCGGGGACTGGGTCCAGACATGCCCGGGCGCCTCCCCAGGCTCATCCCCGCTGGTGCCTTTCCCCTGGGCCTAGGCCTCGGTTGAGGCCTCCTTGGAGAGGAGGTTGCTGGCAGGGGCTGTCTCCACACTGCAAGGTGCTGGAGCTCAGAGGGCCTCGTCAGAGGGAAGGGACCAGCAAGGGGCTGGATGCCCAAGACCTCTTTGGCCCAGCAGCCTCAGGGCAGCAGGGAGAGCAAGAGGCCCAACTTGCCCCTAGGTCGGCTCTGCCACTTCCCACACAGGCGGCCAGCCCAGCAGCTGCCTGACAGACTGCCTCCCCCGAGCTCTCTGCCGGTGCAGGGGGCAGGTCAGACGTGTGCATGTGGTTCTGCCTTGGCCTGGGACTGTGGATCCCCTGCCTGGCCCCCAGGCTCAGGGGCAGGGGCCCGGAGAGACCACCACCCCGAAGCGCTTTTCTCCCGGGCTTGGGAGCATTGTGCGCGCCTGGCGGGAACAGTGGGCGGGAGTGCTTGCAAACCGGCCTTTGGAGGCAGCCGGGGAGGTCTTCCAGTGGGCAAGGGCCGGTTGTGCTCAGAGGCCCCACAGGCCAGGGGCAGGACCCAGCAGGGCCCCTGCCCCTGGCCAGCCTTGCCCAGACCTTCCTGGCCTCCGGGGGTACTGCCCCACCAAGGGGCAGGCTGCGGGGACAGGGTCCAGACATGCCCGGGCGCCTCCCCTGGCTCAACCCCGCTGGTGCCTTTTCCCTGGGCCTAGGCCTCGGTTGAGGCCTCCTTGGAGAGGAGATTGCTGGCAGGGGCTGTCTCCACACTGCAAGGTGCTGGAGCTCAGAGGGCCTCGTCAGAGGGAAGGGACAAGCAAGGGGCTGGATGCCCAAGACCTCTTTGGCCCAGCAGCCTCAGGGCAGCAGGGAGAGCAAGAGGCCCAACTTGCCCCTAGGTCGGCTCTGCCCCTTCCCACACAGGCGGCCAGCCCAGCAGCTGCCTGACAGACTCTGGCTCCCCCGAGCTCTCTGCCGGTGCAGGGGGCAGATCAGACGTGTGCATGTGGTTCTGCCTTGTCCTGGGAGTGTGTACACCCTGCCTTGCCCCCAGGCTCAGGGGCAAGGGCCCGGAGAGAGCACCACCCCGAAGCGCTTTTCTCCCGGGCTTGGGAGCATTGTGCACGCCTGCTGGGAACAGTGGGCGGGAGCGCTTGTTAACCGGCCTTTGGAGGCGGCCGGGCAGGTCTTCCAGCGGGAGAGTGCCGGTTGTGCTCAGACGCCCCACAGGCCAGGGGCAGGACCCAGCAGTGTCCCTGCCCCTGGCAGCCTTGACCAGACCTTCCTGGCCTCCGGGGGTACTGCCCCACCAAGGGGCAGGCTGCGGGGACTGGGTCCAGACATGCCCGTGCGCCTCCACTGGCTCATCCCCGCTGGTGCCTTTCCCCTGGGCCTAGGCCTCGGTTGAGGCCTCCTTGGAGAGGAGGTTGCTGGCAGGGGCTCTCTCCACACTGCAAGGTGCTGGAGCTCAGAGGGCCTCGTCAGAGGGAAGGGACCAGCAAGGGGCTGGATGCCCAAGACCTCTTTGGCCCAGCAGCCTCAGGGCAGCAGGGAGAGGAAGAGGCCCAACTTGCCCCTAGGTCGGCTCTGCCCCTTCCCACACAGGCGGCCAGCCCAGCAGCTGCCTGACAGACTCTGGCTCCCCCGAGCTCTCTGCCGGTGCAGGGGACAGGAACAGACGTGGGCATGTGGTTCTGCCTTGGCCTGGGAGTGTGTTCCCCATGCCTTGCCCCCAGGCTCAGGGGCAAGGGCCCGGAGAGAGCACCACCCCGAAGCGCTTTTCTCCCGGGCTTGGGAGCATTGTGCGTGCCTGGCGGGAACAGCGGGCGGGAGTGCTTGCAAACCGGCCTTTCGAGGCAGACGGGGAGGTCTTCCAGCGGGAGAGTGCCGGTTGTGCTCAGACGCCCCACAGGCCAGGGGCAGGACCCAGCAGTGTCCCTGCCCCTGGCAGCCTTGCCCAGACCTTCCTGGCCTCCGGGGGTACTGCCCCACCAAGGGGCAGGCTGCGGGGACTGGGTCCAGACATGCCCGGGCGCCTCCCCAGGCTCATCCCCGCTGGTGCCTTTCCCCTGGGCCTAGGCCTCGGTTGAGGCCTCCTTGGAGAGGAGGTTGCTGGCAGGGGCTGTCTCCACACTGAAAGGTGCTGGAGCTCAGAGGGCCTCGTCAGAGGGAAGGGACCAGCAAGGGGCTGGATGCCCAAGACCTCTTTGGCCCAGCAGCCTCAGGGCAGCAGGGAGAGCAAGAGGCCCAACTTGCCCCTAGGTCGGCTCTGCCCCTTCCCACACAGGCGGCCAGCCCAGCAGCTGCCTGACAGACTCTGGCTCCCCCGAGCTCTCTGCCGGTGCAGGGGGCAGATCAGACGTGTGCATGTGGTTCTGCCTTGTCCTGGGAGTGTGGACACCCTGCCTTGCCCCCAGGCTCAGGGGCAAGGGCCCGGAGAGAGCACCACCCTGAAGCGCTTTTCTCCCGGGCTTGGGAGCATTGTGCACGCCTGCTGGGAACAGTGGGCGGGAGCGCTTGCAAACCGGCCTTGGAGGCAGCCGGGGAGGTCTTCCAGTGGGAGAGGGCCGGTTGTGCTCAGAGGCCCCACAGGCCAGGGGCAGGACCCAGCAGGGCCCCTGCCCCTGGCCAGCCTTGCCCAGACCTTCCTGGCCTCCGGGGGTACTGCCCCACCAAGGGGCAGGCTGCGGGGACAGGGTCCAGACATGCCCGGGCGCCTCCCCTGGCTCAACCCCGCTGGTGCCTTTCCCCTGGGCCTAGGCCTCGGTTGAGGTCTCCTTGGAGAGGAGATTGCTGGCAGGGGCTGTCTCCACACTGCAAGGTGCTGGAGCTCAGAGGGCCTCGTCAGAGGGAAGGGACCAGTAAGGGGCTGGATGCCCAAGACGTCTTTGGCCCTGCAGCCTCAGGGCAGCAGGGAGAGCAAGAGGTCCAACTTGCCCCTAGGTCGGCTCTGCCCCTTCCCACACAGGCGGCCAGCCCAGCACCTGCCTGAGAGACTCTGGCTCCCCCGAGCTCTCTGACGGTGCAGGGGACAGGAACAGACGTGTGCATGTGTTTCTGCCTTGGTCTGGGAGTGTGTTCCCCCTGCCTTGCCCACTGGCTCAGGGGCAAGGGCCCGGAGAGAGCACCACCCCGAAGCGCTTTTCTCCCGGGCTTGGGAGCATTGTGCGTGCCTGGCGGGAAGAGCAGGCAGGAGTGTTGGCAAACTGGCCTTTGGAGGCAGCCGGGGAGGTCTTCCAGTGGGAGAGGGCCGGTTGTGCTCAGAGTCCCCACAGGCCATGGGGAGGACCCAGCAGGGCCCCTGCCCCTGGCCAGCCTTGCCCAGATCTTCCTGGCCTCCGGGGGTACTGCCCCACCAAGGGGCAGGCTGCGGGGACTGGGTCCAGACTTGCCCGGGCGCCCCCCAGGCTCATCCCCGCTGGTGCCTTTCCCCTGGGCCTAGGTCTCGGTTGAGGCCTCCTTGGAGAGGATGTTGCTGGCAGGGGCTGTCTCCACACTGCAAGGTGCTAGAGCTCAGAGGGCCTCGTCAGAGTGAAGGGACCAGCAAGGGGCTGGATGCCCAAGACCTATTTGGCCCAGCAGCCTCAGGGCAGCAGGGAGAGGAAGAGGCCCAACTTGCCCCTAGGTCGGCTCTGCCCCTTCCCACACAGGCGGCCAGCTCAGCAGCTGCCTGACAGACTCTGGCTCCCCCGAGCTCTCTGCCGGTGCAGGGGTCAGGAACAGACGTGTGCATGTGGTTCTGCCTTGGTCTGGGAGTGTGGACCAACTGCCTGGCCCCCAGGCTCAGGGGCAAGGGCCCGAGGAGAGCACCACCCCGAAGTGCTTTTCTCCCGGGCTTGGGAGCATTGTGCGTGCGTGGCGGGAACAGCGGGCGGGAGTGTTGGCAAACTGGCCTTTGGAGGCAGCCGGGGAGTTCTTCGAGTGGGAGAGGGCCGGTTGTGCTCAGAGGCCCCACAGGCCAGGGGCAGGACCCAGTAGGGCCCCTGCCCCTGGCCAGCCTTGCCCAGACCTTCCTGGCCTCCGGGGGTACTGCCCCACCAAGGGGCAGGCTGCGGGGACTGGGTCCAGACATGCCTGGGCGCCTCCCCAGGCTCATCCCCGCTGGTGCCTTTCCCCTGGGCATAGGCCTCGGTTGATGCCTCCTTGGAGAGGAGGTTGCTGGCAGGGGCTGTCTCCACACTGCAAGGTGCTGGAGCTCAGAGGGCCTCGTCAGCGGGAAGGGACCAGCAAGGGGCTGGATGCCCAAGACCTCTTTGGCCCAGCAGCCTCAGGGCAGCAGGGAGAGCAAGAGGCCCAACTTGCCCCTAGGTCGCCTCTGCCCCTTCCCACACAGGCAGCCAACCCAGCAGCTGCCTGACAGACTCTGGCTCCCCCGAGCTCTCTGCCGGTGCAGGGGTCAGGAACAGACGTGTGCATGTGGTTCTGCCTTGGTCTGGGAGTGTGGACCCACTGCCTGGACCCCAGGCTCAGGGGCAAGGGCCCGGAGAGAGCAACACCCCGAAGCGCTTTTCTCCTGGCCTTGGGAGCGCTGTGCGTGCCTGGCGGGAACAGCGGGCGGGAGTGTTGGCAAACCCGCCTTTGGAGGCAGCCGGGGAGGTCTTCCAGTGGGAGAGGCCCGGTTGTGCTCAGAGGCCCCACAGGCCAGGGGCAGGACCCAGCAGGGACCCTGCCCCTGGCCAGCCTTGCCCAGACCTTCCTGGCCTCCGGGGGTACTGCCCCACCAAGGGGCAGGCTGCGGGGACTGGGTCCTGATATGCCCGTGCGCCTCCACTGGCTCATCCCCGCTGGTGCATTTCCCCTGTGCCTAGGCCTCGGTTGAGGCCTCCTTGGAGAGGAGGTTGCTGGCAGGGGCTGTCTCCACACTGCAAGGTGCTGGAGCTCAGAGGGCCTCGTCAGAAGGAAGGGACCAGCAAGGGGCTGGATGCCCTAGACCTCTTTGGCCCAGCAGCCTCAGGGCAGCAGGGAGAGCAAGAGGCCCAACTTGCCCCTAGGTCGGCTCTGCCCCTTCCCACACAGGCGGCCAGCCCAGCAGCTGCCTGACAGTCTCTGGCTCCCCCCAGCTCTCTGCCGGTGGAGGGGGCAGGAACAGACGTGTGCATGTTGTTGTGCCTTGGCCTGGGACTGTGGATCCCCTGCCTGGCCCCCAGGCTCAGGGGCAAGGGTCCGGAGAGACCACCACCCCGAAGCGCATTTCTCCCAGGCTTGGGAGCATTGTGCGCGCCTGGCGGGAACAGTGGGCGGGAGTGCTTGCAAACCGGCCTTTGGAGGCAGCCGGGGAGGTCTTCCAGTGGGAGAGGGCCGGTTGTGCTCAGAGGACCCACAGGCCAGGGGCAGGACCCAGCAGGGCCCCTGCACCTGGCCAGCCTTGCCCAGACCTTCCTGGCCTCCGGGGGTACTGCCCCACCAAGGGGCAGGCTGCGGGGACAGGGTCCAGACATGCCCGGGCGCCTCCCCTGGCTCAACCCCGCTGGTGCCTTTCCCCTGGGCCTAGGCCTCGGTTGAGGCCTCCTTGGAGAGGAGATTGCTGGCAGGGGCTGTCTCCACACTGCAAGGTGCTGGAGCTCAGAGGGCCTCGTCAGAGGGAAGGGACCAGTAAGGGGCTGGATGCCCAAGACGTCTTTGGCCCTGCAGCCTCAGGGCAGCAGAGAGAGCAAGAGGCCCAACTTGCCCCTAGGTCGGCTCTGCCCCTTCCCACACAGGCGGCCAGCCCAGCACCTGCCTGAGAGACTCTGGCTCCCCCGAGCTCTCTGCCGGTGCAGGGGACAGGAACAGACGTGTGCATGTGTTTCTGCCTTGGTCTGGGAGTGTGTTCCCCCTGCCTTGCCCACAGGCTCAGGGGCAAGGGCCCGGAGAGAGCACCACCCCGAAGCGCTTTTCTCCCGGGCTTGGGAGCATTGTGCGTGCCTGGCGGGAAGAGCGGGCAGGAGTGTTGGCAAACTGGCCTTTGGAGGCAGCCGGGGAGGTCTTCCAGTGGGAGAGGGCCGGTTGTGCTCAGAGGCCCCACAGGCCATGGGGAGGACCCAGCAGGGCCCCTGCCCCTGGCCAGCCTTGCCCAGACCTTCCTGGCCTCCGGGGGTACTGCCCCACCAAGGGGCAGGCTGCGGGGACTGGGTCCAGACATGCCCGGGCGCCTCCCCAGGCTCATC
The DNA here is from genome assembly GCF_033118175.1 of Dama dama. Lineage (NCBI taxonomy): Eukaryota > Metazoa > Chordata > Mammalia > Artiodactyla > Cervidae > Dama > Dama dama. The sequence goes on from NW_026870970.1 coordinate 1,473,022, forward strand.
CCCGCTGGTGCCTTTCCCCTGGGCCTAGGCCTCGGTTGAGGCCTCCTTGGAGAGGAGGTTGCTGGCAGGGGCTGTCTCCACACTGCAAGGTGCTGGAGCTCAGAGGGCCTCGTCAGAGGGAAGGGACCAGCAAGGGGCTGGATGCCCAAGACCTCTTTGGCCCAGCAGACTCAGGGCAGCAGGGAGAGGAAGAGGCCCAACTTGCCCCTAGGTCGGCTCTGCCACTTCCCACACAGGCGGCCAGCCCAGCAGCTGCCTGACAGACTCTGGCTCCCCCGAGCTCTCTGCCGGTGCAGGGGTCAGGAACAGACGTGTGCATGTGGTTCTGCCTTGGTCTGGGAGTGTGGACCAACTGCCTGGCCCCCAGGCTCAGGGGCAAGGGCCCGAGGAGAGCACCACCCCGAAGTGCTTTTCTCCCGGGCTTGGGAGCATTGTGCGTGCCTGGCGGGAACAGCGGGCGGGAGTGTTGGCAAACTGGCCTTTGGAGGCAGCTGGGGAGTTCTTCCAGTGGGAGAGGGCCGGTTGTGCTCAGAGGCCCCACAGGCCAGGGGCAGGACCCAGCAGGGCCCTTGCCCCTTGTCAGCCTTGCCCAGACCTTCCTGGCCTCCGGGGGTACTGCCCCACCAAGGGGCAGGCTGCGGGGACTGGGTCCAGACATGCCCGGGCGCCTCCCCAGGCTCATCCCCGCTGGTGCCTTTCCCCTGGGCCTAGGCCTCGGTTGAGGCCTCCTTGGAGAGGAGGTTGCTGGCAGGGGCTGTCTCCACACTGCAAGGTGCTGGAGCTCAGAGGGCCTCGTCAGAGGGAAGGGACCAGCAAGGGGCTGGATGCCCAAGACCTCTTTGGCCCAGCAGCTTCAGGGCAGCAGGGAGAGCAAGAGGCCCAACTTGCCCCTAGGTCGGCTCTGCCACTTCCCACACAGGCGGCCAGCCCAGCAGCTGCCTGACAGACTCTGGCTCCCCCGAGCTCTCTGCCGGTGCAGGGGGCAGGTCAGACGTGTGCATGTGGTTCTGCCTTGGCCTGGGAGTGTGGACACCCTGCCTTGCCCCCAGGCTCAGGGGCAAGGGCCCAGAGAGAGCACCACCCTGAAGCGCTTTTCTTCCGGGCTTAGGAGCATTGTGCCCGCCTGCTGGTAACAGTGGCCGGGAGCGCTTGCAAACCGGCCTTTGGAGGCAGCCGGGGAGGTCTTCCAGTGGGAGAGGGCCGGTTGTGCTCAGAGGCCAGACAGGCCAGGGGCAGGACCCAGCAGGGCCCCTGCCCCTGGCCAGTCTTACCCAGACCTTCCTGGCCTCCGGGGGTACTGCCCCACCAAGGGGCAGGCTGCGGGACTGGGTCCAGACATGCTCGGGCGCCTCCCCTGGCTCATCCCCGCTGGTGCCTTTCCCCTGGGCCTAGGCCTCGGTTGAGGCCTCCTTGGAGAGGAGGTTGCTGGCAGGGGCTATCTCCACACTGCAAGGTGCTGGAGATCAGAGGGCCTCGTCAGAGGGAAGGGACCAGTAAGGGGCTGGATGCCCAAGACGTCTTTGGCCCAGCAGCCTCAGGGCAGCAGGGAGAGCAAGAGGCCCAACTTGCCCCTAGGGCGGCTCTGCCCCTTCCCACACAGGCGGCCAACCCAGCAGCTGCCTGACAGACTCTGGCTCCCCCAAGCTCTCTGCCGGTGCAGGAGACAGGAACAGACGTGGGCATGTGGTTCTGCCTTAGCCTGGGAGTGTGTTCCCCATGCCTTGCCCCCAGGCTCAGGGGCAAGGGCCCGGAGAGAGCACCACCCCGAAGCGCTTTTCTCCCGGGCTTGGGAGCATTGTGCAAGTCTGGCGTGAACAGCGGGTGGGAGTGTTGGCAAACAGGACTTTGGAGGCAGCCGGGGAGGTCTTCCAGTGGGAGAGGGCCGGTTGTGCTCAGAGGCCCCACAGGCCAGGGGCAGGACCCAGCAGGTCCCCTGCCCCTGGCCAGCCTTTCCCAGACCTTCCTGGCCTCCGGGGGTACTGCCCCACCAAGGGGCAGGCTGCGGGGACTGGGTCCAGACATGCCCGGGCGCCTCCCCAGGCTCATCCCCGCTGGTGCCTTTCCCCTGGTCCTAGGTCTCGGTTGAGGCCTCCTTGGAGAGGAGGTTGCTGGCAGGGGCTGTCTCCACACTGCAAGGTGCTGGAGCTCAGAGGGCCTCGTCAGAGGGAAGGGACAAGCAAAGGGCTGGATGCCCAAGACCTCTTTGGCCCAGCAGCCTCAGGGCAGCAGGGAGAGCAAGAGGCCCAACTTGCCCCTAGGTCGGCTCTGCCCCTTCCCACAAAGGCGGCCAGCCCAGCAGCTGCCTGACAGACTCTGGCTCCCCCGAGCTCTCTGCCGGTGCAGGGGTCAGGAACAGACGTGTGCATGTGGTTCTGCCTTGGCCTGGGAGTGTGGACCCCTGCCTGGCCCCCAGTCTCAGGGGCAAGGGCCCGGAGAGAGCACCACCCCGAAGCGCTTTTCTCCCGGGATGGGAGCATTGTGCGCGCTTGGTGGGAACAGTGGGCGGGAGTGCGTGCAAAACGGCCTTTGGAGGCAGCCGGGGAGGTCTTCCAGTGGGAGAGGGCCGGTTGTGCTCAGAGGCCCCACAGGCCAGGGGCAGGACCCAGCAGGTCCCCTGCCCCTGGTCAGCCTTTCCCAGACCTTCCTGGCCTCCAGGGGTACTGCCCCACCAAGGGGCAGGTTGCGGGGACTGGGTCCAGACATGCCCGGGCGCCTCTCCAGGCTCATCCCCGCTGGTGCCTTTCCCCTGGGCCTAGGCCTCGGTTGAGGCCTCCTTGGAGAGGAGATTGCTGGCAGGGGCTGTCTCCACACTGCAAGGTCTGGAGCTCAGAGGGCCTCGTCAGAGGGAAGGGACCAGCAAAGGGCTGGATGCCCAAGACGTCTTTGGCCCAGCAGCCTCAGGGCAGCAGGGAGAGCAAGAGGCCCAACTTGCCCCTAGGTCGGCTCTGCCCCTTCCCACACAGGCGGCCAGCCCAGCACCTGCCTGAGAGACTCTGGCTCCCCCGAGCTCTCTGCCGGTGTAGGGGGCAGGAACAGACGTGTTCATGTCGTTCTGTCTTGGCCTGGGAGTGTGTTCCCCCTGCCTGGCCCGCAGGCTTAGGGGCAAGGGCCCGGAGAGAGCACCACCCCGAAGCGCTTTTCTACCGGGCTTGGGAGCATTGTGCGTGCCTGGCGGGAACAGCGGGCGGGAGTGCTTGCAAACCGGCCTTTCGAGGCAGACGGGGAGGTCTTCCAGCGGGAGAGTGCCGGTTGTGCTCAGACGTCCCACAGGCCAGGGGCAGGACCCAGCGCTGTCCCTGCCCCTGGCAGCCTTGCACAGACGTTCCTGGCCTCCGGGGGTACTGCCCCACCAAGGGGCAGGCTGCGGGGACTGGGTCCAGACATGCCCGGGCGCCTCCCCAGGCTCATCCCCGCTGGTGCCTTTCCCCTGGGCCTAGGCCTCGGTTGAGGCCTCCTTGGAGAGGAGGTTGCTGGCAGGGGCTGTCTCCACACTGCAAGGTGCTGGAGCTCAGAGGGCCTCGTCAGAGGGAAGGGACCAGCAAGGGGCTGGATGCCCAAGACCTCTTTGGCCCAGCAGCCTCAGGGCAGCAGGGAGAGCAAGAGGCCCAACTTGCCCCTAGGTCGGCTCTGCCCCTTCCCACACAGGCGGCCAGCCCAGCAGCTGCCTGACAGACTCTGGCTCCCCCGAGCTCTCTGCCGGTGCAGGGGTCAGGAACAGACGTGTGCATGTGGTTCTGCCTTGGTCTGGGAGTGTGGACCAACTGCCTGGCCCCCAGGCTCAGGGGCAAGGGCCCGAGGAGAGCACCACCCCGAAGTGCTTTTCTCCCGGGCTTGGGAGCATTGTGCGTGCCTGGCGGGAACATCGGGCGGGAGTGTTGGCAAACTGGCCTTTGGAGGCAGCCGGGGAGGTCTTCCAGTGGGAGAGGGCCGGTTGTGCTCAGAGGCCCCACAGGCCAGGGGCAGGACCCAGCAGGTCCCCTGCCCCTGGCCAGCCTTTCCCAGACCTTCCTGGCCTCCGGGGGTACTGCCCCACCAAGGGGCAGGCTGCGGGGACTGGGTCCAGACATGCCTGGTCGCCTCCCCAGGCTCATCCCCGCTGGTGCCTTTCCCCGGGTCCTAGGTCTCGGTTGAGGCCTCCTTGGAGAGGAGGTTGCTGGCAGGGGCTGTCTCCACACTGCAAGGTGCTGGAGCTCAGAGGGCCTCGTCAGAGGGAAGGGACAAGCAAAGGGCTGGATGCCCAAGACCTCTTTGGCCCAGCAGCCTCAGGGCAGCAGGGAGAGCAAGAGGCCCAACTTGCCCCTAGGTCGGCTCTGCCCCTTCCCACAAAGGCGGCCAGCCCAGCAGATGCCTGACAGACTCTGGCTCCCCCGAGCTCTCTGCCGGTGCAGGGGTCAGGAACAGACGTGTGCATGTGGTTCTGCCTTGGCCTGGGAGTGTGGACCCCCTGCCTGGCCCCCAGTCTCAGGGGCAAGGGCCCGGAGAGAGCACCACCCCGAAGCGCTTTTCTCCCGGGCTTGGGAGCATTGTGCGAGCCTGGCGTGAACAGCGGGCGGGAGTGTTTGCAAAGAGGACTTTGGAGGCAGCCGGGGAGGTCTTCCAGTGGGAGAGGGCCGGTTGTGCTCAGAGGCCTCACAGGCCAGGGGCAGGACCCAGCAGGGCCCCTGCCCCTGGCCAGCCTTGCCCAGACCTTCCTGGCCTCCGGGGGTACTGCCCCACCAAGGGGCAGGCTGCGGGGACTGGGTCCAGACATGTCCGTGCGCCTCCCCAGGATCATCCCCGCTGGTGCTTTTCCCCTGGGCGTAGGCCTCGGTTGAGGCCTCTTTGGAGAGGAGGTTGCTGGCAGGGGCTGTCTCCACACTGCAAGGTGCTGGAGCTCAGAGGGCCTCGTCAGAGGGAAGGCACCAGCAAAGGGCTGGATGCCCAAGACCTCTTTGACCCAGCAGCCTCAGGGCAGCAGGGAGAGCAAGAGGCCCAACTTGCCCCTAGGTCGGCTCTGCCCCGTCCCACACAGGCAGCCAGCCCAGCAGCAGCCTGGCAGTCTCTGGCTCCCCCGAGCTCTCTGCCGGTTTAGGGGGCAGGAACAGACGTGTGCATGTCGTTCTGCCTTGGCCTGGGAGTGTGTTCAAACTGCCTGGCCCCCAGGCTCAGGGGCAAGGGCCCGAGGAGAGCACCACCCCGAAGCGCTTTTCTCCCGGGCTTGGGATCATTGTGCCTGACTGGCGGGAACAGCGGGCGGGAGTGCTTGCAAACCGGCCTTTGGAGGCAGACGGGGAGGTCTTCCAGCGGGAGAGTGCCGGTTGTGCTCAGACGCCCCACAGGCCAGTGGCACGACCCAGCAGGGCCCCTGCCCCTCGCAGCCTTGCCCAGACCTTCCTGGCCTCCGGGGGTACTGCCCCACCAAGGGGCAGGCTGCGGGGACTGGGTCCAGACATGCCCTTGCGCCTCCACTGGCTCATCCCCGCTGGTGCCTTTCCCCTGGGCCTAGGCCTCGGTTGAGGCCTCCTTGGAGAGGAGGTTGCTAGCAGGGGCTGTCTCCACACTGCAAGGTGCTGGAGCTCAGAGGGCCTCGTCAGAGGGATGGGACCAGTAAGGGGCTGGATGCCCAAGACGTCTTTGGCCCAGCAGCCTCAGGGCAGCAGGGAGAGGAAGAGGCCCAACTTGCCCCTAGGTCGGCTCTGCCCCTTCCCACACAGGCAGCCAACCCAGCAGCTGCCTGACAGACTCTGGCTCCCCCGAGCTCTCTGCCGGTGCAGGGGTCAGGAACAGACGAGTGCATGTGGTTCTGCCTTGGTCTGGGAGTGTGGACCCACTGCCTGGACCCCAGGCTCAGGGGCAATGGTCCGGAGAGGGCAACACCCCGAAGCGCTTTTCTCCCGGGCTTGGGAGCATTGTCCACGCCTGCTGGGAACAGTGGGCGGGAGCGCTTGCAAACCGGCCTTTGGAGGCAGCCTGGGAGGTCTTCCAGTGGGAGAGGGCCGGTTGGGCTCAGAGGCCCCACAGGCCAGGGGCAGGACCCAGCAGGGCCCCTGCCCCTGGCCAGCCTTGCCCAGACCTTCCTGGCCTCCGGGGGTACTGCCCCACCAAGGGGCAGGCTGCGGTGACTGGGTCCAGACATGTCCGTGCGCCTCCCCAGGATCATCCCCGCTGGTGCCTTTCCCCTGGGCGTAGGCCTCGGTTGAGGCCTCTTTGGAGAGGAGGTTGCTGGCAGGGTCTGTCTCCACACTGCAAGGTGCTGGAGCTCAGAGGGCCTCGTCAGAGGGAAGGGACCAGCAAAGGGCTGGATGCCCAAGACCTCTTTGACCCAGCAGCCTCAGGGCAGCAGGGAGAGCAAGAGGCCCAACTTGCCCCTAGGTCGGCTCTGCCCCGTCCCAGACAGGCAGCCAGCCCAGCAGCAGCCTGGCAGTCTCTGGCTCCCCCGATCTCTCTGCCGGTGTAGGGGGCAGGAACAGACGTGTGCATGTCGTTCTGCCTTGGCCTGGGAGTGTGTTCCCCCTGCCTGTCCCCCAGGCTCAGGGGCAAGGGTCCGGAGAGAGCACCACCCCGAAGCGCTTTTCTCTCGGGCTTGGTAGCATTGTGCGTGCCTGGCGGGAACAGCGGGCGGGAGTGCTTGCAAACCGGCCTTTGGAGGCAGCCAGGGAGGTCTTCCAGCGGGAGAGTGCCGGTTGTGCTCAGACGCCCCACAGGCCAGGGGCAGGACCCAGCAGTGTCCCTGCCCCTGGCAGCCTTGCCCAGACCCTCCTGGACTCCGGGGTTACTATCCCACCAAGGGGCAGGCTGCGGGGACTGGGTCCAGACATGCCCGGGCGCCTCCCCAGGCTCATCCCCGCTGGTGCCTTTCCCCTGGTCCTAGGCCTCGGTTGAGGCCTCCTTGGAGAGGAGGTTGCTGGCAGGGGCTGTTTCCACACTGCAAGGTGCTGGAGCTCAGAGGGCCTCGTCAGCGGGAAGGGACCAGAAAGGGGCTGGATGCCCAAGACCTCTTTGGCCCAGCAGCCTCAGGGCAGCAGGGAGAGGAAGAGGCCCAACTTGCCCCTAGGTCGGCTCTGCCCCTTCCCACACAGGCAGCCAACCCAGCAGCTGCCTGACAGACTGTGGCTCCCCCGAGCGCTCTGCCGGTGCAGGGGTCAGGAACAGACGTGTGCATGTGGTTCTGCCTTGGTCTGGGAGTGTGGACACACTGCCTGGACCCCAGGCTCAGGGGCAAGGGCCCGGAGAGAGCAACACCCCGAAGCGCTTTTCTACCGGGCTTGGGAGCATTGTGCGTGCCTGGCGGGAACAGCGGGCGGGAGTGTTGGCAAACCGGCCTTTGGAGGCAGCCGGGGAGGTCTTCCAGTGGGAGAGGGCCGGTTGTGCTCAGAGGCCCCACAGGCCAGGGGCAGGACCCAGCAGGGCCCCTGCCCCTGGCCAGCCTTGCCCAGACCTTCCTGGCCTCCGGGGGTACTGCCCCACCAAGGGGCAGGCTGCGGGGACTGGGTCCAGACATGCCCGTGCGCCTCCACTGGCTCATCCCCGCTGGTGCCTTTCCCCTGGGCCTAGGCCTCGGTTGAGGCCTCCTTGGAGAGGAGGTTGCTGGCAGGGGCTGTCTCCACACTGCAAGGTGCTGGAGCTCAGAGGGCCTCGTCAGAGGGAAGGGACCAGCAAGGGGCTGGATGCCCAAGACCTCTTTGGCCCAGCAGCCTCAGGGCAGCAGGGAGAGCAAGAGGCCCAACTTGCCCCTAGGTCGGCTCTGCCCCTTCCCACACAGGCGGCCAGCCCAGCAGCTGCCTGACAGACTCTGGCTCCCCCGAGCTCTCTGCCGGTGCAGGGCGCAGATCAGACGTGTGCATGTGGTTCTGCCTTGGCCTGGGAGTGTGGACACCCTGCCTTGCCCCCAGGCTCAGGGGCAAGGGCCCAGAGAGAGCACCACCCTGAAGCGCTTTTCTCCCGGGCTTGGGAGCATTGTCCACGCCTGCTGGGAACAGTGGGCGGGAGCGCTTGCAAACCGGCCTTTGGAGGCAGCCGGGGAGGTCTTCCAGTGGGAGAGGGCCGGTTGGGCTCAGAGGCCCCACAGGACAGGGGCAGGACCCAGCAGGGCCCCTGCCCCTGGCCAGCCTTGCCCAGACCTTCCTGGCCTCCGGGGGTACTGCCCCACCAAGGGGCAGGCTGCGGTGACTGGGTCCAGACATGTCCGTGCGCCTCCCCAGGATCATCCCCGCTGGTGCCTTTCCCCTGGGCGTAGGCCTCGGTTGAGGCCTCTTTGGAGAGGAGGTTGCTGGCAGGGGCTGTCTCCACACTGCAAGGTGCTGGAGCTCAGAGGGCCTCGTCAGAGGGAAGGGACCAGCAAAGGGCTGGATGCCCAAGACCTCTTTGACCCAGCAGCCTCAGGGCAGCAGGGAGAGCAAGAGGCCCAACTTGCCCCTAGGTCGGCTCTGCCCCGTCCCAGACAGGCAGCCAGCCCAGCAGCAGCCTGGCAGTCTCTGGCTCCCCCGATCTCTCTGCCGGTGTAGGGGGCAGGAACAGACGTGTGCATGTCGTTCTGCCTTGGCCTGGGAGTGTGTTCCCCCTGCCTGTCCCCCAGGCTCAGGGGCAAGGGTCCGGAGAGAGCACCACCCCGAAGCGCTTTTCTCTCGGGCTTGGTAGCATTGTGCGTGCCTGGCGGGAACAGCGGGCGGGAGTGCTTGCAAACCGGCCTTTGGAGGCAGCCAGGGAGGTCTTCCAGCGGGAGAGTGCCGGTTGTGCTCAGACGCCCCACAGGCCAGGGGCAGGACCCAGCAGTGTCCCTGCCCCTGGCAGCCTTGCCCAGACCCTCCTGGACTCCGGGGTTACTATCCCACCAAGGGGCAGGCTGCGGGGACTGGGTCCAGACATGCCCGGGCGCCTCCCCAGGCTCATCCCCGCTGGTGCCTTTCCCCTGGTCCTAGGCCTCGGTTGAGGCCTCTTGGAGAGGAGGTTGCTGGCAGGGGCTGTTTCCACACTGCAAGGTGCTGGAGCTCAGAGGGCCTCGTCAGCGGGAAGGGACCAGAAAGGGGCTGGATGCCCAAGACCTCTTTGGCCCAGCAGCCTCAGGGCAGCAGGGAGAGGAAGAGGCCCAACTTGCCCCTAGGTCGGCTCTGCCCCTTCCCACACAGGCAGCCAACCCAGCAGCTGCCTGACAGACTGTGGCTCCCCCGAGTGCTCTGCCGGTGCAGGGGTCAGGAACAGACGTGTGCATGTGGTTCTGCCTTGGTCTGGGAGTGTGGACACACTGCCTGGACCCCAGGCTCAGGGGCAAGGGCCCGGAGAGAGCAACACCCCGAAGCGCTTTTCTCCCGGGCTTGGGAGCATTGTGCGTGCCTGGCGGGAACAGCGGGCGGGAGTGTTGGCAAACCGGCCTTTGGAGGCAGCCGGGGAGGTCTTCCAGTGGGAGAGGGCCGGTTGTGCTCAGAGGCCCCACAGGCCAGGGGCAGGACCCAGCAGGGCCCCTGCCCCTCGCCAGCCTTGCCCAGACCTTCCTGGCCTCCGGGGGTACTGCCCCACCAAGGGGCAGGCTGCGGGGACTGGGTCCAGACATGCCCGTGCGCCTCCACTGGCTCATCACCGCTGGTGCCTTTCCCCTGGGCCTAGGCCTCGGTTGAGGCCTCCTTGGAGAGGAGGTTGCTGGCAGGGGCTGTCTCCACACTGCAAGGGGCTGGAGCTCAGAGGGCCTCGTCAGAGGGAAGGGACCAGCAAGGGGCTGGATGCCCAAGACCTCTTTGGCCCAGCAGCCTCAGGGCAGCAGGGAGAGCAAGAGGCCCAACTTGCCCCTAGTTCGGCTCTGCCCCTTCCCACACAGGCGGCCAGCCCAGCAGCTGCCTGACAGACTCTGGCTTCCTCCAGCTCTCTGCCGGTGGAGGGGGCAGGAACAGACGTGTGCATGTGGTTCTGCCTTGGCCTGGGACTGTGGATCCCCTGCCTGGCCCCCAGGCTCACGGGCAGGGGCCCGGAGAGACCACCACCCCGATGCGCTTTTCTCCTGGGCTTGGGAGCATTGTGCGTGCCTGGCGGGAACAGCGGGCAGGAGTGTTGGCAAACTGGCCTTTGGAGGCAGCCGGGGAGGTCTTCCAGTGGGAGAGTGCCGGTTGTGCTCAGAGGCCCTACAGGCCAGGGACAGGACCCAGCAGGGCCCCTGCCCCTGGCCAGCCTTGCCCAGACCTTCCTGGCCTCCGGGGGTACTGCCCCACCAAGGGGCAGGCTGCGGGCCTGGGTCCAGTCATGCCCGGGCGCCTCCCCAGGCTCATCCCCGCTGGTGCCTTTCCCCTGGGCCTAGGCCTCGGTTGAGGCCTCCTTGGAGAGGAGGTTGCTGGCAGGGGCTGTCTCCACACTGCAAGGTGCTGGAGCTCAGAGGGCCTCATCAGAAGGAAGGGACCAGCAAGGGGCTGGATGCCCAAGACCTCTTTGGCCCAGCAGCCTCAGGGCAGCAGGGAGAGCAAGAGGCCCAACTTGCCCCTAGGTCGGCTCTGCCCCTTCCCACACAGGCGGCCAGCCCAGCAGCTGCCTGACAGACTCTGGCTCCCCCGAGCTCTCTGCCGGTGCAGGGGGCAGATCAGACGTGTGCATGTGGTTCTGCCTTGGCCTGGGAGTGTGGACACCCTGCCTTGCCCCCAGGCTCAGGGGCAAGGGCCCGGAGAGAGCACCACCCCGAAGCGCTTTTCTCCCGGGCTTAGGAGCATTGTGCACGCCTGCTGGGAACAGTGGGCGGGAGCGCTTGCAAACCGGCCTTTGGAGGCAGCCGGGGAGGTCTTCCAGTGGGAGAGGGCCGGTTGTGCTCAGAGGCCCCACAGGCCAGGGGCAGGACCCAGCAGGGCCCCTGCCCCTGGCCAGCCTTGCCCAGACCTTCCTGGCCTCCGGGGGTACTGCCCCACCAAGGGGCAGGCTGCGGGCCTGGGTCCAGTCATGCCCGGGCGCCTCCCCAGGCTCATCCCCGCTGGTGCCTTTCCCCTGGGCCTAGGCCTCGGTTGAGGCCTCCTTGGAGAGGATGTCGCTGGCAGGGGCTGTCTCCACACTGCAAAGTGCTGCAGCTCAGAGAGCCTCGTCAGAGAGAAGCGACCAGTAAAGGGCTGGATGCCCAAGACATCTTTGGCCCAGCAGCCTCAGGGCAGCAGGGAGAGCAAGAGGCCCAACTTGCCCCTATTCGGCTCTGCCCCTTCCCACACAGGCGGCCAACCCAGCAGCTGCCTGACAGACTCTGGCTCCCCCAAGCACTCTGCCGGTGCAGGGGACAGGAACAGACGTGGGCATGTGGTTCTGCCTTGGCCTGGGAGTGTGTTCTCCCTGCCTTGCCCCCAGGCTCATGGGCAAGGGCCCGGAGAGAGCACCACCCCGAAGCGCTTTTCTCCCGGGCTTGGGAGAATTGTGCGTGCCTGGCGGGAACAGCGGGCGGGAGTGTTGGCAAACCGGCCTTTGGAGGCACCCGGGGAGGTCTTCCAGTGGGAGAGGGCCGGTTGTGCTCAGAGGCCCCACAGGCCAGGGGCAGGGCCCAGCAGGGCCCCTGCCCCTGACCAGCCTTGCCCAGACCTTCCTGGCCTCCGGGGGTACTGCCTCACCAAGGGGCAGGCTGCGGGGACTGGGTCCAGACATGCCCGGGCGCCTCCCCAGGCTCTTCCCAGCTGGTGCCTTTCCCCTGGGGCTAGGCCTCGGTTGAGGCCTCCTTGGAGGGGAGGTTGCTGGCAGGGGCTGTCTCCACACTGCAAGGTGCTGGAGCTCAGAGGGCCTCGTCAGAAGGAAGGGACCAGCAAGGGGCTGGATGCCCAAGACCTCTTTGGCCCAGCAGCCTCAGGGCAGCAGGGAGAGCAGAGGCCCAACATGCCCCTAGGTCGGCTCTGCCACTTCCCACACAGGCGGCCAGCCCAGCACCTGCCTGACAGACTCTGGCTCCCCCGAGCTCTCTGCCGGTGTAGGGGGCAGGAACAGACGTGTGCATGTCGTTCTCCCTTGGCCTGGGAGTGTGTTCCACCTGCCTGGCCCCCAGGCTCAGGGGCAAGGGCCCGAGGAGAGCACCACCCCGAAGCGCTTTTCTCCCGGGCTTGGGAGCATTGTGCGTGCCTGGCGGGAACAGCGGGTGGGAGTGCTTGCAAACAGGCCTTTGGAGGCAGACGGGGAGGTCTTCCAGCGGGAGGGTGCTGGTTGTGCTCAGACGCCCCACAGGCCAGGGGCAGGACCCAGCAGTGTCCCTGCCCCTGGCAGCCTTGCCCAGACCTTCCTGGCCTCCGGGGGTACTGCCCCACCAAGGGGCAGGCTGCGGGCCTGGGTCCAGTCATGCCCGGGCGCCTCCCCAGGCTCATCCCCGCTGGTGCCTTTCCCCTGGTCCTAGGCCTCGGTTGAGGCCTCCTTGGAGAGGAGGTTGCTGGCAGGGGCTGTCTCCACACTGCAAGGTGCTGGAGCTCAGAGGGCCTCCTCAGAGGGAAGGGACAAGCAAGGGGCTGGATGCCCAAGATCTCTTTGGCCCAGCAGCCTCAGGGCAGCAGGGAGAGCACGAGGCCCAACTTGCCCCTAGGTCGGCTCTGCCCCTTCCCACACAGGCGGCCAGCCCAGCAGCTGCCTGACAGACTCTGGCTCCCCCGAGCTCTCTGCCGGTGCACGGGGCAGGAACAGACGTGTGCATGTCGTTCTGCCTTGGCCTGGGAGTGTGGACCCCCTTCCTGGCCCCCAGGCTCAGGGGAAAGGGCCCGGAGAGAGCACCACCCCGAGGCGATTTTCTCCCGGGCTTGGGAGCGTTGTGCGCCCTTGGTTGGAACAGTGGGCGGGAGTGCTTGCAAACCGGCCTTTCGAGGCAGCCGGGGACGTCTTCCAGCGGGAGAGTGCCGGTTGTGCTCAGACGCCCCACAGGCCAGGGGCAGGGCCCAGCAGTGTCCTGCCCCTGGCAGCCTTGCCCAGACCTTCCTGGCCTCCGGGGGTACTGCCCCACCAAGGGGCAGGCTGCGGGGACTGGGTCCAGACATGCCCGGGCGCCTCCCCAGGCTCATCCCCGCTGGTGCCTTTCCCCTGGGCCTAGGCCTCGGTTGAGGCCTCCTTGGAGACGAGGTTGCTGGCAGGGGCTGTCTCCACACTGCAAGGTGCTGGAGCTCAGAGGGCCTCATCAGAGGGAAGGGACCAGCAAGGGGCTGGATGCCCAAGACCTCTTTGGCCCAGCAGCCTCAGGGCAGCAGGGAGAGCAAGAGGCCCAACTTGCCCCTAGGTCGACTCTGCCCCTTTCCACACAGGCCGCCAACCCAGCAGCTGCCTGGCATACTCTGGCTCCCCCGAGCTCTCTGCCGGTGCAGGGACCAGGAACAGACGTTTGCATGTGGTTCTGACTTGGCCTGGGAGTGTGTTCCCCCTGCAGTGCCCCCAGGCTCAGGGGCAAGGGCCCGGTGAGAGCACCACCCCGAAGCGCTTTTCTCCCGGGCTTGGGAGCATTGTGCGTGCCTGGCGGGAACAGCGGGCATGAGTTCTTGCAAACTGTCCTTTGGAGGCAGCCGGGGAGGTCTTCCAAGGGCCCGGACTGATCACCACCCCAAAATGCTTTTCTCCCGGGCTTGGGAGCATTGTGCGCGGCTGTCGGGAACAGCGGACATGAGTGCTTGCAAACCGGCCTTTGGAGGCAGCCCGGGAGGTCTTCCAAGGGCCCGGAGAGAGCACTACCCCAAAATGCTTTTCTTCCGGGCTTGGGAGCATTGTGCGCGAGTGGCGGGAACAGCAGGCAGGAGTGCTTGCAAACCGGCCTTTGGAGGCAGCCGGGGAGGTCTTCCAAGGGCCCGGAGAGAGCACCACCTCGAAGCGCTTTTCTCTCGGGTTTTGGAGCATTGTGTGCGGCTGGTGGGACAGCGGGAGGGAATTCTTGCAAACCGGCCTTTGGCGGCAGCCAGAGAAGTCTTCCAAGGGCGCGGAGAGAGCACCACCCCGAAGCGCTTTTCTCCGGGGTTTTGGAACATTGTGTGTGCCTGGCGGGAACAGCGAGTGGGAATGCTTGCAAACCGGCCTTTGGGGGCAGCCGGGGAGGTCCTCCATGGTCCCTGAGAGAACACCACCCCGAAGCGCTTTTCTCCCGGGCTTGGGAGCATTGTGTGCGGCTGTCGGGAACAATGGACATGAATGCTTGCAAACCGGCCTTTGGAGGCAGCCCGGGAGGTCTTCCAAGGGCCCGGAGAGAGCACCACCCCAAAATGCTTTTCTCTCGGGCTTGGGAGCATTGTGCGCGGCTGTCGGGAACAACGGACATGAATGCTTGCAAACCGGCCTTTGGAGGCAGCCCGGGAGGTCTTCCAAGTGCCCGGAGAGAGCACCACCCCGAAGCGCTTTTCTCCCGGGCTTGGGAACATTGTGCGCGGCTGGCGGGAACAGCAGGCAGGACTGCTTGCAAACTGGCCTTTGGAGGCAGCCGGGGAGGTCTTCCAAGGGCCCGGAGTGAGCACCACCCCAAAATGCTTTTCTCCCGGGCTTGGGAGCATTGTGCGCGGCTGGTGGGATAAACGGGCATGAGTGCTTGCAAACCGGCCTTTGGAGGCAGCCGGGGATGTCTTCCAAGGGCCCGGAGAGAGCACCACCCCGAAGCGCTTTTCTCCCGGGCTTGGGAGCATTGTGCGCGGCTGGCGGGAACAGCAGGCAGGACTGCTTGCAAACTGGCCTTTGGAGGCAGCCGGGGAGGTCTTCCAAGGGCCCGGAGTGAGCACCACCCCAAAATGCTTTTCTCCCGGGCTTGGGAGCATTGTGCGTGGCTGGCGGGAACAGCAGGAAGGAGTCCTTGCAAACGGGCCTTTGGAGGCAGCCGGGGAGGTCTTCCAAGGGCCTGTAGAGAGCACCACCCCGAAGCGCTTTTCTCCCGCGCTTGGGAGCATTCTGCGCGGGTGGCGGGAACAGCAGGCAGGAGTGCTTGAAAACCGTCCTTTGGAGGCAGCCGGGGAGGTCTTCCAGGGCCCGGTGTGAGCACCACCCCAAAATGCTTTTCTCCCGGGCTTGGGAGCATTGTGCGTGGATGGCGGGAACAGCAGGAAGGAGTCCTTGCAAACCGGCCTTTGGAGGCAGCCGGGGAGGTCTTCCAAGGGCCTGTAGAGAGCACCACCCCGAAGCGCTTTTCTCCCGGGCTTGGGAGCATTGTGCGCGGGTGGCGGGAACAGCAGGCAGGAGTGCTTGAAAACCGTCCTTTGGAGGCAGCCGGGGAGGTCTTCCAGGGCCCGGTGTGAGCACCACCCCAAAATGCTTTTCTCCCGGGCTTGGGAGCATTGTGCGTGGATGGCGGGAACAGCGAGTGGGAGTGCTTCCAAACCGGCCTTTGGGGGCACCCCGGGAGGTCTTCCATGGGCACGGAGAGAACACCACCCCGAAGCGCTTTTCTCCGGGGTTTTGGAGGATTGTGCGTGGCTGGCGGGAACAGCGAGTGGGAGTGCTTGCAAACCGGCCTTTGGGGGCAGCCAGGGAGGTCCTCCATTGGCACGGAGAGAACACCACCCCGAAGCGCTTTTCTCCCGGTCTTGGGAGCATTGTGCGAGGCTGGCGGGAACAGCGGGCGGGAGTGCTTGCAAACCGGCCTTTGGAGGCAGCTTGGGAGGTCTTCCAAGGGCCCGGAGAGAGCACCATCCCGAAGCACTTTTCTCACGGAATTGGGAGCATTGTTCGCGGCTGTCGGGAACAGAGGACATGAGTGCTTGCAAACCGGCCTTTAGAGGCAGCCGGGGAGTCTTCCAAGGGCCCGGAGAGAGACCACCTCAAAATGCTTTTCTCCCGGGCTTGGGAGCATTGTGTGCGGCTGGCGGGTCAGCGGGAGGGAGTTCTTGAAAACCAGCCTTTGGAGGCAGCCGGGGAGGTCTTCCAAGGGCCGGGAGAGAGCACCACCCCGAAGCGCTTTTCTCCCGGGCTTGGGAGCATTGTGCGCGGCTGGCGGGAACAGCGGGATTGAGTGCTTGCAAACCGGCCTTTGGAGGCAGCCGGGGAGGTCTTCCAAGGGCCGGGAGAGAGCACCACCCCGAAGCGCTTTTCTCCTAGGCTTGGGAGCATTGTGCGCGGCTGGCGGGAACAGCGGGCATGAGTGCTTGCAAACCGGCCTTTGGAGACAAACGGGGAGGTCTTCCAAGGGCCCGTAGAGAGCACCACCCCGAAGCGCTTTTCTCCCGTGATTGGGAGCATTGTGTGCGGCTGGCGGGACAGCGGGAGGGAGTACTTGAAATCCAGCCTTTGGAGGCAGCCGGGGAGGTCTTCCAAGGGCCGGGAGAGAGCACCACCCTGAAGGGCTTTTCTCCTGGGCTTGGAGCATTTGCACGGATGGTGGGAACAGCGAGTGGGAGTGCTTGCAAACCGGCATTTGGGGGCAGCCCGGGAGGTCTTTCTTGGGCCCAGAGAGAACACCACCCCGAAACGCTTTTCTCCCGGGCTTGGGAGCATTGTGCGCGGGTGGCGGGAATAGCAGGCAGAAGTGCTTGCAAACCGGCCTTGGAGGCAGCCGGGGAGGTCTTCCAAAGCCCGGAGTGAGCACCACCCCAAAATGCTTTTCTCCCGGGCTTGGGAGCATTGTGCGCAGCTGGCGTGAACAGCGGGATTGAGTGCTTGCAAACCAGCCTTTGGAGGCAGCCGGGGAGGTCTTCCAGCGGGAGAGTGCCAGTTGTTCTCAGAGGCCCCACAGGCCAGGGGCAGGACCCAGCAGTGTCCCTGCCTCTGGCAGCCTTGCCCAGACCTTCCTGGCCTCCGGGGGTACTACCCCACCAAGGGGCAGGCTGCGGGGCCTGGGTCCAGACATGCCCGGGCGCCTCCCCAGGCTCATCCCCGCTGGTGCCTTTCCCCTGGGCCTAGGCCTCGGTTGAGGCCTCCTTGGAGAGGAGGTTGCCGGCAGGGGCTGTCTGCAGACTGCAAGGTGCTGGAGCTCAGAGGGCCTCGTCAGAGGGAAAGGACCAGCAAAGGGCTGGATGCCCAAGACCTCTCTGACCCAGCAGCCTCAGGGCAGCAGGGAGAGCAAGAGGCCCAACTTGCCCCTAGGTCGGCTCTACCCCGTCCCACACAGGCAGCCAGCCCAGCAGCAGCCTGGCAGTCTCTGGCTCCCCCGAACTCTCTGCCGGTGTAGGGGGCAGGAACAGACGTGTGCATGTCATTCTGCCTTGGCCTGGGAGTGTGTTCCCCCTGCCTGTCCCCCAGGCTCAGGGGCAAGGGCACGGAGAGAGCACCACCCCGAAGCGCTTTTCTCCCGGGCTTGGGAGCATTGTGCGTGCCTGGCGGGAACAGCGGGCGGGAGTGCTTGCAAACCGGCCTTTGGAGGCAGCCGGGGAGGTCTTCCAGCGGGAGAGTGCCGGTTGTGCTCAGACGCCCCACAGGCCAGGGGCAGGACCCAGCAGTGTTCCTGCCCCTGGCAGCCTTGCCCAGATCTTCCTGGCCTCCGGGGGTACTGCCCCACCAAGGGGCAGGCTGCGGGGACTGGGTCCAGACATGGCCGGGCGCCTCCCCAGGCTCATCCCCGCTGGTGCCTTTCCCCTGGGCCTAGGCCTCGGTTGAGGCCTCCTTGGAGAGGAGGTTGCTGGCAGGGGCTGTCTCCACACTGTAAGGTGCTGGAGCTCAGAGGGCCTCGTCAGAGGGAAGGGACCAGCAAGGGGCTGGATGCCCAAGACCTCTTTGGCCCAGCAGCCTCAGGGCAGCAGGGAGAGGAAGAGGCCCAACTTGCCCCTAGGTCGGCTCTGCCCCTTCCCACACAGGCGGCCAGCCCAGCAGCTGCCTGACAGACTCTGGCTCCCCCGAGCTCTCTGCCGGTGCAGGGGTCAGAAACAGACGTGTGCATGTGGTTCTGCGTTGGTCTGGGAGTGTGGTCCCACTGCCTCGCCCCCACACTCAGGGGCAAGGGCCCGGAGAGAGCAACACCCCGAAGCGCTTTTCTCCCGGGCTTGGGAGAATTGTGCGTGCCTGGCGGGAACAGCGGGTGGGAGTGCTTGCAAACAGGCCTTTGGAGGCAGACGGGGAGGTCTTCCAGCGGGAGGGTGCTGGTTGTGCTCAGACGCCCCACAGGCCAGGGGCAGGACCCAGCAGTGTCCCTGCCCCTGGCAGCCTTGCCCAGACCTTCCTGGCCTCCGGGGGTACTGCCCCACCAAGGGGCAGGCTGCGGGCCTGGGTCCAGTCATGCCCGGGCGCCTCCCCAGGCTCATCCCCGCTGGTGCCTTTCCCCTGGTCCTAGGCCTCGGTTGAGGCCTCCTTGGAGAGGAGGTTGCTGGCAGGGGCTGTCTCCACACTGCAAGGTGCTGGAGCTCAGAGGGCCTCCTCAGAGGGAAGGGACAAGCAAGGGGCTGGATGCCCAAGATCTCTTTGGCCCAGCAGCCTCAGGGCAGCAGGGAGAGCAAGAGGCCCAACTTGCCCCTAGGTCGGCTCTGCCCCTTCCCACACAGGCGGCCAGCCCAGCAGCTGCCTGACAGACTCTGGCTCCCCCGAGCTCTCTGCCGGTGCATGGGGCAGGAACAGACGTGTGCATGTCGTTCTGCCTTGGCCTGGGAGTGTGGACCCCCTTCCTGGCCCCCAGGCTCAGGGGAAAGGGCCCGGAGAGAGCACCACCCCGAGGCGATTTTCTCCCGGGCTTGGGAGCGTTGTGCGCCCTTGGTTGGAACAGTGGGCGGGAGTGCTTGCAAACCGGCCTTTCGAGGCAGCCGGGGACGTCTTCCAGCGGGAGAGTGCCGGTTGTGCTCAGACGCCCCACAGGCCAGGGGCAGGACCCAGCAGTGTCCTGCCCCTGGCAGCCTTGCCCAGACCTTCCTGGCCTCCGGGGGTACTGCCCCACCAAGGGGCAGGCTGCGGGGACTGGGTCCAGACATGCCCGGGCGCCTCCCCAGGCTCATCCCCGCTGGTGCCTTTCCCCTGGGCCTAGGCCTCGGTTGAGGCCTCCTTGGAGACGAGGTTGCTGGCAGGGGCTGTCTCCACACTGCAAGGTGCTGGAGCTCAGAGGGCCTCATCAGAGGGAAGGGACCAGCAAGGGGCTGGATGCCCAAGACCTCTTTGGCCCAGCAGCCTCAGGGCAGCAGGGAGAGCAAGAGGCCCAACTTGCCCCTAGGTCGACTCTGCCCCTTTCCACACAGGCCGCCAACCCAGCAGCTGCCTGGCATACTCTGGCTCCCCCGAGCTCTCTGCCGGTGCAGGGACCAGGAACAGACGTTTGCATGTGGTTCTGCCTTGGCCTGGGAGTGTGTTCCCCCTGCAGTGCCCCCAGGCTCAGGGGCAAGGGCCCGGTGAGAGCACCACCCCGAAGCGCTTTTCTCCCGGGCTTGGGAGCATTGTGCGTGCCTGGCGGGAACAGCGGGCATGAGTTCTTGCAAACTGTCCTTTGGAGGCAGCCGGGGAGGTCTTCCAAGGGCCCGGACTGATCACCACCCCAAAATGCTTTTCTCCCGGGCTTGGGAGCATTGTGCGCGGCTGTCGGGAACAGCGGACATGAGTGCTTGCAAACCGGCCTTTGGAGGCAGCCCGGGAGGTCTTCCAAGGGCCCGGAGAGAGCACTACCCCAAAATGCTTTTCTTCCGGGCTTGGGAGCATTGTGCGCGAGTGGCGGGAACAGCAGGCAGGAGTGCTTGCAAACCGGCCTTTGGAGGCAGCCGGGGAGGTCTTCCAAGGGCCCGGAGAGAGCACCACCTCGAAGCGCTTTTCTCTCGGGTTTTGGAGCATTGTGTGCGGCTGGTGGGACAGCGGGAGGGAATTCTTGCAAACCGGCCTTTGGCGGCAGCCAGAGAAGTCTTCCAAGGGCGCGGAGAGAGCACCACCCCGAAGCGCTTTTCTCCGGGGTTTTGGAACATTGTGTGTGCCTGGCGGGAACAGCGAGTGGGAATGCTTGCAAACCGGCCTTTGGGGGCAGCCGGGGAGGTCCTCCATGGTCCCTGAGAGAACACCACCCCGAAGCGCTTTTCTCCCGGGCTTGGGAGCATTGTGTGCGGCTGTCGGGAACAATGGACATGAATGCTTGCAAACCGGCCTTTGGAGGCAGCCCGGGAGGTCTTCCAAGGGCCCGGAGAGAGCACCACCCCAAAATGCTTTTCTCTCGGGCTTGGGAGCATTGTGCGCGGCTGTCGGGAACAACGGACATGAATGCTTGCAAACCGGCCTTTGGAGGCAGCCCGGGAGGTCTTCCAAGTGCCCGGAGAGAGCACCACCCCGAAGCGCTTTTCTCCCGGGCTTGGGAACATTGTGCGCGGCTGGCGGGAACAGCAGGCAGGACTGCTTGCAAACTGGCCTTTGGAGGCAGCCGGGGAGGTCTTCCAAGGGCCCGGAGTGAGCACCACCCCAAAATGCTTTTCTCCCGGGCTTGGGAGCATTGTGCGCGGCTGGTGGGATAAACGGGCATGAGTGCTTGCAAACCGGCCTTTGGAGGCAGCCGGGGATGTCTTCCAAGGGCCCGGAGAGAGCACCACCCCGAAGCGCTTTTCTCCCGGGCTTGGGAGCATTGTGCGCGGCTGGCGGGAACAGCAGGCAGGACTGCTTGCAAACCGGCCTTTGGAGGCAGCCGGGGAGGTCTTCCAAGGGCCCGGAGTGAGCACCACCCCAAAATGCTTTTCTCCCGGGCTTGGGAGCATTGTGCGTGGCTGGCGGGAACAGCAGGAAGGAGTCCTTGCAAACGGGCCTTTGGAGGCAGCCGGGGAGGTCTTCCAAGGGCCTGTAGAGAGCACCACCCCGAAGCGCTTTTCTCCCGGGCTTGGGAGCATTGTGCGCGGCTGGCGGGAACAGCAGGCAGGAGTGCTTGAAAACCGTCCTTTGGAGGCAGCCGGGGAGGTCTTCCAGGGCCCGGTGTGAGCACCACCCCAAAATGCTTTTCTCCCGGGCTTGGGAGCATTGTGCGCGGATGGCGGGAACAGCAGGAAGGAGTCCTTGCAAACCGGCCTTTGGAGGCAGCCGGGGAGGTCTTCCAAGGGCCTGTAGAGAGCACCACCCCGAAGCGCTTTTCTCCCGGGCTTGGGAGCATTGTGCGCGGGTGGCGGGAACAGCAGGCAGGAGTGCTTGAAAACCGTCCTTTGGAGGCAGCCGGGGAGGTCTTCCAGGGCCCGGTGTGAGCACCACCCCAAAATGCTTTTCTCCCGGGCTTGGGAGCATTGTGCGTGGATGGCGGGAACAGCGAGTGGGAGTGCTTCCAAACCGGCCTTTGGGGGCACCCCGGGAGGTCTTCCATGGGCACGGAGAGAACACCACCCCGAAGCGCTTTTCTCCGGGGTTTTGGAGGATTGTGCGTGGCTGGCGGGAACAGCGAGTGGGAGTGCTTGCAAACCGGCCTTTGGGGGCAGCCAGGGAGGTCCTCCATTGGCACGGAGAGAACACCACCCCGAAGCGCTTTTCTCCCGGTCTTGGGAGCATTGTGCGAGGCTGGCGGGAACAGCGGGCGGGAGTGCTTGCAAACCGGCCTTTGGAGGCAGCTTGGGAGGTCTTCCAAGGGCCCGGAGAGAGCACCATCCCGAAGCACTTTTCTCACGGAATTGGGAGCATTGTTCGCGGCTGTCGGGAACAGAGGACATGAGTGCTTGCAAACCGGCCTTTAGAGGCAGCCGGGGAGTCTTCCAAGGGCCCGGAGAGAGACCACCCCAAAATGCTTTTCTCCCGGGCTTGGGAGCATTGTGTGCGGCTGGCGGGTCAGCGGGAGGGAGTTCTTGAAAACCAGCCTTTGGAGGCAGCCGGGGAGGTCTTCCAAGGGCCGGGAGAGAGCACCACCCCGAAGCGCTTTTCTCCCGGGCTTGGGAGCATTGTGCGCGGCTGGCGGGAACAGCGGGATTGAGTGCTTGCAAACCGGCCTTTGGAGGCAGCCGGGGAGGTCTTCCAAGGGCCGGGAGAGAGCACCACCCCGAAGCGCTTTTCTCCTAGGCTTGGGAGCATTGTGCGCGGCTGGCGGGAACAGCGGGCATGAGTGCTTGCAAACCGGCCTTTGGAGACAAACGGGGAGGTCTTCCAAGGGCCCGTAGAGAGCACCACCCCGAAGCGCTTTTCTCCCGTGATTGGGAGCATTGTGTGCGGCTGGCGGGACAGCGGGAGGGAGTACTTGAAATCCAGCCTTTGGAGGCAGCCGGGGAGGTCTTCCAAGGGCCGGGAGAGAGCACCACCCTGAAGGGCTTTTCTCCTGGGCTTGGAGCATTTGCACGGATGGCGGGAACAGCGAGTGGGAGTGCTTGCAAACCGGCATTTGGGGGCAGCCCGGGAGGTCTTTCTTGGGCCCAGAGAGAACACCACCCCGAAACGCTTTTCTCCCGGGCTTGGGAGCATTGTGCGCGGGTGGCGGGAACAGCAGGCAGAAGTGCTTGCAAACCGGCCTTGGAGGCAGCCGGGGAGGTCTTCCAAAGCCCGGAGTGAGCACCACCCCAAAATGCTTTTCTCCCGGGCTTGGGATCATTGTGCGCAGCTGGCGTGAACAGCGGGATTGAGTGCTTGCAAACCAGCCTTTGGAGGCAGCCGGGGAGGTCTTCCAGCGGGAGAGTGCCAGTTGTTCTCAGAGGCCCCACAGGCCAGGGGCAGGACCCAGCAGTGTCCCTGCCTCTGGCAGCCTTGCCCAGACCTTCCTGGCCTCCGGGGGTACTACCCCACCAAGGGGCAGGCTGCGGGGCCTGGGTCCAGACATGCCCGAGCGCCTCCCCAGGCTCATCCCCGCTGGTGCCTTTCCCCTGGGCCTAGGCCTCGGTTGAGGCCTCCTTGGAGAGGAGGTTGCCGGCAGGGGCTGTCTGCAGACTGCAAGGTGCTGGAGCTCAGAGGGCCTCGTCAGAGGGAAAGGACCAGCAAAGGGCTGGATGCCCAAGACCTCTCTGACCCAGCAGCCTCAGGGCAGCAGGGAGAGCAAGAGGCCCAACTTGCCCCTAGGTCGGCTCTACCCCGTCCCACACAGGCAGCCAGCCCAGCAGCAGCCTGGCAGTCTCTGGCTCCCCCGAACTCTCTGCCGGTGTAGGGGGCAGGAACAGACGTGTGCATGTCATTCTGCCTTGGCCTGGGAGTGTGTTCCCCCTGCCTGTCCCCCAGGCTCAGGGGCAAGGGCCCGGAGAGAGCACCACCCCGAAGCGCTTTTCTCCCGGGCTTGGGAGCATTGTGCGTGCCTGGCGGGAACAGCGGGCGGGAGTGCTTGCAAACCGGCCTTTGGAGGCAGCCGGGGAGGTCTTCCAGCGGGAGAGTGCCGGTTGTGCTCAGACGCCCCACAGGCCAGGGGCAGGACCCAGCAGTGTTCCTGCCCCTGGCAGCCTTACCCAGACCCTCCTGGCCTCCGGGGGTACTGCCCCACCAAGGGGCAGGCTGCGGGGACTGGGTCCAGACATGGCCGGGCGCCTCCCCAGGCTCATCCCCGCTGGTGCCTTTCCCCTGGGCCTAGGCCTCGGTTGAGGCCTCCTTGGAGAGGAGGTTGCTGGCAGGGGCTGTCTCCACACTGCAAGGTGCTGGATCTCAGAGGGCCTCGTCAGAGGGAAGGGACAAGCAAGGGGCTGGATGCCCAAGACCTCTTTGGCCCAGCAGCCTCAGGGCAGCAGGGAGAGCAAGAGGCCCAACTTGCCCCTAGGTCGGCTCTGCCCCTTCCCACACAGGCGGCCCGCCCAGCAGCTGCCTGACAGACTCTGGCTCCCCTCAGCTCTCTGCCGGTGGAGGGGGCAGGAACAGACGTGTGCATGTTGTTGTGCCTTGGCCTGGGACTGTGGATCCCCTGCCTGGCCCCCAGGCTCAGGGGCAAGGGCCCGGAGAGACCAACACCCCGAAGCGCTTTTCTCCCGGGCTTGGGAGCATTGTGCGCGCCTGGCGGGAACAGTGGGCGGGAGTGCTTGCAAACCGGCCTTTGGAGGCAGCCGGGGAGGTCTTCCAGTGGGAAAGGGCCGGTTGTGCTCAGAGGCCCCACAGGCCAGGGGCAGGACCCAGCAGTGCCCCTGCCCCTGGCCAGCCTTACCCAGACCTTCCTGGCCTCCGGGGGTACTGCCCCACCAAGGGGCAGGCTGCGGGGACTGGGTCCAGACATGCTCGGGCGCCTCCCCTGGCTCATCCCCGCTGGTGCCTTTCCCCTGGTCCTAGGCCTCGGTTGAGGCCTCCTTGGAGAGGAGGTTGCTGGCAGGGGCTGTCTCCACACTGCAAGGTGCTGGAGCTCAGAGGGCCTCGTCAGAGGGAAGGGACCAGTAAGGGGCTGGATGCCCAAGACGTCTTTGGCCCAGCAGCCTCAGGGCAGCAGGGAGAGCAAGAGGCCCAACTTGCCCCTAGGGCGGTTCTGCCCCTTCCCACACAGGCGGCCAAACCAGCAGCTGCCTGACAGACTCTGGCTCCCCCAAGCTCTCTGCCGGTGCAGGGGACAGGAACAGACGTGGGCATGTGGTTCTGCCTTGGCCTGGGAGTGTGTTCCCCATGCCTTGCCCCCAGGCTCAGGGGCAAGGGCCCGGAGAGAGCACCACCCCGAAGCGCTTTTCTCCCGGGCTTGGGAGCATTGTGCAAGTCTGGCGTGAACAGCGGGTGGGAGTGTTGGCAAACAGGACTTTGGAAGCAGCCGGGGAGGTCTTCCAGTGGGAGAGGGCCGGTTGTGCTCAGAGGCCCCACAGGCCAGGGGCAGGACCCAGCAGGTCCCCTGCCCCTGGCCAGCCTTGCCCAGACCTTCCTGGCCTCCGGGGGTACTGCCCCACCAAGGGGCAGGCTGCGGGGACTGGGTCCAGACATGCCCGGGCGCCTCCCCAGGCTCATCCCCGCTGGTGCCTTTCCCCTGGTCCTAGGTCTCGGTTGAGGCCTCCTTGGAGAGGAGGTTGCTGGCAGGGGCTGTCTCCACACTGCAAGGTGCTGGAGCTCAGAGGGCCTCGTCAGAGGGAAGGGACAAGCAAAGGGCTGGATGCCCAAGACCTCTTTGGCCCAGCAGCCTCAGGGTAGCAGGGAGAGCAAGAGGCCCAACTTGCCCCTAGGTCGGCTCTGCCCCTTCCCACAAAGGCGGCCAGCCCAGCAGCTGCCTGACAGACTCTGGCTCCCCCGAGCTCTCTGCCGGTGCAGGGGTCAGGAACAGACGTGTGCATGTGGTTCTGCCTTGCCCTGGGAGTGTGGACCCCCTTCCTGGCCCCCAGGCTCAGGGGCAAGGGCCCGGAGAGAGCACCACCCCGAAGCGCTTTTCTCCCGGGCTTGGGAGCATTGTGCGCGCTTGGTGGGAACAGTGGGCGGGAGTGCGTGCAAAACGGCCTTTGGAGGCAGCCGGGGAGGTCTTCCAGTGGGAGAGGGCCGGTTGTGCTCGGAGGCCCCAAAGGCCAGGGGCAGGACCCAGCAGGTCCCCTGCCCCTGGTCAGCCTTGCGCAGACCTTCCTGGCCTCCAGGGGAACTGCCCCACCAAGGGGCAGGCTGCAGGGACTGGGTCCAGACATGCCCGGGCGCCTCCCCAGGCTCATCCCCGCTGGTGCCTTTCCCCTGGCCTAGGCCTCGGTTGAGGCCTCCTTGGAGAGGAGATTGCTGGCAGGTGCTGTCTCCACACTGCAAGGTGCTGGAGCTCAGAGGGCCTCGTCAGAGGGAAGGGACCAGCAAAGGGCTGGATGCCCAAGACGTCTTTGGCCCAGCAGCCTCAGGGCAGCAGGGAGAGCAAGAGGCCCAACTTGCCCCTAGGTCGGCTCTGCCCCTTCCCACACAGGCGGCCAGCCCAGCACCTGCCTGAGAGACTCTGGCTCCCCCGAGCTCTCTGCCGGTGCAGGGGACAGGAACAGACGTGGGCATGTGGTTCTGCCTTGGCCAGGGAGTGTGTTCCCCGTGCCTTGCCCCCAGGCTCAGGGGCAAGGGCCCGGAGAGAGAACCACCCCAATGCGCTTTTCTCACGGGCTTGGGAGCATTGTGTGAGCCTGGCGTGAACAGCGGGCGGGAGTGTTTGCAAACAGGACTTTGGAGGCAGCCGGGGAGGTCTTCCAGTGGGAGAGGGCCGGTTGTGCTCAGAGGCCCCACAGGCCAGGGGCAGGACCCAGCAGGGCCCCTGACCCTGGCCAGCCTTGCCCAGACCTTCCTGGCCTCCGGGGGTACTGCCCCACCAAGGGGCAGGCTGCGGGGACTGGGTCCAGACATGGCCGGGCGCCTCCCCAGGCTCATCCCCGCTGGTGCCTTTCCCCTGGGCCTAGGCCTCGGTTGAGGCCTCCTTGGAGAGGAGGTTGCTGGCAGGGGCTGTCTCCACACTGCAAGGTGCTGGAGATCAGAGGGCCTCGTCAGAGGGAAGGGACCAGCAAAGGGCTGGATGCCCAAGACCTCTTTGACCCAGCAGCCTCAGAGCAGCAGGGAGAGCAAGAGGCCCAACTTGCCCCTAGGTCGGCTCTGCCCCGTCCCACACAGGCGGCCAGCCCAGCAGCAGCCTGGCAGTCTCTGGCTCCCCCGAGCTCTCTGCCGGTGTAGGGGGCAGGAACAGACGTGTGCATGTGGTTCTGCCTTGGCCTGGGAGTGTGTTCCCCCTGCCTGGCCCCCAGGCTCAGGGGCAAGGGCCCGGTGAGAGCACCACCCCGAAGCGCTTTTCTCCCGGGCTTGGGAGCATTGTGCGTGCCTGGCGGGAACAGCGGGCGGGAGTGCTTGCAAACCGGCCTTTCGAGGCAGACGGGGAGGTCTTCCAGCGGGAGAGTGCCGGTTGTGCTCAGACGCCCCACAGGCCAGGGGCAGGACCCAGCAGTGTCCCTGCCCCTGGCAGCCTTGCCCAGACCTTCCTGGCCTCCGGGGGTACTGCCCCACCAAGGGGCAGGCTGCGGGGACTGGGTCCAGACATGCCCGGGCGCCTCCCCAGGCTCATCCCCGCTGGTGCCTTTCCCCTGGGCCTAGGCCTCGGTTGAGGCCTCCTTGGAGAGGAGGTTGCTGGCAGGGGCTGTCTCCACACTGCAAGGTGCTGGAGCTCAGAGGGCCTCGTCAGAGGGAAGGGACCAGCAAGGGGCTGGATGCCCAAGACCTCTTTGGCCCAGCAGCCTCAGGGCAGCAGGGAGAGCAAGAGGCCCAACTTGCCCCTAGGTCGGCTCTGCCCCTTCCCACACAGGCGGCCAGCCCAGCAGCTGCCTGACAGACTCTGGCTCCCCCGAGCTCTCTGCCGTTGCAGGGGACAGATCAGACGTGTGCATGTGGTTCTGCCTTGGTCTGGGAGTGTGGACA